>NC_092722.1:182621242-182921242 GCF_047496885.1 Scyliorhinus torazame
CAGCAATACATTCACCACATTCACCCCCTGTTAAAAAAATGAAGTCCGGCGTGGGTGAAGGGTTCATAAGTTCAGCCTCTCCGGCGCACAGATTGTGCGCTGTGATCGCCGAAGCTCTGGTATCGCAGCTGGCCCGGGCGTCGAACTGGCATGGGTAGTGAAGTCGCCGGTGCGGGCACAGACGTGGACTCCGGGAGCGTGTCTTCTGGGGCTTTATTCCTGTGGGTCGGTGAAGAGGGAATGGTGGGCGGGAGGGGGTGCGGGTGCCATGTAGGGGCGGGGGCACTGGTCAGCGTGGGTTGGGCGGGGTAAGATGGGGTGATGGTGGTAGTGGAACCTGCGGGTGCCAGGTCCCGGAGGGAGACTGTATCCTGTCGGCCGTCGGGGTGTTCGATGTATGCATACTGGGAGCTGGAGTGTAGGAGCTGTACTCTCTCGACCAGGGGGTCCGACGTAAGGCTCCTGACGTGTTTGGGGAGCAGGACGGGCCCCGGTGTCTTCAGTCAGGACGGAAGCGAGGCCCCTGAGGTGGATTTCCTGGGGAAAACAAATAGGCGGTCATGAGGGGTCTCGTTTGTGTCCGTGCAAAGTAGGGACCTAATAGAGTGGAGTGCGTCGCGGAGGACCTCCTGCCAGTGGAACTGGAAGATTCCTAGACCGTAAGGCCAGGAGGACGGTCTTCCAGACCGTCGCGTTCTCCCTCTCCACTTGCCCGTTTCCCCTGGGGTTATAACTGATAGCCCTGCTCAAGAGGATGCCCTTACTGAGCAGGTACTGACGCAGCTCGTCACTCATGAACGACGAGCCCCGGTCACTGTGAACGTACGTGGGGAAACCAAACAGGGTGAAGACACGATGTAGGGCTTTAATGACGGTGGCCACGGTCATGTAGGGGCAAGGGATTGCAAAGGGGAAGCGGGAGAACTCGTCGATGATGTGGAGGAAATATGTTGCCATTGTTGGAGGGGAGGGGCCCTTGGAAATCGATTCTGAGGCGCTCAAAGGGCCGGGATGCCTTCACCAGATGGGCCTTATCCGGTCGATAGAAGTGCGGCTTACTCTCCGCGCAGCTTTGGCAGTCCCTGGTCATGGCTCTGACCGCCTCAGTGGAGTAAGGCAGGATGCGGGCATTGATGTAGTGGAGAAGCCGGGTGACCCCCGGGTGGCAGAGGTCATCGTGGATAGCACGTAGTCGGTCATCCTGCGCATTGGCGCATGTGCCGCGGGGACGGAGCATCTGGGGGCTCGTTGAGCTTCCCAGGACGATATACTATATCGTAATTATAGGTGGAGAGTTCGATCCTCCACCTCAAGATTTTATCATTCTTGATTTTGCCCTGCAGCGTATTATCGAACATGAAGGCTACCGATCGTTGGTCGGTGACAAGAGTAAACCTCCTACCAGTGAGGTAGTGCCTCCAGTGCCGCACGGCTTCCACGATGTCTTGGGCTTCCTTTTCGACTGAGGAATGTCGAATTTCAGAGGTGGTGAGGGTTCGTGAGAAAAACGCTACTGGCCTGCCCGCCTGATTCAGGGTGGCGGCGAGGGCGACCTCTAATGCGTCGCTCTCCACCTGGAAGGGGACGGACTCGTCCACCGCGCGCATCGCGACTTTGGCGATATCCGCCTTGATGCAGCTGAAGGCCTGGCGGGCCTCAGCCGCTAGTGGGAAGATGGTGGCCTTGATTAGTGGGCGGGCTTTGTCCGCAAAGTTGGGGACCCACTGGGCGTAATATGAAAAGAACCCGAGGCACCTTTTCAGGGCCTTGGGGCAGTGGGGAAGGGGGAGTTGCAGGAGGGGGCACATGCAGTCAGGGTCGGGCCCTAGGACCCCGTTTTCCACGACGTAGCCAAGGATGGCTAGTCTGGTTGTGCGGAAAACGCATTTCTCCTTGTTATAAGTGAGGTTAAGGGTTCGGGCGGTTTGGAGAAAGCTCTGGAGGTTGGCATTGTGGTCCTGCTGGCCATGGCCACAGATGGTGACGTTGTCCAAGTATGGAAATGTGGCCCGCAGCCCATACTGGTCCACCATTCGGTCCATCGTTCTTTGGAAGACCGAGACCCCCGTTGGTGACGCCAAAGGGGACCCGGAGGAAGTGGAAGAGGCGGCCGTCTGCCTCAAACGCCGTGTAGTGGCGGTCCCCCGGGCGGATTGGGAGCTGATGGTACACAGACTTCAGATCCACCGTGGAGAACACCCTGTAGTGCGCAATCTGATTAACCATGTCCGCGATCCGGTGAAGGGGGTATGCATCGAGGTGCGTGTACCGGTTTATGGTTTGGCTGTAATCTACAACCATCCGGCTCTTTTCCCCGGTCCTGACAACCACCACCTGGGCTCTCCAGGGGCTATTGCTGTCGATGATTCCCTCCCGCAAGAATCGCTGGACCTCAGACCTGATAAAAGTCCTATCCTGGATGCTGTACCGCCTACTTTTGGTGGCGACTGGTTTGCAGTCGGCGGTGAGATTTGCAAAGAGTGGGGGAGGGTCGACCTTTAGGGTCACGAGGCTACATACGGTGGTGGGAGTAGGGGCCCGCCGAACTTCAGGGTTAGGCCCCTGAGGTTACATTGGAAATCCAGTCCCAATAGCAGAGGAGCGCAGAGGTCGGGGAGTACATATAATTTAAAGTTGGCGTACTCGGTGCCCTGTATTGCGAGGGTTGCGGTAGCGCACCCCCGGACCTGCACCGACTGCGACCCGAAGGCGAGGGAGATGTTTTGATGCGCCGGGAAGATTGGGAGCGAGCAGCATCTTACTATGTCTGGATGAATGAAGCTCTCTGTGCTCCCGGAGTCGAAGGGACAGGGCGTTTCGTGTCCGTTTACCCGGACGGTCATCATAGAGCTCCGGAGGTGTTTGGGTCGCGACTGGTCAAGGGTCGCACGTGTCGGTCGGCGTTGCAGATGGCGGCCAAGATGGCGACCAAGATGGCGGCCTCGTGAGTCGCACACGCTGTGCGGGCTGGAAGATGGCTGCCCCCACGGGCAACACGAGGCCAATGACGCGTCCGGGGGAGGGGCAGCGCCGGCAGACACGCTGCCACACTGCGGGATCTGCGTGCCTGTGAGTCTGAGGTGAAGTGTTGGGTACTCTGATACACAGACGAACCAACACGGTGGCGAATGGTACAACGCAGTTTTATTTCAATCAACTATTAACATAATAAACTCTGGTATTCAGCACATGGTGAACGTCTGAGTGGCTGGCAATAAGGTCTGTGCCCTGAGCCGTCTCCTGCTCGAGTGCCCAGGAAGTGTCGTGTTCCCTGTTTTGTACTGTGTATGCTCTTGTCTGTGATTGGCTGTCGTGTTGTGTGTGTTGATTAGTCAGTTGATCTGTCCATCATTATGTATGTATGTATGTGCTATGATGTTCACCTAAATATCATGACATGAGGGTCGGGCCTGCGATTTAGTGCCCCCCCGGACCTGGCCAGGCAAACTTTAGCAAAATGTCCTTTCTCCCACAGTCGCTGCAGTTCGCGTTCTGGGCTGGGCAGCGCTGCTGGGGGTGTTGAGGCTGGCCGCAGAAATAACAGGGTAGCCCCCCATGGTGGGCGGGCAGCTGCGCGGCACAGGCCTGGGGTACTCTTTGGTCGGGGGTCCACGAGGGGGTCGTGTGATCGGACGGGAGCGCGTTAAGGCTTTGGAACGCTACTTCCAGAGAGGAGGCTAATTTTACCGTCTTCCAGGTCTAGGGCACCTTTCTCAAGTAGGCGCTGTCTCACATAGTTGGACCTGACTCCAGCCACGTAGGTGTCCCGGACGGCGAGGTCCATATGTTGAGTCTCCGTAACGGCCTGGTAATTGCACCTTCGTGCAAGGACTTTGAGGTTGTTTCGGTACTCTTCCTGCGATTCTCCGGGACGCTGGCGGCGAGTGGTGAGGCGATGCCGCGCGTATACCTCGTTCACGGGCCTTACGTAGAGGCGCTCTAGTATCGCGAGGGTGTCTGCATTGGTGGAGGCTTCCTCGAGTTGAACAGAGATTCGATGGCTCACCCGTGCGTGGAGGAGACTCAGCTTCTGTTCGTCGGTGACTGAAGGCGAGGAGGAGGTGGCGAGGTAGGCCTAGAAACAACGGAGCCAGTGCGAAAAAAAATCTCTTTCGCCTCCGCGGCCTGTGGATCGAGTTCCAGTCGGTCAGGTTTGAGGGCCGATTCCATGGTGGCGTTGTAGTTGATAAAATTGAGGTGACCATCAATTCACACGAAACCAGGAGTAGAAGTAAACTGTGGCTTTAATCAACTAGAACAGTGCCTGCCTGCGACTGATCTGTTAGTGGGAGCCGCCTACAGGGCGACTGCTCTTTATGCCTCCTCTCAAAGGGGTGGAGCCAGGGGCGGAGCCCACACAGGCCCCAACATGCTACAGCATAGGTAATACCTTACAATGGTCCATAGGTGGAGCCCACATGGGCAACAGCGTAATACAGATATGTACATGGTGAATTGTTACAGCAATACATTCACCACAGTAACTATTTCTGTCCCTGTTCTTACACCCTTGAACAGGGGAATACAGGATCAGGAAAAACCATTTGCAGCAGTGGTAAAGACACAGAAGCCTCTGGTTTCCTTTTTTAAAAAATATGTTTATTCTCCTTTTTCACATTTTCTCCCAAATTTACACCCGCCAACAATAAACAATAATCAATATCGAACGCAATGTCAATCCCCATATCAATAACAACGATCCCATCCTCCCACCAAACTCCCAAACAACTGTCCGCATGTTAACATAAACAAATAACAAAATGGAATCAGGAATCACCCATAGTCACCATTAACTACAGTCCCCCCCTCCCCCCAACCCTCACAACCCCCCCCCCCCTAATGTTCGTTGCTATCCAATTCCTGAAAGTGCATAATGAATAATGCCCATGATTTGTAGAACCCCTCCATCCTTCCCCTCAGTTCAAACTTAACCTTCTCAAGAGTCAAGAATTCCAACAAGTCCCCCCGCCACGCCAGGGCACAGGGTGGAGAGGCTGCTCTCCATCCCAACAGGCTCTGCCTTCGGGCGATCAACGAGGCGAAGGCTACAACAGCTGCCTCCGCGCCCGTTTCTAACCCCGGCTGGTCCGACACCCCGAATATGGCCTCCCGAGGGCCCGGGTCCAGTTTCACATGCACCACTTTAGAGAATACCCTAAAAACCTCCTTCCAGTAATCCTCCAGCTTTGGACAGGACCAAAACATATGAACGTGGTTTGGCATTGATTGACAGTCAGATGTTGGCCAGGGCTCTGGCAGAAGAAACACTCTGCTCAACTTCAAATGATGCCATGGAAACATACGTGAGGAGGCAGGCGGTTTAAATGTCTCAGCAAACAACAATTTCTTGTGTGGAGCTGGTGAGGAGCAGTGGAACGTTGCCTCCCGTCTCTCCGTTCCGCCAAACTGACTCAATGCCTTAATTATACTTCTTGGAAAGTTAATGATTTGTGTTTGGCTGCAAGAGCGAGCCAGTTTCACAACCCCAAACCTTTTATTTTGCACGGTCTGCAGGCATTTTGAAGCCAGGCTCGTCCTTCCCGAGGGCAGAGCCTGCTGAACCTTTAAGATGTCACATAGATGATTTGGAGTTGGGGACCAAGTGCAATGTGTCCAAGTTTGCAGACGACACTAAGATTGGTAAAGCAATAGGTGCAGAGGATACTGGAAGTCTGCAGAGGAATTTGGATAGGTTAAGTGAATGGGCTAGGGTCTGGCAGATGGAATACAATGTTAACAAATGTGAGGTTATCCATTTTGGTAGGAATAATAGCAAAAGGGATTATTATTTAAATGATAAAATATTAAAACATGCCGCTGTGCAGAGAGACCTGGGTGTGCGAGTGCATGAGTCGCAAAAAGTTGGTTTACAGGTGCAACAGGTGATTACGAAGGCAAATGGAGTTTTGTCTTTCATTGCTAGAGGGATGGAGTTTAAGACTAGGGAGGTTATGCTGCAATTGTATAAGGTGCTAGTGAGGCCACACCTGGAGTATGGTGTTCAGTTTTGGTCTCCTTACCTGAGAAAGGACGTACTGCGCTGGAGGGTGTGAAGAGGAGATTCACTAGGTTAATCCCAGAGCTGAAAGGGTTGGGATTACGAGGAGAGGTTGAGTAGACTGGGACTGTACTCGTTGGAATTTAGAAGAATGCGGGGGGATCTTATAGAAACATATAAAATTATGAAGGGAATAGATAGGATAGATGGGGGCAGGTTATTTCCACTGGCGGGTGAAAGCAGAACTAGGGGGCATAGCCTCAAAATAAGGGGAAGTAGATTTAGGACTGAGCTTAGGAGGAACGTCTTCACCCAAAGTGTTGTAAATCTATGGAATTTCTTTCCCAGTGAAGCAGTTGAGGCTCCTTCATTAAATGTTTTTAAGATAAAGATAGATAGTTTTTTGAAGAATAAAGGGATTAAGGGTTATGGTGTTCGGGCCGGA
Source organism: Scyliorhinus torazame (assembly GCF_047496885.1). Taxonomy (NCBI): domain Eukaryota; kingdom Metazoa; phylum Chordata; class Chondrichthyes; order Carcharhiniformes; family Scyliorhinidae; genus Scyliorhinus; species Scyliorhinus torazame. The sequence goes on from NC_092722.1 coordinate 182,627,686, forward strand.
AAGTGGAGCTGAGTCCACAAAAGATCAGTCATGATCTCATTGAATGGCGGAGCAGGCTCGAGGGGCCAGTGCTCCTAGTTCTTATGTTCTTATGTCACAGAACCTTTGAAGTGAGCAAGAAAATGGAGCAACTTCAAGTCTAATTGACCCATTTACACAACTCAATTGGAAATTGATGTTTCATCAAATTGCCAGGAAATCAATTCATGTAGTCCTCAGTTTCAGGTCAAAAAGATTCACTTTTTTTTTATTGCTCCCTGCCCCCTGGACATTTCCATAGCGCTATAGAGCTTTACAGCACAAAAGGAGGACCTTCAGCCCATCGTGTCTACACCGGCCATCAAGCACCTATCCCTTCTAATTCCATTTCCCAGTGCTTGGTCCATAGCCTCCCAGTCTAAATGTGTAACAAAACACTGGGAAATGTCCAAGATCATCTCATGGTATTCTGCCAGGTAGAATATTAGAGCCTCGAGGGTTGGAGATATTCAACTGCTTTAGAAGAGGGGTTAGGATAAGAGGGAAGAGATTTGTGACGGTCCTGTCCTCCATTCTCTTTTTTATGTCACTCACTATTTTCTCCTCATTCCTGACCGTGTCTAGGACCGTGCAGCACGGTAGCATTGTGGATAGCACAATTGCTTCACAGTTCCAGGGTCCCAGGTTCGATTCCCGGCTCGGGTCACTGTCTGTGCGGAGTCTGCACATCCTCCCCTGTGTGTGCGTGGGTTTCCTCCGGGTGCTCCGGTTTCCTCCCACAGTCCAAAGATGCGCAGGTTAGGTGGATTGACTATGATAAATTGCCCTTAGTGTCCAAAAGTGCCCTTAGTGTTGGGTGGGGTTACTGGGTTATGGGGATAGGGTGGAGGTGTGGACCTTGGGTAGGGTGCTCTTTCCAAGAGCCGGTGCAGACTCGATGGGCCGAATGGCCTTCTTCTGCACTGTAAATTCTATGAAAAACTTTCTATGAAAATAAAGAATTCACATTGTGAAGGGCAAGCGGGCGTTCGTTCTACCCTCCCAACTTTACCCTCATTGGCAGTCTTCATCACCCTGGCTCTGGATAATATGGTGCCCCTGGCCACACTGGTGTATATACTACAACCGGGACCCATAACCTTGTGGGCAAGAATTTTTAAAATTATTTGATGAGATGTGGGTGTCAGTGACTGGGCCACCATTCATTGCCCAAACCCAATTGCCCTTGAACTGAGCGGCTTGCTCTGCCATTTCAGAGGGCAGTTGAGAATCGACTGGTGGGTCTGCCGTCACATGTAGGCCAGACCAGGTAAGAGCACTAAAGGGCATGAGTGAATCAGATGGACACGATATTCAATGATAGTTTCATGGTAACTGTCACTGAGATGAGTTTACAATTCCAGATTCATTAATGAATGAAATTTAAAGTAGTCATTTCGTAGTACAGAACTTGAGTCTTATTTTTTAAAAAACAAGATCTGTTGAAGCTTTTTGTTTTGCACTCACAAGTATACCAATGTCAGGAAAAAAACAACGATTTATACTGGATGAGAAGAGAGTGCTGACTGCATTCTCTTGTCATAGAGTATCAATTGTTGTTGTTCCTTTGCATTGGTATTCTTGCAAAGTGTCTTGATGAGTTCAAGGCAACAAGCTTCGACAGATCTTTTTTTCCCAGCAATACTGAATTGAAATTCCACTTACCGCTGTGGTGGGATTTGAACCCCTAGCCCTGCCAAATTAGCCTGGGCTTTTGGATCACTGATCCGGTGACATTACCACTATTTGTCATAATGTACACCAGTATATCATGGTGCAGACACACACTGATGGACACACAGTGGGACCAATCAACACACACAACACCGCAGCCAATCACCAGTGAGAGCACACGCACTATAAAGACAGGGGGCATCAGAGTTCCCGCTCATTCGAGTAGCAGCTAGCTAGGAGGACAGAGCTCACAGCCTGCAACACAGACATTCACCATGTGCTGAGTGCATCAACTGGTTAGGACAAGGCAAAGGTCTTTATTTAAAGCTAGTATCGTATTAACCCACAGTCTGAGTATGTTTAAACAGTTAATGATTCAATAAAAGAGTGTTGCACTATTTCAAGTGTTGGTGACCTGTATGTGATCCAGAACACCCAACACATCACTATTGACCACAATCGACTCAGCAATCATCACCTGGCCACTAGGTGAGTTGTGTGCGAGTGCAATGGGAGCGTCCAAGATGAGAAAAGAGCTACTACGCAGCTCCCCAATAGTTTCTCATCACTCCCGGTCTAGACTCACACATGAAGGATGGTCACCTGATGAGATGTTAGAGATTGGGCATCATCCATGGAATTTTAACGTTCTCCTGGCACCTTCGGAAGATTGTGGAGGAGGACATCAAACAGGGGAAAGCTTTTCAAGGCCTGCAGCAAGGATAAGAGGCATTGCATCATCCTATTCTAATGCAGTGCTGACAATTCAAAACTACAGTAGACCCTGAACATAAGCTGTGAGAACAAGTAGATGAACCATTTCTTTTTTTAAAGGCACATAACGTTTTGACTGCACCACGTGAAAAGGACGTTAAACGTAATGGGAACACGGCATAAATTCGTCAACAAGCTTCTGTTTTGGTTGCATCAGCATCTGTATTCTGCCAACATTTATAAACTAGGTTAACAAACTGATAATGACCAAATAATCTGCTTTTGAGATGTAATTGAGGGATAGACATTGGTTAGGAACGCAGGGATAACTGCCCTGCTCTCTCGAAAATAGTTCCTGGACACTATCCAGGACAAAGCAGCCTGCTTGATTGGAACCCCATCCACCACCTTCACCATTCACAACCCCCACTTCCATCGCACATTGGCAACAGTGTGTGCCATTTACAAGATGCACTGCAGCAACTTGCCAAGGCTCCTTCAACAGTGTTGCAACCTACATGAGACCCACGGAGCCAGCTTGATTAAGTTCCCCGTGAGTCTCATGGAAAACGGGCTTCCCTACTGACGGACGGACCGCCCTCAACGGCGGGCGAGCAAACCAGGATATAAAACCCCTCAGTCCAAGTGTGGGCTGGATACGGGTAGTCCCTTCTGGGACCAGTGTACATAGAGTGTTCGTTCTACCGTAAATAAATCTTTAGTTCCTAACGCTTCCTGTGTGGCTGCTTCCGTGAACGCAACAGACAGCACCTTCCAAATCTGCAATCTCTACCGCCTAGAAGGACAGGGGAAGGGGCTACATGGGAACACTACCACCTGGAAATTCCCTTCCAAGTCACACATCCACCTGACTTGGAACTATAATGCCGTTCCTTCGCTGTCACTGGGTCAAAATCCTTGAACTTCCTCCCTGACAGCACAGTGGGTGAATGCCATTGATGCCAGCGGCTTGTGCCAACTTGAAGTGATGCACAGGTCACGCAAAGCCACCCTTCCTTTTGAAATTGTGGGCTCCTCGAAAGACTCCCTGCTTGGCACACAGGCATGCAAGCTGTTGAACCTAGTTCAGAGAGTTCACTCTCTCCTGATGACACGTCTGCCTTTCAGGACACTGACTTCAGGGCGCAACTCAATGCCATCATCGACCAGCACCACAACGTCTTCGAAGGCATGGGCACACTCCCATTCACCTACAAGATCTTATTGAAACAGAATGCCACACCTGTGGAGCAAGCACCTCGCAGGGTCCCAGCACCCCTTAAGGACCGCCTCAAGCAGCAGCTGCAGGACCTCCAGGACCAAGGAGTGATTTCCAGAGTCACGGAACCGACCGACTGGGTCAGTTCCATAGTATGTGTAAAAACGCCCTCTGGCAAATTGAGAATTTGCATTGACCCCAAGAATCTAAATCGCAATATAATGAGGGAGCATTATCCAATTCCCAAGCGCGAAGAGATCACATATGAGATGGCTCGCGCCAAGCTCTTCACCTCGACTCCTCAAAAGGATTCTGGCAAATCCAGCAGAAACTGTGTACATTTAATACCCCCTTTGGCAGATATTGTTACAACAGCTTGCCGTTTGGGATCATATCTGCTTCAGAAGTGTTCCATAGGATTATGGAACAAATGATGGAAGGCATTGAAGGTGTTTGAGTCTATGTCGACGACATAATCATTTGGTCCTCCACCCCGCAGGAGCACGTCAGTCGCCTCCAGCGCGCATTCAAATGTATACGTGAGCAGGGCCTCCGCCTCAACAGGGCCAAATGCTCTTTTGGTCAGACGGAACTCAAGTTCCTCGGGGACCACATCTCCCAGTTGGGTGTGCGGCCGGATGCGGACAAGGTGGCTGCTATCACAGCCATGAAAACGGCAGAGGACAAGAAGGCGGTCCTCCGATTTCTGGGCATGGTCAACGTTTTAGGGAAGTTCATCCCTAACCTTGCCTCTCATACCACGGCTCTCAGGAACCTGGTCGGGAAGACGACAGACTTCCAATGGCTCCCTGCCCACGAGCGTGAATGGAGAGAACTCAAAACCAAACTCACCACGGCCCCGGTCTTAGCTCTCTTTGATCCAGCAAAAGAGACCAAACTTTCGACCGATGCCAGCCAATCCGGCATTGGGCAGTGCTCCTGCAACGCGATGAGGCCTCATCATGGGTCCCTGTTGCATATGCGTCACGCGCCATGACCCCCACGGAGCAGCGCTGTTGGCAGATAGAAAAGGAGTGCCTGGGCCTTCTGACCGGTGTGGTTACGTTTCACGATTATGTGTACGGACTTCCTCAATTCACCGTTGAGACCGACCATCGCCTGCTGGTCAATATAATACAGAAAGACTTGAACGACATGACGCCTCGCCTCCAGCGTATTCTTCTCAAGCTCCGGCGATATGACTTCCAGCTGGTATACACCCCAGGCAAAGACCTCATCGTTGCTGACACTCTCTCCACGGCAGTCAACACTCCATGTGACCCAGCGGGATTTGTCTGCCAGGTTGACGCCCATGTGGCCTACGTGGCCTCCAATCTACCTGCCACGGATGAACGCCTCGTCCAAATTCGGCGCAAGACGGCGGCTGACCCTTTGCTACAGCGTGTCATGCGCCACCTAACAGACGGGTGGCTCAAGGGCCAATGCCCTCAGTTCTATAATGTCAGAGATGACCTGGCGGTAGTAGACGGGGTTCTTCTGAAACTGGACCTCATTGTCATCCCGCATAGCATGCGCCAGCGTGTCCTGGAACAGCTACACGAGGGCCACCTTGGCATGGAAAAGTGCCGCCGACGGGCCCGAGAGGCAGTGTACTGGCCCAGCATTAATGAAGACATCGCCAACACAGTGTTCAACTGCCCCACTTGTCAACACTTCCAGCCGGCCCAACCACGTGAGACCCTGCAGCCCCATGAGTTGGTCACGTCACCTTGGACCAAGGTGGGCATCGACCTGTTCCACGCGCTGGGTAGAGACTATGTCCTGATCGTAGACTACTTTTCAAATTACCCGGAGGTGATACGGTTGCACAATATCACATCGTCTGCAGTCATCCGTGCCTGTAAGGACACCTTTGCTTGACACGGCATCCCACTCACGGTTATGTCGGACAATGGCCCCTGCTTCGCAAGCCAGGAATGGTCCAACTTTGCCAGGCGGTACAATTTTGCCCGTGTGACATCCAGTCTCCTATACCCCCAATCCATGGCAAAGCGGAGAAGGGAGTCCATATAGTCAAACGGCTCCTCTGCAAGGCTGCCGATGCTGGGTCTGATTTCTACCTCGCCTTGCTGGCCTATCGTTCTGCCCCACTGTCCACTGGCCTGTCGCCAGCCCAATTGCTCATGGGTCGTACCCTGAGGACGACGGTGTCGTCCATTCATGTCCCAGACCTTGACCACATTCCGGTCCTTCGATGGATGCAGCTGTCTCGTGCACAGCACAAGGCGGCTCATGACTCCCGTGCAGCTGATCTCCCTGCTCTGGCTCCAGATGACAACGTCCGCAGCCACCTTCCGGATGGTGGCTGGTCTGCAACCGCTGTGGTCCTTCGGCAGGTGGCCCCCCGCTCGTTCCTGGTTCGTCTACCGGATGGCTCCATTCTGCGCCGCAATCGATGCGCCCTTCGTCTTGTTCCACACTCGCTACGTGGTCCTCCACTGTCGCCTCGCCTTCCTGCTGACCCTGCCATGGACTGTGCAGAGATCCTGGTCACTCTGCATCCTCCTCACTCTGACACAGTCCAGCCCGCTCCTCAGCCGGCGGCTCCCGACCCACCCTTGAGGCGGTCAACCAGAATTCGTCGCCCACCTCAGAGACTTAATTTGTGAACTTTAAGGACTTATAGACTTTCTGAATTGTTCTGTTCTTCCGTTTGATCGTTTGCCTGGTTTGTATATAGTGTTGATCTCGTTACTCTTGTTGCATACTGCTTCTCTGCACCAGGCACCTTCCCATGTAAATAGTTTAGTTTTCATGTACATTGTCCTGTAAATATGTCTTTCGCGCACACGTAGTTAGGGACATTCTCACCATACATGATTTATTGCCACACATGTACATTCTTTTATAAAAGGGGGGATGTCATAATATACACCAGTATATCATGGTGCAGACACACACTGATGGACACACAGTGGGACAAATCAACACACACAACACCGCAGCAAATCACCAGTTAGAGCACACGCACTATAAAGACAGGGGGCATCAGAGTTTCCACTCATTCGAGCTGCAGCTAGCTAGGAGGACAGAGCTCACAGCCTGCAGCACAGACATTCACCATGTGCTGAGTGCATCGACTGGTTAGGACAAGGATAGGGTCTTTCGTTAAAGCTAGTATCGTGTTAACCCAGTGAGAGTATGTTAAACAGTTAATGACTCAATAAAATAGTGTTGCACTATTTCAAGTGTTGGTGACCTGTATGTGTTCCACGGATCCAGAGTGCCCAACACAGCAGGTCTGACCCCCCACAACCCAAAAAGATGTGCATGCTAAATTACCCCTGAATTGGGAAAAAAGAATTGGGTGCTCTAATTTTTTTTTTTTAAATTAAAGTCAGTGGCTTTTACATTCTTCTGTTTGTCCTTTGCCCTGCAGATTTTTAAACTCCAGGTTTGGTGGCGTGCAGCCAATACTTTCTGAGTTGTCTTGCATCCTCTGACTCGATCGGCTCCTGCACTATTGGCTCTTTACCTAAGCCGTTTAGTGAATGGCTTCAAATTCCACAGCTCCCCCCCCCACCCCCACCCCCACACCACCATCCATTACTGTTATCAGCATTTTCCCCAGTAACACGGGGGAGGAGTGTGGGGGGCGGGGTTCAGTGCTTTACTCACAGCCGGAGCTCCGGAAGAACTTTGTAACAAAGTTCTGATCAAGCATCACCCACGTGATATGAAGATTAACTTCACTTCAGTACCTTCCCCGTGACACTGGATACTTTGCAGAGAAATTTGTGGTATTTCACCCGCACCTTCCACTGTGACTGAGAATTCCCATTCAGGGTTAAGCTGGTGGTTTGTGAATCAAACTGAGTTGGTTCCAATCCCCTGAAGCATTTCCTTAATACGATAACTCTAATGTGTACTTGAGAGACTTCAATCCATGGAATTTTCCTTCATGTTCGCCTTTCAAGCTGAGGCCTGCATTCACATTAATCCCCACAGCTCTTGAATTCTCACTAAAAACAAAACTTTGTAACTAGGAAAGGAAAGTTCTGCGGGCGCTGGAAATCTGAAATGAACGCAGAAAACGCTGGGAATACTCACCACGCCTGACAGCATCCGTGGAGAGAGCAACAGAGTCCATGTTTCAGGTCGATAATCTTTCATCAGAGCTGAGAAAAGTTAGAAATGTTATAATATACACTCGTGTAAAAGTTGAGTTTCTAAGGAAGACGTTTTTAGCCAGAAATTAGGGCAGTGGTGGGGAACTTATAGCCCAGGGGCCACACACGGCCCATCTGGGTTCTGAGTGGGGCCCACAAAACATTTCATTGACCATTGCCCACGCGCAGAGTTCCACTGATTTCCGTCCGTGCAGTTTTCTTTCCTGCCGGTATGACTGAAGTGATTCGCATGTGAAGCGAGGGCTAGTGAAGTGAGGTGTGTGCTGATTGCTCACAACATTGACCACGAGAGCCGTGTGCTGTCTCTGCATCCAAAATGTAAACATTTCTTTCGTTTTTAGCATTTGAAGCTGATGAGAGTTTTGTTAACATACAAATGATTAAGCATTTTCGATATCTCGTCATGAAATATTTGGTGTGTATTAAATATATTTAATCTTATTCACAGGGTCATGGTTAGTGAACAAGCCTGATTTCAAATTTGCGACCCACTGAGATGAATGAGGGCCACTCATGCGGCCCACTCACGAGCCTAGCCCATCGCTGAATTAGGGAGCAGACTTTTACAGGGGTGATATTTTCAAGAGGTTGAAATCCACCCGCTCCCATTGTCTTGTTATTGCAGAGTTTCCAGAGAGTGTTCTTACCAATCCCCTCACCAAAACTAACGCAAAAGAGTATTTTTATTATTGAATTTTTATTTAAAATTAAGGGAAATCGTGGTCTCCTGTGCTTCTTCTTCATAAACCTGTCACACCTCCACTGAGACTTGCAATGCCTATTCCTTTTCCTTGTTTCAGGGCAAAGGTTAGGGATAGATCCTTGAGAATCTGAAAAACCATTCTGGCGATTTTCAGGGACATATTTTGCAACTGTAGTTCCCACCTGCAGCCACCTGCTAGGTTTTCCTTAGTTTGTGCATTTATTCTCAGGCATCTGCCTCAGCTACACCTTTACCCAACCCCAAAATAATCATTCAAAGATACTGGTTTAATACGACGGAGAAATTCCCCGGTGAGTCCGTCACCGATTTTGTATCTCTGCTGTGGAACTTCATCGGGTTTTGTGAGGATGGAACTGTTTTGTCCGATATGCTCCATGATCGTTTGGTCTGCGGTACTAGTAATACAGAAACTCAGAAAAAAACTTTGGGCGAAGTTCCCCTAACTTTTCAGCAGATGCTGCAGATCTCCCTGTCCCAAGAAAATGCAGAACATGGCATCCAAAGGATACAAGGGATGGAGGTAAATGTTTTGGGGCGTTGCCCCTCACAAGGCCCAGACCGAATGCCAAAGAGCCTCGGGGCGAAGAGCCAGCTGCTGAAATATGCGCATCCTTAGACTCGGCTCCCCAGACTTGGCTAAAGGCGATTCCAGCCCATGTGTGACATATGGACACCAGTCTAGGCACACCCGCAGGCCACAGCAGGGCCAGTGCTCCAGGCTCTCTGGTCAAGGTAGGCTTCAGCCGTGAGGCTGGGCCTTGCAACTGGATGAGCCAGAATGGGCAAAGGATGAGGCTGAGATGCAGCTGAACTATTTGGCAGTGCCCCGTGTGTGGCCCCTATTCATGTTCCGATACTAGTGAATGATCATATACTCTAAATGGAGCTGGGTATCGGAGCAGACGTTTCTGTGTTTTTTTTCATGATCTCAGGATTTCCCGTATTATTTTATGGCCAATTTGGCGCTTTTCAAGCGTAATCACTGTTGTAATGTAGGAAATGTGACAGTCAATTTGTGCACAGCAAGCTCCCAAAAACAGTAATGAGTGTTAGCCTGCAAGGAAGGAGAGATAAGAGGGTGAAAAAAACAGACAGGAGGAAAAGCAAGATAAATTAAGGAATAATAGGAGACACCAAGGTTAAGTATTAAGGCACAGAATTGTTATGGCGCAGAAGGAAACCATTCGCTCCATCGTGTCTGCACTTGCTCTCCAAATGGACAATATGATTTATTGCCATTTCCTGCACCCCACGCACATTGTTTCTATTCAAATAATCATCTAGCGCCCTCATGAATGCCTCAATTGAACCTGCCTCCACCACACTTCCAGACAGTGCTCCCAGGCACGAACCACTCGCTGTGTGAAAAAGTTTGTTCCCACATCACATTTGCTTCTTTTGCAAATCATTTTAAATCTGTGCCGTCTCGTACTTGATCCTTTTACGAGTAGGGGCCGTTTCTCCCCGTCTACTCTGTCCAGTCCCCTCATGATTTTGAACATCTCTATCAAATCCCCTCTCGGCCTTCTTCTCTCCAAGGAGAACAGTCCCAACCTCTCCAATCTAATCTCATAACTGAAATTTCTCATTCCTGAAACCGTTCTTGTAAACCTCCTGATGTGTTGTGAAGATGGTCCGGCATGAGTCGCAAAGGTCGGCTGCAATGGATCATGAAGGTCGGCAGGCGTGAGACAAAAAGGTCAGCCAGCATGGGTCGCAAAGGTCACCTGGTTGGTAAAAGTGGGTCCCAGGAAAAATGGTTTGCAAAATACCGCTTTACTTAATTACCCAGGAGTTGGGGAGCCTATAATTCCTCAGCCAATCGAGTCAGCTTGCTAACCAATCATCCCCCTTCCCCCCTGCAGTATAAATTGTTGTAGGGGCAGCACAGTGGCACAGTGGGTAGCACTGCTGCTTCACGGCGCTGAGGTCGCAGGTTCGATCCTGGCATTGGGTCACTGTCCGTGTGGAGTTTGCACATTCTCCCCGTGTTTGCGTAGGTTTCACCCCCACAACACAAAAATATATGTAGTGTAGGTGGATTGGCCACGCTAAATTGCCCTTTAATTGGAAAACATGAATTGGGTACTCTAAATTTATTTTTAAAAATTGTTGTGATTGTTTGAAATTTGGCATTCTTGTATTTGTCCTGATGAATGCAAGATGAAAATCTTCTGCAACATTTCTCCCTTTTCAGCAATATTCAAGTTCTGTACTATTCAAGGCCTGTAGACTACAGGAAAAAGAGAGGACCGGGTATTGGGGGAGATGCGGTATTGGTTTTTGAGACTCTGGCAAGTAAAGAGTTTGGGTGGAGCCAGTTGGGACCTATGGTTCCTAAAGCTTTATTTATTGGAGGTTTTCCTTATCTCATGTCTGGACCTGTTGTAGACTAATTAACTGAGATGATTAGTCAACAATTCCATTATGGTTGACCATGTGAATACCAGGAAGTTGAACGAGATGTGCTTTGGTTTTATGTTGCTAACTTAGACCAGTAGATTTGGCACTGGATTAATACCATAGATCAATAGAACCATCTGCTAAGTCTCTGAGATAACCCTCTGGCAATCACAACACCTTTCAGGAAGTGGCGTGGTGCTGAAATATCTTGAGGAAGGCTGAGTATCTTCCATTGAACTTGGTACTGTCATGATATTCAGGTAAACATCATAGCACATACATACATACTGATGGACAGATCAACGGACCAATCAACACACACACAACACGTCAGCCAATCACAGGCAAGAGCATACACAGTACAAAACAGGGAACACGACACTTCCTGGGCACTCGAGCAGGAGACAGCTCAGGGCACAGAGCTCATAGCAAGCCACTCAGACATCCACCATGTGCTGAGTGCCACTACAAGATAGAATTAGGAATAGGTCCACAGACTCAAGGGTTATGATCGAACCTCAGTAAACAGTTTACCACTGTAAATAGATGTTTGAAATAAAACTGAGTTGTACCATTCGCAACCGTATTGGTTCGTCTGTGTAGGAGAGTACCCAACATTTCAGGTACGTCTTTATTTTTTCCAGGCCCTCGAGAAATCCGACAGGTGAAAGGAGGCACTGGGAGCTCTATCCATCAGGTAAGAGCCTTTACATCACTGCTCCCTCCCAGCCCAATAAACTAATGAGTAAGCACCCACCACCGACAAAATCTCCCCACTGAACCCGCCCCAGACCCACCACCACTCTCGCTCACACACCAGCAGCAACTGCACATGGAAATAAAATTAATTGGCAGTGTAGCGCTTTGGGGAATCCCACAGATTAGAAGCAAGACTGTCCACTAAAAATGCTAAACGGAAAACAATCCTTCATGAATATATTTCCAGTGTCATGACACACAAATGCAATTAATCTTTAGCGGTGAACTGGTTAATTGGTTAATTAATCTTTAGCGGTGAACTGTTAGGTTTGAACCAATAATAGTCAGTTCTCTTTGTAATGTTCTTTTTGCAACTTTGCAATATCAGACACTGGCTCTTTATAACAATGCAGCATTCAACAACTGAAGCAACATTAGCACAAATCATTCCCCTTCGGGAAGGGGCGGTACTCCATTCAAAATGCTGCTCGTGAGCAGGACATATACCTCACAAAGGCACATGGCCTGGGAGTCCACAACCTGACACGCTTTCATTGTTTAAGCAACACAGAAACCATATTCAGAATGAGACGAAAAGAATTATCAGCAGCACAGATATAACACAAACTCATTAAATCTAATTAGATCATCCCAGCACCACCACCTACAGCCTCGCCACAATATTCAACAGTGCAAAGGTTCTCTCACACACACAGATGCTCACACAAGTCACACTCACACATACATTCTAATACACAAACACTAATTCTCATACACTGTTAGGATACTGTTGTAAAACCTTTGTCTGTTCTGTGTTTGCATTTTAATTCCTGCCCTGGCTGCCTTTAATCTACAATCTTCGTGCTAGCTGCTGCCAACCGAAAACACCCCTGGTCCAATGGACTAGCTCGGACCCCTCCTTTAGGTTCTGTGACAGAGCCCATCATGCCAGTTTGATAGACTGGGCAAGCAGCCAATCAGTGAGGCTGGAATTCTAAGCCATTTCCTTGTTTTTGCTTGCGATTAGTGGAGCCGTTCAGAATCTTCCAGAAGAAAGGTGGGTCCTGGTAAGAGCTCCATTTTGTCCTGAGTTCTATGAGAAGACGTAGGCCAGCAAGCAGCTGGATGACCCTCTCTCTCTGCTCTCTCTCTCTACCAGGGGATTTAAAAGGCTGCGAGTCAGTCTTGTGAAGGCACTCCTGTTTAAGAGACAGACAGCAACCTGAACTGTGACAGGATTTTCTGGAGTGCAAGGCTGCCAGCAATCTCTCACCAGGTCTGCGATTCTTTAATCCTCTGCTGAATGGCTGGGAGGAACCCAAACTGGGAACTCTCTTTCTAAGCAGCCGGGGTTTTTGCACAGAGATCATGCAAACGGAAAACACTGTCAAATTCTCAGGTTTAAAGCTCCAGTAGTATCTCAGGGAGACAGAGGCTCCATCTGATGGTCGGAGGTCAGAATTGAGAGGGGGTGGGGTGCGGGTTCTGCTCTTAACCAAAGACGATATTGAGAGGAATCTGCACTTCTGCATTCGTGATTACGCCATGCGATAGAAATAAAGAGGGAGGGTAAAAATAATGTAAAAAATAAAACCGAATTATTCTTTCTCTCATTAGCTACCTATCAGCTCTGTTCTAAGTGCACGCAGTCTCATCTCATTTTGGGGAGCAGGTCTTTCCTCACAGAACATACAAATTTGCAATTATAAAGTGTCTTGAAGACTTCCGGTTGCGGTGATGCCTAGCTAGCCGCACGCTTCGGCGGCTCCAGCTCCGACGGACCTTCGGGCTCTTTTAAGAGCCCCAACGGGGAATTTTTCGACGACGCAACCCGGTGTGGGGTGTGTGAGAAGGGAGTCCCCCCCAAACGAAGGAGGAAAAAACCGGCGGCGGCGGCTGCAGCCCGAGGAATCGTCGACCAAAGGGTCAGAAAGAGAGAAGTACAAGATGGCGGCGGAGAAAGCGCAGGCGACATGGGGGCCTGAGCAGGACGAGGTGGTGAGACGGTGCGTGGAGCTGCTGAAGAGGGAGGTGCTGACCCCGTTGCTACAGGCAATTGAGGGGCTCAAGGAGACATTAAAGACCCAGGAGACAGAGCTCCGCGTGGTGGAGCAGAAGGTGACAGATATTGAGGACGAGATCCTGGGCCTGGCGGTTAAGACACAGACGCACGAGGCACTTCATAAAAAGTGTACTGAAAGGATCGAAGCCCTAGAAAATGGAGCGCGAAGGAAGAACCTTCGGATACTGGGTCTCCCTGAGGGTGTGGAAGGAGTGGACGGTGGAGCGTACGCAAGTACGATGCTGAGCTCACTGATGGGTGCTGAGGCCCCTACGGGCCCCTTGGAGGTGGAGTGGGCAAATCGGATTCCGGCGAGAAGACCAAAAGCGGGAGAACCACCCAGGGCGATAATCGTGCGATTTTACCGCCTTAAGGATAGCGAAGAGGTCCTGAGATGGGCTAAAAAGGTGCGGAGTAGCAGATGGGAGAATGCAGTGGTACGGGTATACCAGGATTGGAGTGCGGAGGTGGCGAGAAGGAGGGCGAGCTTCAACCGAGCCAAAGAGGTGTTGCATAAAAGGAAGGTGAAGTTCGGGATGCTGCAGCCGGCAAGACTATGGGTCACGTATCAGGAGAGACACCATTATTTCGAGACGGCGGAGGAAGCATGGACCTTCATCAAAGAAGAGAAATTGGATCGGAACTGAGGGACTGATGCTGCAGGAAATGTTATTGTTAATGTTATGGTTGAAGTTAATTGAGAAGTAAATTGGGAAGGGGGGAGACATTGGGGAAATGTGGGCGCCGGTGAGGGGGGAAAGACGGGACATAGTTGGAGGATGGGGAAGGGGAGGGGGAGGGGAAAGGGAGCTGCGCCATAAGAGGCGGGTCAGGTAAAGGGATGTTCCCGCGCCAGAAAGAATAAGGCGGGAAGACAGGCGCAAGGCGGATGGGAGTTCCCCACACGGGGGGGTCGAGGAGTGAGCAGGAGTAGCCGGGGTCAGTTGAAGTCAGCTGACTTACGGAAGTAATATGGGGGGAGCAATCATGCTAGAAAGAGATCTGGCGGGGAGGGGGGGAGGGGAGGGGGAAGGGGGGGGGACAACTGGGTTGCTGCTGCGGAAATCCAAAAGGAAATGGCTAAAGAGTGGGTGAGCGGGGATGGTGTGCGACGCTGGGGGAGCGAGCGGGAGCGCGGAGGCTGGATATGGGACTGGCCTAGAGAAGGTAATGGCTAGTCGACACAGGAGGGGGGCAGGTAGCCCCCTAGTGAGGCTGATCACGTGGAACGTGAGAGGCCTGAACGGACCGATAAAAAGGGCCCGAGTGCTCGCGCATTTGAAAGGACTAAGGGCAGACGTGGTTATGCTCCAAGAGACGCACCTAAAGGTGGCGGACCAAGTTAGGCTAAGGAAAGGATGGGTGGGACAGGTGTTCCACTCAGGACTGGATGCAAAGAATAGAGGGGTGGCCATTTTGGTGGGGAAATGGGTAGCATTTGAAGCAAAGAACATCGTAGCAGATAGCGGAGGTAGATATGTAATGGTGAGTGGCAGGCTGGAGGGAATGGAGGTCATGTTGGTTAATGTGTATGCCCCAAACTGGGACGATGCGGGATTTATGAGACGGATGCTGGGGCGTATACCGGACCTAGAGGTAGGAAACTTGATTTTAGGAAGGGACTTTAATACGGTGCTGGACCCGGGGCTAGATAGATCCAGCTCAAGGACTGGAAGAAGGCCGGCAGCGGCCAAGGTACTTAAGGGGTTTATGGACCAAATGGGGGGAGTGGATCCATGGCGATTTCTTAGACCTAGGGCTAGGGAGTTTTCCTTCTTCTCCCATGTCCATAAAGTGTACTCCCGGATAGATTTTTTTGTTTTGGGAAGGTCGTTGATCTCTAGGGTGGAAGAAGCTGAGTACTCAGCCATAGCAGTTTCGGATCATGCCCCACATTGGGTGGACCTGGAATTAGGAGAGGAAAGGGAGCAGAGAACACTCTGGCGATTAGATGTGGGACTGATGGCGGATGAGGGAGTGTGTGCAAGAGTGCGGGGGTGTATTGAGAGATACCTGGAGGTCAATGACGACGGCGAGGTCCCTGTGGGAGTGGTATGGGAAGCACTAAAAGCGGTGGTCAGAGGAGAGCTGATCTCCATTGGGGCCCACAAAAGGAAAACAGAGGCCAAGGAAAGGGAAAGATTACTGGGGGAGATTTTAAGGGTGGATAGGGAATTTGCAGAGACCCCGGAGGAGGAATTGTACAGGGAGAGGAGACGACTCCAGACGGAATTTGACCTTCTGACCACCAGAAAGGCGGAGGTACTGTGGAGGAAGGCACAGGGGAGGAGGTATGAATATGGGGAAAAGGCTAGTCGCCTGTTGGCTCATCAATTGCGAAAGAGGGCAGCAGCGAGGGAGATAGGAGGAATTAGAGACAAAAGGGGAGACACGGTGCGAAGGGCAGGAAAGATAAATGAGGTGTTCAAGACCTTCTATGAGGAACTGTATAGGTCTCAACCCCCAGGGGGAGAGGAGGGGATGCGCAGTTCCTGGACCAATTGAGGTTCCCGAAAGTGGAGGAGCGGGGGGTGGTAGGCCTGGGGGCACCGATTGGGGTGGACGAGGTTATTAAGGGACTGGGAAGCATGCAAGCAGGGAAGGCACCAGGACCAGACGGGTTCCCGGTGGAGTATTACAGAAAATATGTGGACTTGTTGGCCCCGTTGATGGTGAGGACGTTCAATGAGGCCAGGAAAGGGGGGACTCTACCCCCGACGATGTCGGAGGCGACGATATCGTTAATTTTGAAGAGGGATAAAGATCCGTTGCAGTGCGGGTCCTATAGACCCATTTCATTATTGAACGTGGACGCCAAATTGTTGGCAAAGGTACTGGCATCGAGGATAGAGGACTGTATCCCGGGGGTGGTGCACGAAGACCAGACAGGGTTCGTAAAAGGGAGACAACTGAATGTTAACGTGCGACGACTATTAGGGGTGATAATGATGCCCCCAGTGGAGGGGGAGGCAGAGATAGTGGCGGCAATTGACGCAGAGAAGGCATTTGATAGGGTGGAGTGGGAGTATTTATGGGAAGTGTTAAGGAGGTTTGGGTTTGGGAACGGGTTTATTAGCTGGGTTAGACTTCTTTATGGGGCTCCAACCGCAAGCGTAGTTACAGGTCGACATAGATCGGAGTATTTCCGACTATATAGGGGAACAGGACAGGGATGCCCGCTGTCTCCATTGTTGTTCGCGTTGGCAATTGAACCTCTGGCCATGGTGTTGAGAGACTCCAGGAAATGGAGAGGGGTGATTAGAGGGGGAGAAGAACACCGAGTCTCGTTATACGAGGATGACCTATTGTTATACGTGTCGGACCCAGCGGGGGGGGATGATAGAGGTTATGCGAATTTTGAGGGGGTTCGGGGATTTCTCGGGGTATAGGCTAAACATGGGGAAGAGTGAATTATTTGTGATACATCCAGGGGACCAGAGTAGAGAGATAGAAGGCTTGCCTCTAAGGAAAGTGGAAAGAAACTTCCGATACCTGGGGATTCAGATCGCTAGGAGCTGGGGAACCTTGCACAGACTTAATCTGACACGGTTGGTAGAACAAATGGAGGAGGACTTCAAGAGGTGGGACATGCAGCCTCTATCGCTGGCGGGCAGGGTGCAAGCAATTAAGATGATGGTCCTCCCGAGGCTCTTATTTGTATTTCAATGTCTCCCTATACTAATCACCAAGACCTTTTTTAATAAAATGGATAGGAGCATCACGAGCTTCGTGTGGGCAGGGAAAGTTCCGAGAGTAAGGAGGGGGTTCCTTCAGCGGAGTAGGGACAGAGGAGGATTGGCACTACCGAACTTGGGCGATTACTATTGGGCCGCCAATGTGGCAATGATACGTAAATGGATGATGGAGGATGAGGGAGCGGCGTGGAAAAGACTGGAGAGAAAGTCCTGTAAAGGGACGGGTTTAGAGGCGCTGGTGACGGCACCGCTACCGATCTCACCTAAAAAGTTTACCACGAACCCGGTGGTGGCGGCAACATTGAATATCTGGGGACAGTGGAGGCGACAGAGAGGGGTGCGGGGAGCCCTGGTGGGGTCCCCAATCAGGAACAACCATAGGTTCGCCCCAGGAAGAATGGATGGAGGATTTCAGAGCTGGTACCAGTTGGGAATTAGGAGGGTGGGAGATTTATTTATAGATGGGACTTTTGCGAGCTTGGGAGCATTGGAGGAAAAGTATAAGTTGCCCCGGGGAAATTTCTTGAGATATATGCAGGTGAGGGCGTTTACTAGACAACAGGTGAGGGAATTTCCGTTGCTCCCGACACTGGGGATACAGGACAGGGTGCTTTCAGGGGTGTGGGTCGGAGAGGGCAAGGTGTCAGAGATTTACCGAGAGATGAGGGAAGAGGGGGAGGAGTCGATGGGCAAACTAAAAGGAAAGTGGGAAGAAGAACTAGGGGAGGAGATAGAGGAGGGTATGTGGGCTGATGCCCCAAGCAGGGTAAATTCCTCTTCCTCATGCGCCAGGCTTAGCCTGATTCAATTTAAGGTGCTACATAGAGCACACATAACGGGAGCAAGATTGAGCAGGTTCTTTGGAGGGGAGGACAAATGTGGGAGGTGTGGCGGGAGCCCGGCAAACCACGCACATATGTTTTGGGCGTGCCCGGCACTGGAAGGGTATTGGAAGGGAGTGACGGGAGTGATTTCGCGGGTGGTGAAGGCCCAGGTCAAACCAGGCTGGGGGTTAGCTCTATTTGGAGTTGTGGAAGAGCCGGGAGTGCAGGAGGCGAAAGAGGCCGACGTTGTGGCCTTTGCGTCCCTAGTAGCCTGGCGCAGGATCCTACTCATGTGGAAGGAGGCGAAACCCCCCGGACTGGAGGCCTGGGTAAATGATATGGCGGGGTTCATTAAACTGGAGCAGATAAAGTTTGCCCTGAGAGGATCGGCTCAAGGGTTCACCAGGCGGTGTCAGCCATTTCTCGACTACCTAGGGGAACGTTAGAGGGAAGACAGATGACCAGCAGCAGCAACCCGGGGGGGGAGGGGGGAGGGGTGGGGAGGGGTGGTGGGGAGGGGTGGGGGGGGGGGGGGTTTAGTTCAGTTTAGGTCAAAGATAAAGGGGTTTTGCTACTTGTGTATTGTTAAAAATTTCTGTATTGTTATTGTTGCGTTTGCTTTGTAAGAGGGGAAAAATTGTTGTTTGGGAAAAAAATGTCAATAAAACATATTTAAAAAAAATAAAATAAAGTGTCTTGAAGCTTGTCCCACCGTGGGTTCACAAGCTAATTAAAATAGTTTGGAAGTGAGGTGTTTGTGAAAGTGCAAGGAAATGAGACAGGTAATTTCTACACAGCAAGATCCCACAAACAGCGATAACGTAAACAACAAGATAGATGGAATATCTACAGTGCAGAAGGAGGCCATTCGATCCATCCAGTCTGCACCAGTCCTTGCGTCTGCACCAGCCCTTGGAAAGAGCACCCTACTTAAGCCCACGCCTCCACCCTATCCCCGTAACCCAGTAACCCCAGCTAACCTTTGGTCACTAAGGGGCAATTTAGCATGGCCAATCCACCTAACCTGCACATCTCTGGACTTTAGGAGGAAACTGGAGCACCCGGAGGAAACGCACGCAGACACGGGGAGCAGACAGTCACCCGAGGCCGGAATTGAACCCGGGTCCGTGGAGTGTGAAGCAGCAGTGCTAACTACAGATAATCTGTTCATTTGTTTAGTGATTCAAGTGGAGATATAAATGTTGGGAGAATTTCCTTGCTGTACCTTGGCATTTTTTTTAAAGTTTCAGCCTCGGTTTAATGTCTCACCCAAAATAGGCAGCACCTCGGATAGTGCAGCACTCCCCTTGGTGGTGCAGGTAAGTAGCGGCCAGGTCACAGTTCCTGGACCAGGACTTGAAGCTACAACCTTCAACCTCAGGGGCTACCCTGTGAGTTATGATTGACTGACACCATACAGCCCCAGGGACACATCATCAGCTCCCAGTTATCTTTTTATTGATTGTTCTCGGGCTCTGAGCGCATTTGCTACACATCTCCATCAACTGAGAGTGGCTTGCTAGGCCACACCGTGGGGCATTAAGAGTCAACTTTGAAGCATAGTTCTAGAGGCACATACAGTCTACAGTGGACACAGGTGGCAGCTTCCCTATCCTTAATGGCAACCATGAATCGTCAAAGCTTTTGAAAGAATCGATCAGATTTTATCATCACTTCTTTCTGGTAGAGCGGCACAGTGGTTAGCACTGCTACCTACGATGCTGATGATCCGGGTTCGAATACGGCCCGGGGCCACTGTCCGTGTGGAGTTTGCACATTCTCCCCGTGTTTGCGTGGGCCTCACCCCCACAACCCAAAAGATGTGCAGAGTAGGTGAATTCGCCACGCTAAACTGCCCCTTAATTGGACAAAAATAATTGGGTACTCCAAATTTATAAAAAGAAAAAAGAAAATCACTTCTATCTGGTGTTGACCCCACGAATGAACAATTTTATATTCAAGTTACTTTTACAAATTACCGTGCCGGGGATTTGAACTCGTAATGTCTGTGTTGGTTACTACGCCGTTAGAACCACAAGGCAACCAAAACTATATTTACACTACAACAACAAGTTGCATTTGCATAGCATCTTTAACACAGCAAAATGCCCAAGGGCGCTTCACAGAACTATAATGGCCAAGCTAAAAGCTAGGTCAAAGAGGTTGGTTCTAATGAGCATCTCCGAGAGGTGGGGAGTTTGGGGGAGGAAATGCCATAATTGAGCGTAAAGCCTGGACAGCTGAACTCACAACCGCCAATGGTCAGGCAGAGGAAATCAAGCAGACACAAGAGGTCAGAACTTGAAGAACAAGAGTTCCCAGTGTCATGTGAGAGTACCTTTAAGAACTGGGTGTTTATCGAATAGCTGCAGTGATGTCAGAGTGTGGGTGAAGCTGGGCTGTCTGTCTTTCACTTTCGCTTTTGAGCAGGCAGCTACAGCGTGTGTTTAGTTTCGTTTTGAGAGCTGGATAGCTGCAAGAAAAGCCAGCAGCTGGATAAGGATCTCTCTCTGCAATCTAAAGACTGTCTCCAGATCATTTGGGTGATTTCAAAGTGATAACTGCTCTCAGTAGAGAATTTAAGCCTGATCTTGGTGTTTAAAAAGGGTATTTTGTCTTATGGATGTTGCAAGGAAAGATTCAGGGTTACTTATAGAATATTGTATCTGTGGGGATGATTGGTGTTGATAGTTGTTAAGATGTTTATTGTGGGTTTATAAAGTGTTAACTGGTTTCATAAATAAACATTGTTTTAATTTAAAATCACTTTTAGCTCTCTGTTGCACCACACCTGTAAAGTGGGCCCTTGTGCTCTCCATAACCAAAATCTATTCAAAGTTGTGGGTCAGGTGAACTCCATGCTACACTTTGGGGTTCTCTAAACCCTGGCCCATAACACCAGAGAGTTGTTGAGCTGCAGGATGTTACAGAGATATAGGGAGAGACAAGGCCGTGGGAAATTTGACTAAAAAGCTGAAAATTTTTAATTCGAATGAGCTCCATTATCCTGACAGCAGAATGATAGATTCCAATTTTATTGAGTGTAGGTTGTCAGCAGAGTGAGCCTGTCAGAATCCCCACCCATGGCTGGCCTAACAAAGTTTATAGGTGCTATCACAGGGAAGTATCCGGGTTAATCCTATGGCATCCTTTACCTCTAAACTCCTTGGATAATCCAACAAAAACAGCAAATCCCAGTTGGACAAAATTCTGTTTTTATCCCGCGGGCACTCACTCTGACGGCCATCAGACCTGAAACTGCTGAATTAAGGCTGCATGTAGGGAATAGCTTCGTAATGTTGCTTCATATGCCTCTGGGATTAGTCTGCGCCTGTTAGATCTCATTTTACACACTGCCCTGAACGTGGGTCGAATGGGTTAAAGAGGCCAATTAGGCAGGATTGAGATAGTAAAGCAAGGACGTGAATGACATATAAGCTTTTTGAGGTAATAGAAACCAAATTAATTGATCTTCATTTACATTCTGAACAGGATCCCTTCTTCCTAATGAGGGACAATGTAAACCCTTGCTTCTTATAGGCCAGGTCCCAGGAGAGCTAACCAAATGCACAGCTCTCTGGCATTTAGTCTCAATGGGGCACTTCACTGAATACTGACTGGAAAATGTTATTTTTAGACAAAATACATGGGCAGTACACATTGTAGAGACAAGTGATGTCATGATGCCACTAGAGGAAACCATCACCAACATTATTATATACATATATATTATATATGCATTATTTTTTTAAATAAATTTAGAATACCCAATTCTTTTTTTCTCAATTAAGGGGCAATTTAGCGTGGCCAATCCATCTAGCCCGCACATCTTTGGGTTGTGGGGATGAAACCCATGCAGACACGGGGAGAATGTGCAAACTCCACACGGACAGTGACCCTGGGCCGGAATCGAATCCGGGTCCTTGGTGCCGTGAGGCAGCAGTGCTAACCACTGCACCACTGTGCCGCCCAATATATGCATTGACACATAGGGCGGGATTCTTCAGTAATGGGGTTATGCCCCTACGCCGGCGTGAAAAGCAGCGGCAGCCACTCGCCGACAATGGTCCTAGAGGGCTAGGTTGGCACCGGAGTGGTCCCCGCAGCTCCGGCCAGTGCAGAACGGCCCGCGCTAGTTCACGCATGCGCGGAACGGCTGGCGTGATTCCGCGCATGCGTGCTACGGCCAGCGTATTTCCGCGCATGCGTGGGGATTCCCTTCTCCGCGCCGCGACCCGGCCAAACTCGTCGGCCACTCGGCCCCTCGGGGCCCGGAGAATCGCCGGGGGGGGGGGGTGGGGGCCACTGTCAACGGGCCCCGACCGGCGTGGCGGGAATCCAGCGGGCATCCGAGAATCGGCGGCGGAGAATGGGGAAGCCGCCGTCGGTTCGGTGGGGCACGATCCTCACGGCGGGTCGGAGAATCCCAGCCCTAATCTCTGCAGCTTTCCAGCTCATAAGATGATGGATTGCGGCAGATGGTCCACTCTTGATGGCACAGGCATGATGGGCTGAATGGCCTCTTTCTGTGTCGTACCATTTCTCCGCCCCCCCCCCGTGTCGGTGTGGGTTTCCTCTGGGTGCCCTGGTTTCCTCCCACAGTCCAAAGTTTCTTTTTAAAAATGAATTTACGGGATGTGGGTGTCGCTGGTTAGGCCGGCATTTATTGCCCATCCCTAGAAGCCCTTCAGAAGGTGGTGGTGAGCTGCGTCCTTGAACCGCTGCAGTCCTTGAGGTGTAGGTACACCCACTAAGCTGTTAGGGAGGGAGTTCCAGGATGTTGCCCCGGCGACAGTGAAGGAACAGCAATATATTTCCAAGTTAGGATGGTGAGTAACTTGCAGGCGATCCTCCAGGTTAGGTGGATTAGGTGCTGGTTAGGTGGATTGGCCGAGCTAAATTGCCCCTTAGTGTCCAAAAATGTGGGGGTTAGATGGGGTTATAGGGATAGGGCAGGGGAGTGGCCCTTGGTATCGTGCTCTTTCAGAGGGTTGGTGCAGACTTGGAGAGAATGTGAAAGCTGTTGAGTACAAGTTTGTCTTAGCTGTTGAATGAACCTCAAAATTTACCACCCCCCCCCCTCGAAAAAACGGTACCTGACAAGAAATGGAAATGAAAATCGCTTATTGTCACAAGTAGGCTTCAATGAAGTTACTGTGAAAAGCCCCTAGTCGCCACATTCCGGCGCCTGTTCGGGGAGGCTGTGAAGTGAATTGAACCGTGCTGCTGGCCTGTCGCGGTTTGCTTTCAAAGCCAGCGATTTAGCCCTGTGCTAAACAAGAGCTTGATAGCGAAGGAGTCAGGCAGCAGCTCAGCAGTTATATTAAAACACCCTCCAGCAGATGGCGAAATGAGCAATATGGCTGAGAACCAATGACATCGTTCACAGATGGACAACAGGCTAGAGCGTAAAACATGAGCTGGGACTCTCGCCCAACAAACATGCCAGCTTCTGCAATAATCGCTCTCCAACTCTCAGACAATTTCCGTGCAATTATAGATTTCTCAATATCTACAATGTGTGGGAGCAGGGGGTGGGAGTGATGATGGCAAAGTAAACAAAAACATAGAAAATAGGAGCAGGAGGAGGCCATTCGGCCCTTCGAACCTGCTCATCATTCATTATGATCATGGCTGATCAACCGACTCAATAGCCGAATCCCGCTTTCCCCCATATCCTTGGATCCCTTTGCCCCAAGTGTTATATCTAACTGCTTCTTGAAACCATACAATGTTTTGGCCTCACCTACTTCCTGTGGTAACAAACTCCACAGGCCCACCACTCTCTGGGTGAAGAAATTTCTCCTCATCTCTGTCCTAAATGGTCTACCCCGAATCCTCAGACCATGACCCCTGGTTCTGGGCACCCCCCACCATCGGCAACATCCTTCCTGTATCTACCCTGTCCAGTCCTGTTCGAATTTTATTGGTTTCTATGAGATCCCCCCTCACTCTTCTGAGCTCCAGTGAATACAATCCTGACTGGTTCAATCTCCCCTCGTGCGTCAGTCCCACCATCTCAGGGATCAGTCTGGTAAACCTTTGCTGCACTCCCTCCAGAGCTAGCTCATCCTTCCTCAGATAAAGAGACCAAAACTTCACACAATATTACAGGTGTGGCCTCACCAAGGCCCCGTATAATTGCAGCAAGACATCCCAGCTCCTGTACTCGAAAGACAGTGAATAATTTTACAGTTTGAACCTAAAGTCCCATATTTGTAATGCCAATTTGACTAATGTTCCATTCGAAATATTCCAGAAGGCAGTAGTTATGCATAAACACCGCTCGATTTGGGACTATTGTTTTTTGCTTTCATTACATTACAAGGTGCGGCTAGAAAGCGAGCTTAATGATTATTATTTGCCAAGGTGAAATCGTTTTGCATACAGACAGTGGGCTGTGGTTGGCATTTTTAGAATTAGGTTGGGCACACACAATGCAGCAGCTGTGACTCCCAAGTGCAGAGCTACCGACTGAAATGCAAGCAGACACAAAGGCCTGAGAGAAAAAACATTGCGCATTACAGTAAACTATTATGACACACTGTATTGTGGCTTCATTGTGGCAGATGATATATAGTTCTCCTGTATCCATCCCTCCGTGCCGTGCCCGCAAATGGAATTTTGTTTCCTGTCAAACGCTATACCCCTCAATTGGCATATCTGCAATGTGATTATTGCACTTACCTTACAATTAAGCAGATTGTGTAAGTAATAGATAGTTGCATTTATACCGCTCCTACCTTGATACAGAGGGCGCCAATTCCATTTAAACCGGAGATCTGCCTGTCTGTTCAGTTTGTTTTAATGACCCCCATGAGACTTCTTCAGAAAAAAAAGAGCAAAGGGAATTTGCATGTCCTGAAACTCACAGTTTTGGTCCCCATATCACAAAAAATACACCGAGTAATTTAAAACAGAATTTACAGGAATGATACCAGAATTTGAGAGATTATTAGCACCAGGAAAGACTGAACAAGTGGAGATGTGGGGCTATGCACGATTGCTGGCTCAACCAGCCACTGCAGCCATGAGGAGCTGAATGTTCTACTGGGCTACATATTTCTAGGTTCATTCTCCATGCCAGTGGGAGGATGCAAATGGGTCATTAAGTCCCAATTGCATCCTATTTATGGGCCCGACATGACATGCTTCAGGCCCCCGTGGTTCTCCAATCCCCTGGCCGGGGATCAAGTGGGCGAGAATTGGTGCAGGTCTTGGCAAGCATGTGCCTGACGTGGTCGACCTCACGATGGGCCAAGGGGGTAACTCTTTCAGGGTGTTTCCCTAAAGTCCATCGGAGGGCCACCCTGCCATTGCACGGTGCAAGACCTGGCCACCCCATCCCGACCAGACCCCCACGACCACCACCACCAGAGACCCCCTAATTAAAGATACTCCACAAGACCTTTCACGTTTGAGTGTTTCTGAAGTAATCAGCTGTGAAAGTAACCTCAATGTTTATAAACATCAAGTTTTGATTGACAGCTCCTGGACCACATCAAAGATAGCTAAGTTCTTTCTGTTAGTTTCACAGCTGGCTACTTCAAGTCTCTCAAGCATGAAGATAGATGAATGGAACAATTCAGCAGCTGGGTGTGTTTGAAAGCTGTCATTCAGAACCTTGTAAATTCAATATCAAAGAGGAATGAATGAATGGCTTGCAGATCAAAGATCTGAGGAGGTTTAAATCCAGCTGACCGGCTTTCTATTTCCAAGAATTGACAGGTGCTGCTTCCTTTGCCTGAGCCAGCAGGTGTATTGCACAAGTGAGTTAAAGCAATGATTTTTTTTTCACTGCCTCCATTTGGCATGCTCTCTAGCTTCTAGACAGGAATCTCTCTTCTGGGAGGGGCGTCCAGACAGGGGTCTCCTTTCTGGGGTGAGGGGGTCACTTTAATTAGGGGGCATCTGGGAGGTCTTTTTAATTAGGGGGTCTCTAGGGGGGGGATGTCTTTAATTGACTCTCAGCGTGAGTGCAAATTAGATGCAATTTAACTGCAGTGGAAGAACGCATAGGGCTAAATTTTCCGCCGTCGGGGTTCTCTGTTGTACCAACAGTACGGGGACTTCCTGACGGCGTGGGACTGCCAACAATGGGAAACCCCATTGGCCGGCTGGCGAGACGGAGAATCTCGGGGGAGCACCGCACCAGAAAACATTGCGGCGGGACGGAAAAATCCACCCATGGTCTCCTAAACAGCGAATCCTGCCCAATATAAAACAATTTCCTAGATTCATCAGACACTGGCCCTGGTGAGGCCACACCTGTAACATTGTGGGCAGTTTTGGTCTGCGTGTCTGAGGCAGGATGTCCTTGCTTTAGAGGGAATGCAGCGATGGTTTACCAGACTGATTCCTGGGATGGTGGGACTGACGTATGAGGAGAGATTGAATCGTTAGGATTGTATTCGCTGGAGTTCAGAAGAAGGAGGCGGGGGGGGGTTGCGTAGAAACCTATAAAAGTCTCACAGCTCCTGGCTCCCCACCAAAACCACACCAGAGGCTCCCAGGATTTACCACTTCCCATGGGGGAAGAGGGTCATCAAGCACTGGCAAAATGCCAACACAGGTGGGAAGAGGTCCCTAACTGGCCATCCAGTTGGCCTGTGAGTGGGAGGATCTATCGCCACCCTCCTCCACCGCCTGCAAAAGGGCCTAGTGATGGGAAGACAACAGGCCACCCCCACTTTACCTCACTATTCGATGATTCCCCCCCGCCATCACACACAGCCCCTCCCCCCCCCCTCCACCACCAACCCCCAACCTACCTCAGAGGGCTGCTAAATTCCAGCCTGCAGTCTTCCCCCATGATGAAGAGAGCTTGGAGAAGGCTCGTGTGGCGTGCGACCTGCTGCGCGTTCTATGTATTTCTGCGTACATTCATTTCAATAGACTCCTGAAAACGGAGCCCTCCTCCAATTTGACTGGACTGTTCTATGAAATGAAAGAACGCTGATTAATGGATCATTTATGTGGGAGATGTCAGCCATTAGAGGTCTAAGTGTTGGACGAACTAGACTGAAATCGAAATTGCAACTTTTTCCTCTTTCCCTGAAAGAACGCAAGGGTGTGCAACCAGGCACAGCCCGAGGACTTACGTTACAAATCAAAATATAAGTGGCAGTTTCTAAAGTGAGATTGTACAAACTGTTCCAAATCAGTGAGACTCTTAAAAAAATCGGCCAGTCCTCAAAGTAACAAGTTGGTTCCATTCCACCGGATTTTATGACAGAACAATGCTTCAAAAAGCAAAACACATCACGTGTCCTGCTAGTCGTAACTGAAAAATTGGGCTGTGCAGAACGAGGACTGTGATACCCACAATGGAAACCGTGAGAGACACAATGCGAAAGCTCAAGTCAAGTCAGGACCGTGTAGATTCTATTCAATTGTGGGTTCTGCTCCACTCATTTGTCCTTCACGGAATAGTTTGTAAGGGCGAAACCACAAGAGACAGTCAAGCCAAACTCCACAATATTTACCTACACTCCCAACTCTATTCAAATCATGCAAAGTGGATCGGGGAACAATGTTTGTTTTCGTTGGCGAAAAGAGGAAACGTGTGCTGCAGTTTTTTTTTTTGGATAATCGAGAGGAATTGAAGGTGTTGCCGTAGTCAAGGTTACATTTTACCTGCCCCGGTCTGGCATGTTTTTGGGTGGGGTGGGGGGCACGTACCATAAGGCAATGCCGACCCCATCACCTTCTCCACCCACCCCTGAGCTCACCCTCATAATGCGGGGGTGGGGGATGTTTTATTTAAATGGATAATCAATGGTCAATTAGGCTTGTGCCCAAGACCATTGACCCTGATTAGACACTTCCCATGCCAGTTGCTGCGGGCAGCCAGGCAAGAGTGGGAAACAAATCCACAAACGGTGGGAAGGAAAGGAGCTACCAACCAATTAGGGTGGCCGACAGCACCCGAGGGCAGGACTTCCCTCCCCAGTGAGGGGCGGAAATCCCACACTGGCCCCATTTAGCCCTTCCCCGCATTGCGAGCTTTTTGGCTGAGGGGTGGGCCAAGGTGGAACAGGTTGGAACCACGTTGGCTTTTACCTACCTGCCCCCCAACTCCCCCTATTTGGCCTTCTGCCATTAAATCAGGTCATGGCTGATTCTTGACCTCAACTACCCTGCACCCCTGAACCCCATGTCCCTTAATATCAAATATCTGGGGTTGGGGGGGGGCACGGTGGTGCAGTGGTTAGCACAGCTGACTCACGGTGCCAAGGTCCCAGGTTCGATCCCGGCCCTGTCCGTGTGGAGTTTGCACATTCTCCCCGTGTCTGCTTTCTTTTCGCCCCTACAATCCAAAAGATATGCAGGCTAGGTGGATTGGCCACATTAAATTGCCCCTTAATTGGAAAAAATGAATTGGGTACTCTAAATTTTAAAAAAAGGCAGTCAGGTATGGACACGGAGGGCAGCATGGTGGTGCAGTGGTTAGCACTGTTGCCTCACGGCACTGAGGTCCCGGGTTCGATCCCGGCCTTTCAGCATCTAAAAGTGAATAAGGATAGAATTAGAAATCTAGGGCGCGATTCTCCGACCCCCCGCCGGGTCGGAGAATCGCCGGGGGCTGGCGTGAATCCCGCCCCCGCCGGTTGCTTATTCGGCGGGGGCAGGAATCGCGCCGCGCCGGTTGGCGGGCCCCCCCTCCAGCGATTCTCCGGCCCGGATGGGCAGAGGTCCCGCTGCTGGAATGCCTGTCCCGCCGGCGTGGATTAAACCACCTCTCTTACCGGCGGGACAAGGTGGCGCGGGCGGGCTCCGGGGTCCTGGGGGGGACACGGGGCGATCCGGCCCCGGGGGGTGCCCCCACGGTTTCTTGGCCCGCGATCGGGGCCCACCGATCCGCGGGCGGGCCTGTGCCGTGGGGGCACTCTTTTCCTTCCGCCTTCGCCACGGTCTCCACCATGGCGGAGGCGGAAGAGACCCCCTCCACTGCGCATGCGTGGGGATGCCATGAGCGGCCGTTAACGCTCCCGCGCATGCGCCGCCCGGCAAAGGCAGTTTCGCGCCAGCTGGCAGGGCACCAAAGGCCTTTCCCGCCAGCTGGCGGGGCGGAAATCAGTCCGGCGCGGACCTAGCCCCTCAAGGTTAGGGCTCGGCCCCTCAAGATGCGGAGGATTCCGCACCTTTGGGGCTGCGCGATGCCCGACTGATTTGCGTCATTTTTGGCGCCGGTCGGCGGACATCGCGCCGATTACGGAGAATTGCGCCCCTAAAGTTTGACATGCCTTCAGTTTCCATTCCTAACCAGCCCATCACTCAGCTTGTTTTTGAATTTATTAATGAATTGGCTCAGTGGAGATTATTTTTTCTCTGTCAAAGAGCGGCATGGTAGCACAGTGGTGATGCACGATCAATGACCACTAAAGCGAGGTTGTAGTCTAACTGAAGGCTTTAATAAGCTAGATGTTTCCTCCAGCAGCTCAGGTACAGAATGAAGGCTGCTGGGGCAGCACTGGTTCTTATACCCCACCTAGCAGGGCGGAGCTATCATACCTTCTAACCGATAGAAAGCATACAGTTTCCACCAATGGTGCTTTAGCCTATCAGGTACCGTACTACCTATAATACCACAAGAGGTTAGCACTGTTGCTTCACAGCTCCAGTGTCCCAGGTTCGATTCCCAGCTTGGGTCACTGTCTGTGCGGAGTCTGCATGTTCTCCCCGCGTCTGCGCGGGTTTCCTCCGGGTGCTCCGGTTTCCTCCCACAGCCCAAAGATGTGCAGGTTAGGTGGATTGGCCATGCTAAATTGCCCTTAGTGTACAAATAAAAAGATTAGGTAGGCTAGGTGGGGTTACTGGGTTATGGGGATAGGGTGGAGATGTAGACTTCGGAGGGTGTTCTGTCCAAGGGCTGATGCAGACCCTGTGGGCCGAATGGCCTCCTTCCGCTCTGTAAATTCTGTGATAATCTATGAAAGTGATCCCATTGTCTGCAATAACCTGTGGAAAAACACATTCTTCTTATTCCTGCTCTCAGTTGACGCTATTCAATTTTAAACCCATCTCTTGTTTTTCCCCCAATTCTTTCAATAGCCAGGCTATCAATTCTTTTTAATTATTAAACCTCCCAGATCATGTTTCCTTACAATGTTCTTCCCTCTCAGTAAGATAAGCTCCATTCTCTGTGTAACCCGGGGCGATGTTGGCTCTATCCCCACCTCTGTCTAAATGCTCAAGGGTGAAAAACGATAGCTGCATGGAGATCCTTATTTTCATTTTCCTTTTTTTTTTTTGTTTCTAATTTTTTTTCTTTTTAAGTTTCAAAAGGGTTTTGAATATGGGAACGAGCAGCCACTGCGCAAAGTCAAAATGACTTTTCCTGTATTGAGGTGCTTATGAAAGGGAATGAGGGATCTGGCTAATATGGGGGAGTTTGACAAGAGAATCTCGTCTGGTTGATTGAACATGAGCTGAATTGACGGGACATTGAATGGGATTGTAAATTGCTTTGAAATGATACGAATGATTGCAGTTTAATGAGGCGCGGTGTCACTCCTTTCCAAATTATCCCTAGCCACATTAGGCAGCGGCTGAAAATATCCTCACGTCAGTTTCATTGCCAGCTGTGAAACTGGCACTGTCACAGAAGTTGACAAGTGGGAAACATGTCCCTGGCTGTGCCGCACTGACAACTGGCAGGCTCAAAACTGCACACCGGGCTGTTCTACGCCTCTCCGGCGTCCCTACTTTACAAAGGAAGTGATTGGGTGGAAGATAGTGTCATGATATGCAAACATGCACATGATGATATGCAGACAGGCAGCTAATGGACACAGAGAACAGGACATGACCAATGAGCAGGCAGGACAGCCAGGGGTGGGATCTCACTATAAAAGGCATGAGGCACTCACACTCCGCCTCTTTCCACTGATGAACATCTACAGAGTGAGTCAGGGTGTATGTACAGTATCACACCTTCAGCACGTGGGTAAGAGCTAGTGTGGTTCAGTCTCTCAGAGTAACCACACTTAGGTTAGCAGAGAGTCGAACTCGTAGAGAACTGTGTTAACTGTGCTACTAGTTCAATAAATCAGATTGAACTAACTTCAAGGTCTGGAGTATCTTTTGATCAAAGCTGCATCCAGTTGCAGCCGGTGTTATCCCAGAGTACAGAACATATCAGATGGTTTCTCCGAGGGGTGTGAAACACGTGCTACACAGTTAGCAGCAGAATGTTACAATGTGTCATTGGCTGTCTAACTCGCAATCTCCAGCACTTGCTGGCCTAAATTGGCCATCCATCCGCCTGCACCTCGATTTTAACTTGCTCATCCATGTGCTCCGATTACACCTTGGCAATGTGTCACTGGCATGGTAGTCCTCCATCCAGCACACCAACCGAATGACAAGAGCAGGGCTGTTGGAGCAGGTGATTCTGCTTGAATTTCACGCTCAGCAAAGTAACTCACCCGAGTCCTCATGTAACATCAGCACCTTCCTGAGAGACGGAGACAATTGTATCTTTTATACAAAGCGACACGGTAGCACAGTGGTTAGCCCTGTGGCTTCACAGCACCAGGGTCCCGGGCTCAATTCTCGCTTGGGTCACTGTCTGTGCGGAGTCTGTACGTTCTCCCCGTGTCTGCGTGGGTTTCCTCCGGGTGCTCCGGTTTCCTCCCACACGTCCCGAAAGATGTGCTTGTTAGGGGAATTGGACATTCTGAATTATCCCTCTGTGTACCCGAACAGGCGCCGGAATGTGGCGACTAAGGGATTTTCACAGTAACTTCATTGCAGTGTTAATGTAACCCTACTTGTGATAATAATAAAGATTATAAAAGCAAATTACTGCGGATGCTGGAATCTGAAACAATAACAGAAAATACTGGACCATCTCAGCAAGTCTGATAGCACCTGTGGAGAGAGAACAGAGCTAATGTTTCGAGTCTGGATGACCCTTAAAGTTTTGACAACGATTAGCACATTCTCCCCGTGTCTGCGTGGGTTTCCTCCGGGTGCTCCAGTTTCCTCCCACAGTCCAAAGATGTGCGGGTTAGGTGGATTGGCCACGCTAAATTGCCCTTAGTGTCCAAAAGGTTAGGTGGGGTTATGAGGATAGGGTGGGGGAGTGGTCCTAGGTAGGGTGCTCTTTCAAATGGTCAGTGCAGACTCTATGGGCTGAATGGACTCCTTCTGCACTGTAGGGATTCTAGGATTCTATGAGTATGCCCAGAATTTTCTGTTTACGTTCTGGGTTACTAGTCTAATAACATAACCATAATATTACTGCCCTCTCGGACTGCCAATTCAGCTGGCACACTTTGTAAATGATGTTACAGCAATGCATTTATGCCTATTGCATTTTAGCTTGCAATAAATTTCTGAAAGTTATTATTATTGTTATTATTATTATGGAGTGGATATTATTGCTAATAAGCTAAAAACCTTATGATGTTAGGTAATATTGCTCCGTACACTTTGACCATACTGCCTGTGTCATGGTCGCGGCTGTAATCGTCTAATATCATAAACCTGACACTTAATTTCTCCATCACTATTGTAAGGGCCCTTCCTGACAATTCCCTTATTTATCCTTTCTTTATTTTTGCCGTATTCAATTTTGATGCATGGATGCTTAATGGACAAGTAACTTTAAGTCACGCAGCAGAGAAAATGAGGAATTCAGAAGATACAACAATAGCTACCACAGAGAGTGGGAATAAATGGGTCCTTTCAGAGTGGCAGGCAGTGATTAGTGGGGTACCGCAGCATTTAGTGCTGGGACCCCAGCTGTTCACAATATACATTAATGATTTCGACGAAGGAATTGCAATATCTCCAAATTTGCAGACGACACTAAGCTGGGTGACAGTGTGTGCTGTGAGGGGGATGCAAAGAGGCTGCAGGGTGTCTTGGGCAGGCTGGCTGAGTGGGCGACTAGTTGGCAAATGCAGTATAATGTGGGTAAATGTGAGGTTATCCACTTTGGTGGCAAAAAACAGGAAGGCAGATTATTATCTGAATGGTGGCAGTTTAGGAAAAGGGGAAGTGCAGCAAGACTTGGGAGTCATGGTGGAACAGCCGCTGAAGGTCGGCATACAGGAACAGCAGGCGGTGAGGAAAGCTAATGGCATGCTGGCCTTCATAGCGAGAGGATTTGAGTAGAGGAGGAGGGATGTCTTGCTGCAGTTATACAGGGCCTTGGTGAGGCCATACCTTGAGTATTGTGTGTAGTTTGGTCTCCTAGTTTGAGGAAAGACATTCTTGCTATTGAGGGTGTCCAGCGAAAATTCATCAGAGTAATTACCAGGATGGCAGGACGGACATATGAAGAAAGACTGGATCAACTGGGCCTGTACTTACTGGAGTTTGGAAGGGGTATGGAGAGAAAGTGGGAGTGGGATACGGAATTTGCATGATCAGCCATGATCATATTGAATGGTAGTACAGGCTCAAAGGGCCAAATGGCCTACTCCTACTCAGGTTAAATCACCACCAGTCAGCTCTCTCCCCTCAAAGGGTAAAGCAGTCTCTGGTCACCTGTCACTGTGGCGACTTTACCTTACCTTTATACTCTACTAGCTTTGGACAACAGAACTCAGACTTTGTGGCACCCGAATGATGGGGTGGGACTCGGTTTGATTGGTTGGCTGGTGCCCGGTAACAGAGGGTGATTGGATTCTGCCTGAGTGGGATGATTTCCAGAGACCTAAGGAAAGGAGAGTTGAGACCAGGACACACAGGAACAAGGACCTGCTCCCTCTCTCTCTCTCTTCCATGTGTTTTCTCCTGAATATCTGTATATCTGTACAGAGAATCTGAATGAATCTACAGTGCAAATCTCAAACTGATAGTCTGAATTGAAGCAAGGTGTGCTAAAAACAACCATCTGAAGTAAAGACTCTTATCGTTTACTTCCATTATAATGTTTTACACCCCTCCCCTCCCTTCTGTATTAGTCTGTCTTGCGTGTGTGTATGTGTGTGTATAGAGAGTGGGGCGAGTTTAAATGGGAGAATTAGGAATTAGATACTAGTTAACGTATTATATTTGCTGCATATTTCATTAAAGCTCTTGTTAAAATAAACAGCAACTGTGTTTAAATTTACAAACCTGGTGCCTGTAATTATTGGGCAGCCAAGGGCCTAAGACTTCGGGTATTTTTCTAAGAATTATTGGTTAATTCAATTGCGTTGCGACTCCGGGTCAAGGGTGGCTGGAATTGACCGCGCACTAGCCCAGGGTGTCGTAATGCTATCTCTGTAATTAAAATGAGTGCAAGACAGTTTGTGGTTTAGCTGCTGTACAGCAGTGCTTTGGAAACCCTGCAGAATAAGCAGAATTAATGTACCTCTTATGGCTAACAGTTTATTTATTGCATGACTGAAAATATGGAAACAATGACATGAGGGCCAAAAGGGAGCAGAAACAGCACTTCTACAATCTGCAGGCTTGGTGTAACTTCTGGACATCAGCAAAAATGAAAATCCACATGGGGACTCCAGGTTTATTACCTCTCCAAGAATAGATTATTGAATTGAGGTAGTCTACAACTGTGCAAGTTCTTCATGGTCAGTTGGGGCCTTAATGAGCTAACCGTCCACTCCTTTGTTCTGAACAACGTGTTCTTGTGGGCCGTAAGGATTTTTACAATTAATCTTGAATGCATAACCATTGGAGCATCCTTTGGTAAGGTTGCAGTTCCCACCACAGCCTCTAGGTGGTTCTGAGAGCCAAATGGTGCAGTCCCTGTTGAATGCGGACAAATGCCAGTCAACAGCTGAGGACTATTTCATTAATTTTACACAAGTGCGGGGCAGCACGGTGGCACAATGGTTAGCATTGCTGCCTACGACGCTAAGGACCCGGGTTCGTATCCCGGCACTGGGTCACTGGCCGTGTGGAGTTTGCACATTCTCCCCGTGTCTGCGTGGGTTTCACCCCCACAATCCAAAGATGTGCAGGGTAGGTGGATTGGCCACGCTAAATTGCCCCTTAATTGGAAAAAATAATTGGGTACTCTAAATTTATTTTAAAAAAGAATTTAAAAACAAATTTTACACTAGTGCTTAGTCTGATTATTTCACATTAAACCACGGAGACTAAAACAAAAACAAATAGACATTTAGGAACAGGAGAAGGCGGTTTTGCCCTTTGAACCTGTTCCACCATTCAATGAGATTATGGCCAATCTACAGCCTAACCCCATGTACCTGCATTTACCCCTTATTCCGCCCAATCACCACCACCACTAATACCTTTGACCAACAAACATCTATCCAAAAATAAAGTAAAATACTGCAGATGCTGGAAATCTGAAATAAAAACAGAAAATGCTGGATAAACGCAGCAGGTCTGGCAGCATCTATGGAGAGAGAAACAGAATTCACGTTTCAGATCTAAATGACCCTTCTACAGAAGGGTCTGTCTATCATTGAAAATCCCTCAATCTCAGTTTTAAAATGAACATTTGATCTGGCATCAATTGTCATTTGCAGAAGAAAGTTCTAAATATCTACTACGCTTTGCGTGAAGAATTGTTTCTTGATTTCATTCCCAAAAGGCCTGGCTCTAATTTTTAGATTGTGCCTCCAAATCCTAGACTCCCCAATCGGCAAAAGTATTTTTTTCCCAATCTGTTTATTCTTACGCCCATTCCTTCCACAGCCTATCCTATCATGGACTCTGCTAGCTTCTTCAAATATCTTCGAGCCCGACAACCCTGGAAACAATCCTCGCCTCCCTTTTACTATCGACAAGCAGTTGTTTGCGAATGTAGTTTACGTAGCAACACAGCAGAATCACATCCCGCATTGGTACTGAATGTATTGGGGTCTGTGTGCTGAGACTGAAGGCTGCTGACTCTTGACTCACCAAAGGTGTGCAGGTTAGGTGGATTGGCTACGCTAAATTGTCCCTACGTGGGATTACGGGGATAGGGTGGAGAATTGTGTCTCGGTACGGTGCTCTTTCAGAGGGTCAGTGCAGTCTCGATGGGCCGAATGGCCTCCTCCTGCACTGTAGAGATTCTACGATTCTATGACTGTACCTTACTCATTCCAGCGTTGTCTATCTCTGTGGTTTAAGATTCTGGGCGGGATTCTCCGACGCCGAAAGGCCAGCGCGGTAGCATTGTGGATAGCACAATTGCTTCACAGCTCCAGGGTCCCAGGTTTGATTCCCGGCTTGGGTCACTGTCTGTGCGGAGTCTGCACGTTCTCCCCATGTGTGCGTGGGTTTCCTCCGGGTGCTCCGGTTTCCTCCCACAGTCCAAAGATGTGCAGGTTAGGTGGATTGGTCATGATAAATTGCCCTTAGTGTCCAAAATTGCCCTTAGTGTTGGGTGGGGTTACTGGGTTATGGGGATAGGGTGGAGGTGTTGACCTTGGGTAGGGTGCTCTTTCCAAGAGCCAGTGCAGACTCGATGGGCCGAATGGCCTCCTTCTGCACTGTAAATTCTCTGAAATCGGGATCAGCGATCGGGCGGAGAATGGATTCCGATACCGATCTGGGCCCGGCAGGTATTCGTTTGACGCCGCTTTACGATGCTCAGACCCCTCCAAACCGGCATAATCGGGATGCGCCACGCGCAATTGCAAGGCCGTTGCTCCAACCCAATAGGCCGAGTTCCCGACGGCGCGGGCCACGTGTGGTCTCATCAGTCAGGAACCCGGCGTGCCGGCTGCTGACAGTGTCCAGCGCCGCCACACTC
Source organism: Scyliorhinus torazame (assembly GCF_047496885.1). NCBI lineage: Eukaryota > Metazoa > Chordata > Chondrichthyes > Carcharhiniformes > Scyliorhinidae > Scyliorhinus > Scyliorhinus torazame. Next base: position 182,664,542 of record NC_092722.1, read on the forward strand.
ATCCGGGATCCATGCCGCTGGCCGGGGGGCTTCTACTAGGGTGGGTGGGGGTGATGGAGGATGGGCAGGGGGTGGGCTATGGGGTCGGGGTGGGCGGGTTAGGGTTCTTGCACAGCCGGTGCCATTGTTTCCGGCACGACCGGAGCACAACATCAGCCCTGCGCATGCACGGCCCAGGATTCGGCCATTCTCCGGCCATTTTCCATGTGATCCGCGGGTGGTTCACACAAGCTGGTGCTAGCGCCTCACCGGTACCGGTGAGAGGGTCCTGCCGATTTTCCTGTCGTGATTCACCCGTGGATTCTCCATTGGTGCCGGCACTTAGCTGCTGGAATGGAGAATTCCACCCTCTGTCTTTCTCTTAGCACAAGAGAATGCAAGATAATGCACCCATCCCCACTACCCACACCATGGTGTTTACACTGCACCATTGTAACTCCACACCACACACTGCAGCTTTGACTGAAGTTATTTTCCCGCTCGTGTACAATAATGCAAATGAAAGAAGCAACCTTAAAGTTTTAAAATGGAGAAACAGTCTGGTGTGTGTTATATCTGAAGCAATCAGGACATCTCAGAATATTTCATTTCCAACCTAATTCCAGGTGAATTATTTTCGAGTCAGTTATACAATGCAATGTGAATCCCAACACAGCTTCTTTTCTGTTTAGGAAGTCATCGACAGTAATGTTCAATGTTCTATTATGGACGATAAGGGAATAGTGTAAATGGGCTTTAGAGTGGTTTCACAGGTCGGCGCAACATCGAGGGCCGAAGGGCCTGTACTGCGATGTAATGTTCTATGTTCTATGACAATCCATCAAAAGTATTGAATTTGGAATCTGTTGTTGAAAACTCACCACTATTCTTAGAAGTCCCCCGATACCAAAAAGGGCCGACATTCTAAATGGTGAACAGGGATTCTCACTCCCTGACTCCTATGCAGGCTTAGGTGGGTGCTATTCAGGTCAAACTATATTTTCAAGTTAACCCCAGTAAAACCCATATCTTCATAGAAGAATTTTACCTACTTATCACTTAGTAGCATCGATGTCCTGGGTCCCACGTTGCTGAGTAAGTAAAGTAGGCTGAGGAATAACCACTGTTTCAGGTTTAAACTTTTACGTTATTTTATTATATTTTTTTCTTTTAAAAGATGCAATCACTGTCTTTACAGAAAAGTAAAAAGATCTTGCTTCTGGATCCTTCTGGTTGGTTGAAGGGACCTTCAGGCCCAACTTGACAATCACTCTTCTTTAAATTCTTTTGGTCTTCCTCAGACGTATTCGCTGTTCTGCTCGGTTGCTATGCTCTATCTTTCCCATGTACCGAGCTGTGAGAGCTGGATCTGGCTGTCTCTGAACTGACTCTGAGCTGACTCTTTAAATTCTGGTCTTCCTTAGATGTATTAGCTGTTTTAGCTCAACCGCTTTGCTCTGTCCCATTGACCCAGCTGACTGTAAGCTGACTCTGCTTGCTTCTCTTGTTCCTTCTCTGCTTCTCTTGTTCCTTCTCTGCTTCTCTGCCTCTCTGCTCCTTTCTCAGGGTTTATATATTTTTCTAACAGTTCTTAAGTTTTTATGACTTTATTGTAAAGTAACTTTTATTTCACTTGGATTGTAAAAGGTACCTTGAATCTAAATTTTCTAACATAACTAAGTACTCATTTTTAGCATGACCTCATCTCATAAATCTCTGATTATATTGTTTCCTTGTGATGTTCAAAAATGCTTTGATTTCAATAGGGGTGTGAATTTTGGTTCCTGTCATTTCTATAGTTTTATTATCGAATTGTGTCCCCAGTTCATAATTTTGACTTTGATTTGAGTCTAATTTGTGTTCTTGTAGACAGGTTGTCTCCAGTTTTCTTTAATTTACCTGATGTCAGCAAAATTTCACACCTAGAATTGTCACCCAATTCAACTGAACTTTTATCCATTCTTTTCCATCTGCTTACTAAGATAGTTAATTTCAATGAAGGTGTGAAACATTGCTTTTAGCTGTATGCTAAAATCCACTTGGTTATGACTAGAAAGACCTGCCTGTTTTAAACACTTGTCACCTAATTCAACTGAAAATTTTATCCATTCTTTTCCAGCTGCTTAAAAATAATTAACTTAAATTAAGGTGTGAAATATTACTTTTAACTGTATACTAAAATCCTGTTTAGTTTTGTTTGCTAAGCCTGTTTGACCAAGGCTATCGGCATTTTAAAATCCTCTCCTGGCAGCTGCTGTTAACCCTTCGTGGGATTTTTCCCTACATTCTCTCATATTTCTTAAATCAGGTGTTACCAGACTTCCATGTTTCAAATGACACATCTTTCCATATTTTCAATTACAAATCTTCCTTGAGGTCACATCCGGTGCCTTTCATCATGAACGTGTAGTTGTGATGTTAGAGTTTTTCTAAAGAAAATCTAACCTTTCTTTTAAATGACACAAGAAGCCTTACAGATGGCTGACCTTTTACAACAGCAATGTGGTCAAGCTCCCAGAAGACTCCAGTGAATAGCGGGTAGACATATTCAGACATTTGAAATTAAATGCACAAGGGTAAACAGAAACACAGTGACGATGACTTTCCTGGAGGTGTGAACAGCTCTTTCCCTATCTCTCCAGGCCCCGCTGGAAGAATAAGAACCTTTCAAGTTAATGGCTGAGACATTAAAAAGGTTCATTACCTTGGCTAAAAAGACAATGGATAGGATTATTTTGCCCAGAGCAGGACTAACCCAAAGCCTAATGTAAAAGCACATTCAACAGTTCGGGATAGCAACCATTTTGTATTTTTGGATTGTATAAAGGAGGCTGTAATTTTGTAATAAACGAAAGTTCTTCAAGAATAAAGCTTGACTGCTGGGTTATTTTTAAACTGAATCACTTGCAAATTAAAAGGGGGCTACACACACACACGTGTGCATGCACACATATGCACACACACATACACATGCACACACACAGACACACACATGCACGCATACACACATATGCACAATTCTAATAAACTCTAATAAAGTTATCAGGCATGATTTTGCCTTCATGAAACCTTGCTGACTCTGTTTGATTATATTATTTATTTCCAAATTCTCTGCTATTACATCCTTTATAATGATCTAACAGCATTCTGAGGGTACTAAAGCCCTTCACAGCCAATGAGGTTTTCTTTTGGAATGTAGTCACTGTTTCCCTGGAGGAAAATACAGTTATCAATTTGCGGACAAGAAGCTCCCACAAATATCGCTGTGATAACCTGTTCTGGAGATACAAAAGGCAAAGTCCGGGATTCTCCCGGCATCGGTGGGGCGGCCCATACCGGCGCCAAAGAGCGGCGTGAACCACTCCAGCGTCGGGCCGCACGGATGTTGCGAAATCCTCCGCACTTCCGGAGGCTAGGCCGGCACTGGAGGGGTTGGAACCGCGCCAACCGGCGCCGAAGGGCCTCCGCCGGCCGGCGCAGGTTGGCGCATGCGCAGGACCGCCAGCGTGTTCTGGCACATGCACAGAAGCACTGGCGTGTTTCCTGAGCATGCACAGGGGGTTTCTTCTCCGCGCCGGCCATGGCGGAGCCTTACACAGGCCGGTGCGGAGGGAAAGAGTGCCCCCCACGACACAGGCCCGCCCTCAGATCGGTGGGCCCTGATCGCGGGGCAGGCCACCATGGGGGGCCCCCATGGGGTCGGATTCCCCGCGCCCCCCCCTCCCCGAGGGCTCCGCTAGCCGCCCTCCAAGCCAGGTCCCGCCGGGATGGACCATGTCTATTTCACGCCGGCGGCATGGCCGGAAACGGGCAGCAGCTCGGCCCATCGGGGCCTGGGGAATTGCCGGGGAGGCTGCTGCCAACGGCCCTCGACCGGAGCGGCGCGATCCCCACCCCCACCCGAAAACCGGCGCCGGAGAATTCGGCAGCCGGCGTCGGAGCGGCGGGCTGGATTCACACCGCCCCCCCCCCCCCGGCGATTCTCGCCCACATAGTGTGGATGCTGTGGATCTGAAATAGGCTCAGAAAGTATGAGTGATAGTCAACAGGCCTGGCAGCATCTGTGGAGGGACTTTGCAATTGTTGGCCCTCAGTCCGATCCCCACGGCAACTATTGCTGCTCCGGAGATCTCGATGTCAATACCTTGTTGGGAAGCCCTGCTTTGCAGTCTTGACTTTTAACTCAGCTGTGTCGAAATTCAAGAAATCTGACAATCTAAGGCTAGACAAAGTTCAGGACAAATGCTTAGCACATGTACCTATGTGTTGTACTTTAACACCCATGCACAAATATCACAAAGGAATAAAATCTGAGAGTCACCAAGTATAATGTGTGTAATAATAACCTTTTATTGTCACAAGTATGAAGTTACTGTGAAAAGCCCCTAGTCACCACATTCCGGCGCCTGTTCAGGTAAGCTGGTACAGGAATTGAACCCGCGCTGCTGGCCTTGTTCTGCATCACAAACCAGCTGTCTAGCCCACTGGGCTAAACCAGCCCTATATGTCACCTGTTGGAATTTCTTCCCTCTAATCTATTTAGTAGAGTTTACTGCTGATCATGATCTCTGAACTCTGCCATTCTGTACCTGTCTGTACCTTTGGCAGACAGCTCAACTATCGTTTCTTGGTTCAATGTTCAATGACATCGTCGGTCAGAATTGGCATCATGAGGGCAGCATGGTGGCGCAGTGGTTAGCCCTGCAGACTCACGGCGCCGAGGTCCCAGGTTCGATCCCGGCTCTGGGTCACTGTCCGTGTGGAGTTTGCACATTCTCCCCGTGTTTGCGTGGGTTTCGCCTCCACAACCCAAAAGATGTGCTGGGTAGGTGGATTGGCCACGCTAAATTGCCCCTTAATTGGAAAAAATGAATTGGGTACTCTAAATTTACGGGAAAGAAAGAATTGGCATCATGGGGAAAAATGGGCTAATAAAAATCTTGAGACCACATTCATTTTCAATAGTCTAAACCCCACCAGCCAAGGGCAGGGAGAGGTTATTCCACCTCTACAAATCTGCCTTAATACCACTAACCATACTGGAGTAATTTAGTTTATGAACTGAAGCCAAGCTGTGGGCCACGCGGACCCCAAGATAGCGGTTTGTCTTGGCAAGGCGAAAGGTGACATCTCAGTTGGGCACTCCTCCCAGCGGAGTTGACCAGAAAACACAAACTCTTGCCTAAGTTCAGCTTATACCCAGAGAAGGAGCCAAAAGTGCTGAGCAACTTCATTATGTCATCCATGGAGGGTGCTGGGTCCATAATATAGAGAAGTAGGTTGTCCGCGTAAAGAGGCACCGATGCTCCATCTCTCCCCAATTAATCCCCCTCCACTTAACAGAGGACCTCAAAGCTATTGTCAGAGCAAACAGGAGTGGGTACAGTGGACAGCCCTGCCTCGAACCCCTATTCAAAGGAAAATAATCAAGGGCGACAAGGTGGCGTAGCGGTTAGCACTGCTGTCTCATGGTGCTGTGGACCCGGGTTCGATCCCGGGCCCGAGTCACTGTCCGTGTAGAGTTTGCACGTTCTCCCCGTGTCTGCGTGGGTTTCACCCCCATGACCCAAAGATGTGCAGGGTAGGTGGATTGGCCACACTAAATTGCCCCTTAATTGGAAAAAAAATAATTAGATACTCTGAATTTATAAAACAAAAAGGAAAATAATCAGAGTTCAAGATATTTGTCCGAACACTGGGAGTGGAAGCCTTGTACAGTAGATGAATTCAAGAAATAAATTTGTCGCCAAGATCATACCTCCTAAGAATCTCAAATAAATACTCCCACTCCACTCTATCAAATGCCTTTTCAGCATCAAGAGATACAATCACCTCACGTTCAGGCTCTCAATGATCTATTCATTTCGATCACCAAAGACAATTCTGATTCCAGCGAATCAATCTGATCGCTGTGGCCCAACATGGCCGCCTCCTCCACATCTTTGTTTGTGGTGCCCTGGGCTCCAACAGTCTGATTAGGTTTCCCCAGAGCCGCTTGAATGGGGGCCAAGGCCTCCTCAATTGATTTCTTGAGGCCTTCCAACGTAATTCGTCGATGCTTTTCGAATTCCTTCGCCAAGGTACTAGAAAGCACCTCGGCGGCTGGTGGAGTGGACGGAGCATCCGAAACTGACTCCGCCATTTTACTTGCTAATTAACTCCGAGAGGCCTCAGACTCCGTCGACGAGCTTCTGCTCCCAGCTTTCTTCTCCCAGATTTTATTGGGCATTTCGGTCGTACGCGACCTTTATTACAATAAGTACACGGGTTTCCGAGAGTAAGCAATCTGTAGGACTAAGAAAAGGGGTAAAAAGGTCCAACTGGAGCCGCCTTGTGCGTATCCTTCCCCCTACATTATGTCACCGGAAGTCAGTCACTTGTTCAAATAACTCTTGTCAATGACTGTCCATCACCTTAACTCAAGGTCATCTTTTAGTTTACCTCACACAGAAAGCATTTATTAGACACTCGCAAATATAAAAGGCTCCAAAACGTTATCTCATTGACTTAGGAGTGTAAACATGGAAGTCTGAAGCAGGGCATTTTTGGGGACTTTTTTCTGGAGTGAGAAGAGGAACAACTTTGTGTTCCTTAATTTCCCTTGAAATTATTTATCTCGTGCTTGCAGGAAGATGAATGTTCTCCACTTTGGTTCTAACTTGACAGAGAATCAGGCAAGGAGTTGGCAAACATCCTGGCTGAGAGCGATGGTCATTAACAAACTAAAGTGATCAGAATGCGGCAAGTCCTGGCACAGTGAGGTTAAGACATGGACCCCCATCAGCGACGTTAACTTTACCGAGCTTTCTGAACAGCCCTATCAATTTCAATCTTTCAGAAGGCATTAGAAGCATGAGACAAGGATGCTCCTTTAAAAAGATTACTATTTACCGTAGCAATTTAAGAGTAACCAGCAAGATTAAAAACAATAGATAAATTGATTGTTAAAATGTAAGCCAAGCCTAACAAATGTATTGATTTCCTGCCATAATCACTCAAAGTCTCACAAAGCAGAGATGTCTCTTACAGGAAGTGAAAAGCCCTGGGGTTAAGTGGGATTTGTACAGCGATGACTTTATGCGAGGAGTTGCTTGCTCCAGTTGGGATCCAATGAATATCAATGTTCCCCCGGTACCATCCATGGGAGCCCGAACGTGTCTAATTTTTGAGATATGAACCTTGACAAGGGTATTGTAAAGAACGTCGCAGTCTTTGTAATAACATGAACAGTGCAAATAGATAGGAGAGATCGGCAGAGTTTTTAAAATATTCCAATTAAGGGGCAATTTAGCGTGGCCAATCCACCTACCCGGCACATCTTTGGGTTGTGGGGGTGAAACCCACGCAGACACGGGGAGAATGTGTAAACTCCACACGGACAGTGACCCAGAGCTGGGATTCGAACCCGGGTCCTCAGCGCCGTGAGGCAGCAGTGCTAACCACCGCACCACCGTGCCGCTCCGAGATCTACAAAGTTAAATTATGGTTGTTTTCTTTCTTTATGGGATGTGGGCGTCACCAGCTTTTTCTGCCCACCCCTAATTGCCCTTCAACTGAATAACTGGCTTGGCCATTTCAGCCATGCTGTTAAGAGCCACCAACGTTGCTGTGAGTCTGGAGTTATAGTCACGTGTAGGCCAGACCAGGTAAGGGTGGCAGATTTCCTTCCCACAAGGACATTTGTGAAGCAGATGGGCTTTTACAAAAATTGATAATAATTTCATGGTCGCCATTACTCAGACTAGCTTTCAATTTCAGATTTATTACTTGAATTGAAATTCTTGAAGCTGCTGAGGTGGGATTTGAACCCTTGTCCACAGCGCATCGGCCTGGGTCTCGGGATTACTCGTCTACTGACATTACCACAGCGCCACCATATCCCACCACTTTAGTTAATAATTCATGTTAAGCAGTCTGAGGTATTCAAGTCTGAGGAACACTGTTATATCCTAAAGTAAGGAATAGTGTGGATCCTGGAGTGAGGAACACTGGGATCATGGAATGAGGAAAACTGAATATCCTAAAGTAAGGAACTCACTGGATATCTGGGAGCGAGGGATACTGTGCAGCCTATAAAGTAAGGAATACTCGGTGTCCAGGAATGAGTATCGCTCAGAATTCCGGGCGTGAGGAACACTAAACCAAGGATCAATGGAATAAAAACGGAAAATGCGAGAAAAGCTCAGCTGGTCTGGCAGCATCTGTGGAGAGAGAAACAGTTAAAGTTTCAGGTCTGTGTGACTCATACGGACTCGAAATGTTGACTCGGGGCGTGATCTAAGGGAAATGTTTCTAAGTGTGGTCGTGAGCAGGAACAGCTGGGTGTTTTCCAACGGCCGACCCAGCGAGGCTGTCACCAGTATCTAATCTTAATTAGGTCACTTAATGATGCCCCGCGGACTTCATGTCGAAAAGGACTGTCCCGCCAGCTGATTCGCCAGGACCGTGCTCAGCAGCTCCCCGCTGCACGGTAGCACAGTGGTTAGCACTGTTGCTTCACAGCCCCAGGATCCCAGGTTCGATTCCCGGCTTGGGTCACTGTCTGTGCGGAGTCTTTACGTTCTCCCCATGTCTGCGTGGGTTTCCTCCGGGTGCTCCGGTTTCCTCCCACAAGTCCCGGAAGACGTGCTGTTTGGTAATTTGGACATTCTGAATTGTCCCTCTGTGTACCCGAACAGGCGCTGGAATGGGGCGACTAGGGGATTTTCACAGTGCCGTGTTAATGTAAGCCTGCTTGTGACACTAATAAAGATTATTATATAATAAGGGGGAGCGGAGCAAACCCCAGACAGAAGGCAGCCATGCCTCCGTGCAGACCAGCTCCACGATTCAGTGATGCTGACCTGGCCAGACTGATGGATGTGGTAGAGTCCAGGCGGGATACCCTGTTCCCCCGAGGGGGTCGGAGGGTTGGCCACAGGGCAGCCTGAGCCGCCTGGGAGACCTCCATCGGATCGCACAGGTGAATTGGTAATCGGCCCATGACAACCCCCTCTAACACCCCTTCTCCCACCGACAACCCAACGCTTGGCACCTACTACCCTTCCCCCCCATCCAGCACAATACCGGGCCCTTGCCCAACATATGCCCAGCCACCAGCACACTCCACCCATGCCCAGCGGCGGTGTCCACATTTGTCCTCCGCCAAGCCCCTCCGTCGAAGCATGCAGCATGCGGCTCACGACGCCCTCCCTGTGTCCCCACAGGAGTTGTTGGCCCATAACTGACTAAGTCGGACATCGGAGTGTCCACCCACTACGAGGAACGGACCCTGGAGGTTGAGGGGGCGACCACGGACAGAGCAGTCACTGATGTTGAGATTGGCCTACGCTGCAGAGGTGAATATCCCCCGGCCCCGCCCAGATGACATGTCACACGTGTGTTGCTCATGCCAACATGCTGATTCTACTCTCCCACGACCACATGCCCATTCTCCCGCAGGAACTCCAGGCAGCGGTGCCAGCCTACCCGGGGTGGTCCCGCAAGCTGCCGCCCAAGAGAACTCCTCAGAGGAGAGCTCCGAGGATGCCACCATTGAAGTGTCACAGCTGTCATCCCCACCCTCCACCAGCACAGAGACACACACCTCGGTGGGCGAAGGTAGTGGACAGGCTTCTGGGGCACAATCTGGTGAGCACCACGCAGGTGGAGGCAGGAACGCCCAAGCGAGACAGCAGTCGGAGGTCTGCTGTATCCCAGGACCCAGCTGGGTCCCAGTCAGATGCTGAGCCTCTCGACCAGGTTTACCCGCAGCTGATGCAGATGTTAGGGTGCGGCCGTGAAATTCAGAGGGAGATGTCAGCGACACTCCGGCGGGTCCATCGCCCAGAGGCTACGGGCGCAGGCGATTGCGTCGACAATGCGTGGCACCTTAGGTCAATACTGCAAGGGCGGCGACCGCGGTGGAGAGCCTGGTGCACATCAGCACCATGAATGGTGGTGCCCAAGGCATTGCTCAGTCAGTGACAGCCATGGCCGAGTGCCTTGACAGCATGTCCGAGTCACTGGGGTACATGTCCCTGACGCAGGTGGACCTTGACAAGGCACTGTGGAGCATGTCCCAGTCTCAGGTTGGCATTGCCAAGGCATTCCAGAGCATGGCACGGTCACAGAGGGGCATCACTGAGAGCATCGACACCATGGTCCAGAAATTGGAGAGCCGCCAGGGCTGGCACAGCCAAATGGCGCAGGGGCATCTGGAGCTCAATCCAGATGCCCCTCCATCCTGAGATGATCCCCAGGGTCCTACGGGCACCGATTTGGAAGAGGGAGATCAGGAGGCCAACCCGGAGCTGCCCCACAGGGAGACGATGGCGATCACCCGCTCTCCGGATTCTCCGCCCCCCCCCCCACCTGACAACAGTAGGTCACGGGATCAGCGTGCGGAACAGGGTGGCACGGTGAAGCCAGTGATATTAGCAAGTCGGGTGGGGACCTCGGGCCCTGGCCCTCCAGAGGAAGCCCGCCAGTGGCATCAAAGACCACGAGACGCGGTAAGCAGCAGACTGCCTCCACCGCTGATGTGCATCTTGGGGACGCACCTAGACACAGCAGCAGAGGACAGAGGGCCAAGCAGACTGAGGGTCACTGACAGGGCACTGGGGGGTAGGGAATGGGCGGCACCATCGGGGGCTAGAATTCCTACAGTGCAGAAGGAGACCATTCAGCCCATCGAGTCTGCACCGGCCCTTGGAAAGAACACCCTACTTTAGCCCACACCGCCACCCTATCCCCATACCCCATAACCCTCACCTAACCCTTGGACACGAAGGGCAATTTATCATGGCCAATCCACCTACATCTTTGGACTGTGGGAGGAAATCGGAGCACCCGGAGGAATCCTACACAGACACGAGGAGGAAATGCAAACTCCGTACAGACAATGACCCGAGACCGGAATTGAACCTGGGTCCCTGGCGCTGTGAGGCAACAGTGCTAACCATTGTGCTGCAATTGGGGGCATTGGGTTCACGTTTGTACCCCATTAAAACATGTTACACCCGAGACATGTGAAGCCTCATTCACGTTATTCTGCTCTGTCGGCCAGCCTGCACCCCCTCCCCGAGTCCCCCCAGCAGGTGGTGAAGGAGATGGGTGGGTGGATGGTAGGGGAGGAAAGAAGGGGGGAGTGTGAGGCAGGAAAGGTGGGGGAGGGGGGAACAGTGGGTGGGATGGGGGAGGGGGAGAGATGGCGGGCAAAGCATGTACTGAAGCAGCAAAGCGGTCCAGGCATCGGAACCGCATTTTAAGCAGTACGATACACTATTCAATGACAGCCTGGATTGTTATATTACTTGTTTGTAATATGCCGTTACTCTTTGCTTTACTTCCAGAATGGTCTAGATTTTAATGAAACTACCAACCTTTAACTTAAATCAAAATAGGATTAATGAATAACGAATTAAATAATGTTGAGTTTGTTCACTCTCAGAACTATAACTGGTGATAAAGTAATTCAGAGTAAGTATTAACTATATTTAACTACACGTGCTAACAATGCTATTATCTCTCTCTCTAACTTCTTCACACATGCGCAGATCGGCTTTCGTCCATCTCGCATTTTTTCACAAAGTGCGCATGTGCAGGGTCTGAGTGTGTGCGCGCAAGATGGCTGCTGTCCGAAATGTGCATCGTCTTCAACTGCGACACCGCTTTTACACATTCACCCACGTGGTGCATTTTTGCGCCTTTTTCACGGACATAATACTCTTGGTACTGATTGTTACATTGCTGATTTTGCAAGGCATTTTTCGATCGCTATTTCTAACGTAAATCCTTTTGTCTCAGTAATCTTTCCCTGAGGTGCTCATCATTAATACCAAACACTATTTGGTCCCGAATTAAAGAATCATGCAGTGCTGAAAAATTACAGGATTGTGCCAGCAGTTCTAGATCTGTTACAAAGCGTTAAACGATTCCCCCTGGTTTGGCAATCTTTTATCATAAATGAAGCGTTTAAATGTTTCATTTGTCTGGATCTTACAGTGGCCGTCAAATTTATTTAGAATTACATCAAACTTAGCTTTGTCCTGATCAGCAGAATATTGAAAAGAGTTGTAAATTTCTATTGCATGTTGACCAGCCATAGTTAAAAGCAATGCAATTTTGCGAGCATCGGTTGAGTTAGTTAAATCTGATGCCTCCAGATAAATTTGAAATTGCTGTTTAAACAGCTTCCAGTTTGCATTCAAATTACCAGTTATCCTTAGGTGTCAAGGAGCTTGAGCTTTGTCCATCAAGTCGTTTGTCTTCAAAGGTTTTGCTGCGATGCTTCTCGAGTCGAAGAGCTGCAAAAGGCTTTCTTCTTTTTCTGACCTTACTATATTACTCTAGCTAATATACTGAAGCTAAATCCTGGTACCATATTATATTATTTGTTTGTAATATGTCGTTACTCTATGCTTTACTTCCAGAATGGTCTGATGGTTAGATTCTAAAGAAACTACCAACCTTTAACTTAAGGCAAAATAGGTTTAATGAATAACAAATTAAATAATGTTGCGTTTGTTCACTCTTACAGAACTATAACTGGTGATAAAGTAATTCAGAATAAGTATTAACTATATTTAACTACATGTAACAATGCTATTACCTCTTTCTCCAACTGCTGTCTCGTAACTCCTGGTTTGAAGAGACCCAAGATCCTTTGAGTTCATATATTTATACATGAATCTAGTGCTGCCATCTAGTGGTTGCCTTCCACTTTGATGTAGTCATTAACTCTTTATATACCATCAAATATTCATATCACTACATGGGTGACCACATGGGCCTCATTGTATCGGGTCCCATAAGAACATACGAACATAAGAACTAGGAGCAGGAGTAGGCCATCTGGCCCCTCGAGCCTGCTCTGCCATTCAATGAGATCATGGCTGATCTTCTGTTGACTCAGCTCCACTTTCCCGCCCGAACACCATAAGTCTTTATTCCTTTATTCTTTATCTTGAAAACATTCAATGAAGGAGCCTCAACTGCTTCACTGGGCAGGGAATTCCATAGATTCACAACCCTTTGGGTGAAGACGTTCCTTCTGAGTTCAGTCCTAAATCTACTTCCCCTTATTTTGAGGCTATGCCCCCTAGTTCTGCTTTCACCCGCCAGTGGAAACAACCTGCCCGCATCATACCTTGCCAACCCTCAGGGTACCATCAACACGCCCTGCACATGCACCCCCGACTGCAACAGGGACCCCTGGGCACCGGACCCCAGACACCCGCTGGTAACATTATCTGGACCGGGCGCTGGTTCCCTCCCTGCTCCACTCACACACCCTCTGGTCGCGGCAATGTCCCCAGTGCTGAGGCCCAGCTCTTGGGTGTTTGAATGTTGGCTGCTGCCTCTGTGGTGTGGAGTAAGGCCTCACAGTCTGATTGGGATTCTCATCAGCAGCATTCATCTGCGATATAGCACGTATGCCCACGGGAATCCACTTGGCAGCTGTGAAGTGCTCATATTACTAGAATTGTCAAGTTCCTATTAGCAACAGCCTTCAGCTGTGAGGCCAGCGGTCAGTGAGGGTTAAAATGACCTTCGCCATATTACCACGGACGGGATCTGTCCTGGGGGTGTTCGGTGGGACGGACAGGCAGCAACTGGAGGTGTCCCCATTATGGGTATAGACAATCCGGGAGGGGGGCGGGGTGTGTTTGGCATGCCAGACCCACGGACCTGGACCGCGAACCCTCCACCGATGGTGGTCGACCCCCCACCCCCCCCCCCCCCCCCGGAGCTGGCCCGTCCCCTCAGATTGACTGGCCGTTTACCAAGATGGCTACTCACCTCCTCCAGTCCCCACAGCAGCCAGTTCGTCAGCTTCACATTTTTAAATATAAACATAGAAACATAGAATTTACAGTGTAGAAGGAGGCCATTCGGCCCATTGAGCCTGCACCGGCTCTTGGAAAGAGCACCCTACTCAAGCCCACACCTCCACCCTATCCCCATAACCCAGTAACCCCACCCAACACTAAGGGCAATTTTGGACACTAAGGGCAATTTAGCATGGCCAATCCCACATCTTTTGACTGTGGGAGGAAACCGGAGCACCCGGAGGAAACCCACGCACACACGGGGAGAACGTGCAGACTCCGCACAGACAGTGACCCAGCCGGGAATCAAACCTGGGACCCTGGAGCTGTGAAGCAATTGTGCTAACCACTATGCTATCGTGCGGCGCCACACAAATAGGTGTGTTGAACGGCGCCCGCGCTGCCCCTCGCTGCGGAGCCGGTTAAATCACGGGAGAATGTTAGATAGGGGGTCCATCCCTTTAATTGGATGGCGATTGGTCTTAATTGGTGATTGTTGTTTCCCGCCGCGCCACGTCACGATCCAGATCTCGCCAATGGGAGCGGGCCAGTTAGACCGCAAACCGATCGGCGCCCGGCATGGTTCCCGATTTCGGCCTCTCCTGCGATCTAACCGGCCGTCGGATCGCGCCCTCTGATCCTCTCCCCACAGAAGCTGCCAGACCTGCTGAGTTCTTTTGGCATTTTCTGTTTTTATTTCAGATTTCCAGCTTCAGCGCTAATTTTGCTTTTATTTCAAGGAACAACGGATCTGTGCTTGGCTAGTCACCTTCAGGGACGGGTCTGGGGAAACTTACCTTTTCTCGGACGTTTTAGCTGGCGTCACTCAGATTGATCAATAAACCAGCACGTGCAAGTGAAGCCATGTCAGCTCTTTGTGTGCAGAGTATCCTAGCCGCACACCCAGCCCACCCCATCCCTGAGAAAGCTGTCCAGAAAGAGCCTCCCCTGTATCTGGGTTCAATATAAGGTTGAGCAGCTTGTTGGCCATGGATCCAGGACTCGATGACTTTGCGATAGGAAGACAGACCCTCTTGGCAGAGTATTAATGGTTTGCTTGGGCATGTGACGCAGAGTGATTCTGTGATCTCAGTAGAGACGGCAATAAGAGGAGGAAAACAAAATTGACGTGGTTCATTTTTTATTTAACAGCCGAAACGCAATTTAATTCATAAAGTTCTGTCATGGAAACTGCAAAATTGTCACTACCGACTGACCCTAATCTCATTGGTTGGGTGCTCATTAGGATGGTACAGCACTGAACAGCAGGCTTGTTGCTAGGTAACAAGATTCCATACGAGTTTGGGAAACCGAATGAGCAGGCCTCAAGCAGGAAGGATGGGCTGCAGTTATTGATTTTTAAAATATATCATGGCTCCCCTTCCACCGCCAGGAAAACTGGCTTTAATTTCCCCTTTGGTCTCAGCATCTCCCCTTTAACAAAACAAAGAGAATTACTTTGCATTTATATGTCAGACCTACAGGTCTCCAACAAGGAAACTGGGTCAGGGGTTACTGGGGTTTTGGAGGGAAGTACTGCCCTATGTGAAGACCTTCACTCAAGACGATAATCCCAACACATATGATCATCAGGGATTAAATTGGCATCAGGGTCTTACAGGCTATTTCATGTATGGTTATGCCAGTGTGTGGATGAGTCATTCCCCTCAGCAGCAGTTCCAATCGTCCTGGTTTATTTGCACGTTAACTCATCCCTCAGAAGGCATTTGCCAATTTTGTATAAAATAGTGTGACTCATCTTCAGAGACAAGGTGCTGCTCGGAAAGCCAGGCAGTGGAGGATGGACTTAGTTGTCTCACACTTCCAAGGTTTTTATTCACAGAACCACCCATTAAATATTGTGCGCCTCCAATCCAGTTTCGACCTGCTTCCACACAAAGAACTGAGTAATTGAGGGACAAATTAAAGGGACAGTCCCTTAAATGGAAACTGCCTTAAACAAAAGGCGAAAAACAAATGAGACTTAAAACATTAGACCAAAATGTGTTCAATGGAGTCAATAAGATACCCCAGCACCTGTGGTTCCCAACGGGCATGGAAGCTCTCAGGGTGCCGGGTGGGTGGATTGGCCACGCTAAATTGCCCCTTAACTGGGAAAAAAAAAATTGGGTATTCTGAATTTATATTTAAAAAACTAAAAACATCTCCACTGGCCGTTCAAATGTTGTTTAAGATCCTGAGGTGTATTGACAATTGTGGTAGTCACCACTAACTGTATTAGGTGTAGTACGGTAAGACTCATTTACTAGGGGTACATGGGTAAATCCCTGCCTGCTGGCTCCGCCCAGTAGGCGGAGTATAAATGTGTGTGCTCGCCGGTGCTGCTCCCATTCTGGTTCCAGCTACAGGAGGCCACACCTCTTTGCTCAATAAAGCCTCGATTATTCACTACTCTCGTCTTTGTAGTAATTGATCGTGCATCAACAATGTGGATGTGGAATGGATGTTTCCCCTTGTCAGAGAATCTTGAACCAGAGGTCATTGTTTAAAAATAACGGATCGCTCATTTAAGACAGAGGTGAGGAGAAACACTGGGCGGGATCCTCTAATGATGGGGCTATGTCCCCACACCGGCGTGAAAACCGGCGCCAACGGCTCCGGTGTTAATGGCCCCCGAACGTGAGGACTTCTCCCCTTTCTAGAGGGCTAGGTTGGCGCCGGGGTGATCCCCGCAGCTCCAGCCGGCGCGGAACGGCCTGCGCGAGTTCGCACATGCGCGGAAATGGCCGGAGTATTTCCGTGCATGCGTGGGGGTTCCCTTCTCCGTGCCGGCCCCCGGGAAATGTGGCGGAGCCCTACAGGATGGCGTGGAGTAAAGTAGGCCCCCACGGAACCAGCCCGCCTGCCGATCAGCAGGCCCAATTGCGGGCCAGGCTAACGTGGGGGCCCCCCCGGGGTCGGTTTCCCCCTGCCCCCCGCCCACCACCAGGTGGGCACACACACACCTTCCAGGTCCCGCCGTGTGGGAGCTGAGTAATCCACGCCGGCGGGACTCGCACAGACACGGGGAGAATGTGCAAACTCCACACAGACAGTGGCCCGGGGCCGGGATCGAACCCGGGTTCTCAGTGCCGTGAGTCACCAGTGCTAACCACTGCGCCACCGTGCCGCACACAAGATGTTTTTAGTTACTGATGTGCATTGGCTTAATCTTTGTCCACAGGGGAGATGGTGGTGTCTCCGGATTGGCAATCCAGGGTCAGGTTCTGGGGGCATGGGTTCAAATCCCAGCACAGCTGCTGGCAGAATTTAAATTCAATTAATAAAGTCTGGAATTGAAAGCTAGTCTCAGTAATGGTGACCATGAAACTATCATGGCTTGTTGTTTGAAAACTCATCTGGCTCACTGATACCCTACAAGGAAAGTAAATCTGCCATCCTTACCTGGTCTGGCCTGTGACATTATGTAGAATGATGTGGAGATTCCGGCGTTGGACTGGGGTGGACACAGTAAGAAGTCTTACAACACCAGGTTAAAGTCCAAAAGGAGCTTTCGGAAGATTCACCTGAGGAAGGAGCTGCGCTCCGAAAGCTAGTGATTCGAAACAGACCTGTTGGACTTTAACCTGGTGTTGTAAGACTTCTTATTATGTAGAATGTCTAGAATATAAAGGGTTAATGTCATATCACAATTAGGGCGGCACGTGGTGCAGTGGCTAGCACTGGGACTACGGCGCTGAGGACCCGGGTTCGAATCACGGCCCTGGGTCACTGTCTGTGTGGAGTTTGCACATTCTCCCCGTGTCCGCGTGGGTTTCACCCCGAGGACCCGGCTTCGAATCCCGGCCCTGGGTCACTGTCTGTGTGGAGTTTGCACATTCTCCCCGTGTCCGCAAGGGTTTCACCCCCACAAACCAAACATGTGCTGGTTAGGTGGATTGGCCACGCTAAGTTGCCCCTTAATTGGGAAAAAAAATAATTGGGTACTCTAAATTTTTTCTCATGTAATATCACAATTAACCACTAGATGGAGCTAGATGCAGAGCTATATAAAGCACCGACTCTCAGGCTTCTGGGAGAGGGCTGGAGAGAGTGCAGAGGAGAAGTCTAGAGTATGCAGAGTACAGTTGTAGATAGAGGGTAGAGACTAGTGTTAGTAGGGTGTAGATTGTAGATTACTAGATTATTGCTTGCTATAGGAGTAAGTGGTCGAGCTTTAATAAGCAGTGTAATAAATGTTAGCTTTGTTATTGAACTTAGCATCTGTGGCCTTTGTGAACACTACGACATCCATCCTGATAATATGAATCACAAGGAACACCACATGGCCTACATGTGACTCCAGACCTACAGACATGTGGTTGATTCTTAACTGCCCTCCGAAATGGCCGAGCAAGTCACCCAGTTCAAGGGTAATTAGGGACGGGGCATCAAAAAAGTGGCCTTGCCAACGATGCCCACGTACCCACGGAAGAATAAATAAGGGTAAAATTTGGGAGGCTACAAAATGGGGATAAAACTTGGGGCGACCTCAAAAGTAAGCTGCTTAAGTAATTATAGGATTGTTATCGAACCCTTGTGTTTTTTTAATGTCTGGTGCAACCACGGAGGAGGGCCTGATGCGGGCTCACCCTTGAACTAAGCCAGGACGCGGTGACAGCTGATTAGAAACGGCATTTTCTGCAGAATTGTCTCTGCTCTGGCTATTTAATCAGCTGGGCATTTACGTCAGAATTGTTTTTCAAAAATCGCTACTTTTGGTGAGGTAGTTGTGGTGATGTGCATCAATGTAAATGCATGTAGGTTAGCTAGACACTAGAGGGAGCACCAGAAACATCACACACACACTCAACCAATAGATCAGGTAGATAGGACACGACCAATGGACATTCACGATACACACGGAGGTGACACGACCACAGGGGGGCATTACACCAACCCATAAATATAGGACACCACACACATGATCTGTTTCTTTCCAGTGGAGACAGTCAGTGAGTAGAGACACAGGGTTGATTCAATATTAGACCCACCACGTGGATTACAGCAACTGGTTAGTCAGTCTGGGTAGCTATAGTAGGATTAGCAGTAGTGTCGAACCCGAGTAATAGAAGTGTAAATAGTTTAATAAACGTGTTGAAGTTATCTCCACGTCTGAAGCTTCCTTTGTCAAGTGCATCACAAGGAAGCCGCTTATGTTACGCCTACAACATAACAAATCGGTAGCGGTTTGAACCCCAAGAAGAGAAAACAAGACCAGATTCGTGTAATGATGAAATTGTCTGTTCCAGCCCCACCCTCACCCTCTCAGTCATTGACAATAATCTAGAACCTTAATGTTGTAACAGGTGCCCAGCAAAGAGACAGAATTTGGGAAATAAGTACAAAGAGAACAGTGAAAAAGGATGAATAAAGAAGAGAGATATCATGTAGGAGGGGTTCATTCCCTGAAATGGGGTGTGTGGGTCAAGTGAGGTGTACAAATTTGAAATGCAACTTTGGTGACGCAAAACTACATTCTGGAGGCTTCCAGTAGTAACAAAGGGGTTTATTGATGAAAGGCGATGAACACAGTAGGATGGGTCTTATTTCTCCGGCTCTGGGGTCCACACTACCAGAGGCCTTGCTCCCAGGCCCCGTGCTAACTTGCTATTGGCTGGGGTTCGTGGGCTTCCGCGCGATTGGCTCCGAGCCGGTCACCTGGACCGCCAGGCTCACCCTCTTAAAGGGGCCATGCCGCCACACCAACCCACCTCCTTTCAATATTGGGGGTGGACTGGATGGTGAGGCAACCATCTTAATCTCAGGAGGATGGTTGGTCAGTTAAATACTATAATGATCCAGTGGGACTCAGAATGTTTTTAAAAAATAAATTTAGAGTACCCAATTCATTTTTTTCCAATTAAGGGGCAATTTAGCGTGGCCAATCCACCTACATCTTTGGGTTGTGGGACTGAAACCCAGGCAAACACGGGGAGAATGTGCAAGCTCTACACGGACAGTGACCCAGAGCCGGGATCGAACCTGGGACCTCGGCGTTGTGAGGCAGCAGTGCTAACCACTGTGCCACTATGTTGCCCTTGGGCCCCAGAATTAACCTCCATTTTAACCTCCATTAACCTCCATGAGCCAAAGGCAGGTATAGGAAGTCAGGTCACAGGGCAGCCATGATCTCATTGAATGGTGGGACAGGCTCGAGGGGCTGAATGGCCCACTCCTGTTCCTATGCAAATACTATCCTGCGACACTGGGCCCCAGTATACACTTACATTTTAAATACTATGGGCACGATCAACGGCCTTGTTGCACCCCACTCGGTGACGCGACTAAGCCGTTAAATCTTGTGAGAGGCCTCTTGCGAGAGTGGCAACGCTCAGAAAGCTTTGGGAGATCTAACGAGATCTTGCGAGACGTTGCAATCTGGATCTTGCCCTCGCTGTGCGAGATTCAGATTTATATATTTAAGGCGCAGTTAGATTCACTTAAATATGTTGGAGCCTGATGCAACCCAAGCCCGGGAACGAACGTTTGTGTTTGGGAGACCTCATTGTGGCGCTGTTGAGGCAGCAGTGCTAACCCTGACGGCACTGTGCTGCCCTACACTCAGCCTTCTTAAACTGATGTGATTGAGGAGTGTGGATCCCTCCACATTGGTAACATTTGCACAAAAACAGCTTCTCTCAAAAACAGCTTCTTCCCCGCTGTTATCAGACTCCTAAATCACCCTTTTATGGACTGACCTGATTAACACTACACCCCTGTGTGCTTCATCCGATGCCGGTGCTTATGTAGTTACATTGTATACTTTGTGTTGCCCTATTATGTATTTTCTTTTCTTCCCTTTTCTTCCCATGTACTTAATGATCTGCAGAAAAATACTTTTCACTGTAGTCGGTACACGTGACAATAAACAAATCCAATCCAATCCAATCCAATTTCACGTTAAGCATTAGTGGCTGATTGCTAGTCTGTACCTTTCTGTTTTGTTGGTGGCTGAAATAACTCCAATAATTCTCCAGTTTCGCAATGTAAGTCATAATCGATTTGCCTGCGGTTCTCACCCTCAAATTAAATTTGAATCTCTGGAATATGACTGATGGTTGAGGTTTCAATTTGGGCCTTCACTAAATCCACAAGCTCACTGAATGATTTGCAGTTTTGCGCACTTAGGGCTGTAAGACTGCGAATAAGGTTATAGGTCTGAGTTCCACAAACACTTTGGAGAATTGCGTTGCTTTTCACATCCACCCCTATTTGGTCTGTTTGGAAATAATACCCAAGGCGCTCAACATATTGTGTCCAGTCCTCTGTGGAGGAATCAAATGGGTCTATGTGCCCAAAGAGAGGCATTCTGGTGAATGCTTTTTTTCTGACTTTCATTAAAACAGGATACTCACAGGTGTGAGGCTGAAGGCAGAGTCAGGATAATTTATCCTCGTCACCAGATGTAAAGATGCACTTTCACAGAGTTCATTAATGAAAACAAAAGATATTTATTAACAAGAATTGTACAGCAACTAAACGACTGTAGCTAGCTTCCAAAATGAGCCTGCTCAGGAGCCTATCTCACCATTGGGTGATTCCACAATCTGTGACCTGATTGGTCACACAGGACATGTGACCATTACTCTGCTGTGTTGCCCTTAAAGGGACAATAAATGTGAAAAAAATAGGGAGGAAGCAGAAAAGAGAGTTCACTCTCTCAAGGTATGTTTATTTGGTGCCATTAACATAGTAAAGGCATTTGATGGCAATGTAATCAGACAGGATTTGATACTGGTTTTGGTAAAACAGGTGGATAAATTTGACCAAAGGGGATAGGTTTGAAAAAGCAGGCACTGAGGACCCGGGTTCGAATCCCGTCCCTGAGTCACTGTCGTGTGGAGTTTGCGCATTCTCCCTGTATCTGCGTGGGTTTCACCCCCACAACCCAAAGATCTGCAAGTTAGGTGGATTGGCCATGCTAAATTGCCCCTTAATTGGAGAAAAAAATAAGTGGGTACTCTAAATTTATTTAAAAAAAAGAAAATGCAACCTAAAGGAGGGGAAATAGAAAGGTGGGGATGTTTAGACTGGAAAATGTAGAGTTTGGGGTCTATACAGTTAAGGGCATGGTTACCAATGGTGCAGCAAAGGGGGTGCAGGATGCATGAGCAGTCAGAGTTTAAGGAATGCAATTGTCATGATATTCAGATAAACATCATGGTGCAAACACACATACACACTGATGGACAGATCAACGGACCAATCAATACACACGCAACATCACAGCCAATCACAAGCAAGAGCAGACACACTATAAAACGGGGAACACGGCGCTTCCGATGGATTCCAGCAGGAGACAGCTCAGGGCACAGAGCTCACAGCAAGCCACTCAGACATTCACCATGTGCTGAGTGCCTCTCCAAGATAGTGTTAGGGCTGGGTCCACAGGTTATAGGGTAATGAACGAACCGCAGTAACCAGTTTACAAACGTTAATGGTGTTAGTAATAAAACTGAGTTGTACCTTCCGCAACCGTGTTGGTTCGTCTGTGTAGCAGAGCACCCAACACGACAGCACTATCCTTAAAGAATTGTTGGGTTGGATGGAGGAAGTTACAGAGATAGCAAGCAGGGCAGTGATGGGTGAACAGGATTTGGTCGATCCAATCACAGTTAAATCTGTAAAACAGGTTCATTGAGAGGCCGCCAACCTCAGTAAAATATTGAAAATTGTCACCTCCCCTGATTGGGTTGGCTGCAAAACTCTTGTCCTGCCTTCCTTCGACCCGGAAGAGGGCGTTTGGGATCAGGCTTGAGATTTTCAAAATTCTAACCTCTGGCCAAACCCTGAGCCAGCCTTTTATGAGCGTTGCAGTCCAGTGGCTTTGACCTTTGCAATGTTTACTTGCGTAACAGTGAAAACAAACAGCAGAAAAATGCCTTGAATTAGTCGCGTTTAATTGTGGGATGGATTCAGAATGTCGAAACAGCAATCCATGGGAATCTGGAATGTGTCAATTTTAACAAAGCTGTGGATGCATCTTTGAAACAATGTCGCACAAAGTTTAGAAAGTATCGTTTCTTAAAAATAGGTCAGATTATAGAAACATGTGTCAAGACTATAATAGCCAAGTTAACCAGTAACAAACACAAATCACAGTAAGAGCAAATTTGATCATTACAAGGATGACATCCCCTAACTGTGTAATGTTGTTGTTGAAATGTTCTATTAAAACACAGCTCTCGCTGTTAATAAAGGCTAATTTTTGCCTATGGAAAGATAGAAGCATTAGAGAGTTGACCTTTCCGTCCCTCGATCATTTGCGATGATACCAAACTTACATAGGCGTGCATCACCCTCCTCAATCCTCCCAAAGGTGTGCACAATTTAGCACTGCCAGTCTGCCTAACCCGCACATCTTTGGACTGTGGGAGGAAACCCACCCAGATAGGGGGAGATTGTGGAAACTCCACCCAGGCGGGTGGGGGGGGGGGGGGCAGATCGGAAGGTTTTGACCACAACCAGATCGACATGATCTTAGTGAATGGTGGAGCAGGCTCGAAGGGACAAATAGCCTACTCTTGCTTCTAAGTCTTATTTTCCTATGTTGCTATGTTCCAGTTGTTCACGAAGCTGCCATGCAACATTCTTGCTACTTTACATTGGCATTCACTCTCCAAAGAGGCACAGCCATCCTCAACTGCTTTAATACTTCCTCAAGTGACTTGGGTCAAATTTTGTTTTCTAACAATCTTGTGAAGCACCTTGGGATGTTAAAGGGGCCATAAAAAGGAAGGTTGCTGTCGTTGTTCCAGCCTGACCTTACCCTGCCTTTAGTGAAGAGCTTGACCTCTGTGCAAATATGGAGGGCGGGATTCTCTGCCGGCGGGATTCTCCATTTTTATCGCCGCCCGGGGGGTTTCCCGACGGCGTGGGGCAACCGGCCGGCGTAACGGAGCATCGCGCCGGCAGGGTGAGGCAGATATGTGGAGCGGCGGGACGGAGAATCCAGCCCTGAGAATTTAGGCTGTCGGTGAGCACCAATAGGTTGTAACTGTGGCTGGTGTTGCCAACTCTAGTTG
This sequence comes from Scyliorhinus torazame, assembly GCF_047496885.1. Taxonomy (NCBI): domain Eukaryota; kingdom Metazoa; phylum Chordata; class Chondrichthyes; order Carcharhiniformes; family Scyliorhinidae; genus Scyliorhinus; species Scyliorhinus torazame. The sequence continues at coordinate 182,688,360 of NC_092722.1, forward strand.
GGCACATTCCAGGAGGTTGCACTCCAGGATCTTTGTCCTCCAACACCCGCAACCTTACACGTTTTCCACCCATCTCTGAAAACATCCAATCCACATGGCTTTCCCCTTTCCCAACCAATTGGGGACAAGCTGCATTACTCAATTGATTGTGTCAAACCACCTTTGTTCCAATCTGCCAATATTTATGTAATTAATGAAAAGGAAGTGTTGGACGAAAATTCTGAAGCAAACAAATGCCCCTGTGATTTTTCTCCTCCCGCAGTGTCCCAGAGATTAATCGTTAATTTCTGGTGACTCCAGAGTAACGTTGGAGGTTTGGCAACTGCTAATTGCAGCAACTTAGCTCAGGAGATGGCAGCATATCCAAGGATACAGGAGGATGATTCAGTCGTCACCAGAGAATAACGGTTTTAACCACAACCGCAGTTGAGCACATTTCTACCCATTTTAAAACAGCGTTCATGAATCCGGGACTTTCGTGTTGAGAGTTTAGACTGGTTCCTCGCCAGCTCGATGGAAAACTAATGTTTAAGCTGACATCTACAAGGATGTTCAGCATGGAAAGCATTAGCAGGACAGGGTTACACTGCGCACAATGTTGCATGGCTTAGTCTTTGATGATATGCCGTTTTATCTCTCCAATCTCAGGCTCAATGCCAAGTGAAAGCCTCCCCCCAGAAAGAGAAACAACATTTCTTGAAATTGTGCAACGTCTTGTGACAATAAGCGATTTTCATTTTCATGTGTCTTTACTGCTCATGGGTCATGTCCTATCTTACTGGCCTATTGGTTGAATGTCTGTGTATCATGATGTCTCTGGTGCTCCCTCTAGTGTTTATTTAGTTCTAGTGTATCCACATTAACCCCTTGTGTATTTGCAGTGCCCCAGTGTATCTACATTAACCCCTTGTGTATTTACAGTGATGCATATCACCACATCGGTCATCACCAGCTCACCATCTGACATCTTTTCCTTGCCCTCCAATCTCAAACATTGTCGGTTTCTCTTTCACATCCCCGCCCTGGAATTCTATCCCTAAATTCCTTCATCTTAGACGCCTCTCTTGCTACTTTCCAAACGCTCCTATACTTTTGACCCTCCTGCCCAATTTTCTGTGTCACTGCTTATGCTTTCCGTTCACACCATCCCACCCTCCCTAATTCTGTCAGGTGTCCGTCAGTTTGACAGGACGGTTCTTCTGGTTTCCTGGGCTACAATCCTTCAACCAGCATTATTAATATTAACATCTGATTCATCTTACCGCTTGCTGTGTTGTGGGCAGACTGTAGTGTAGTGGTGATATCACTGGGCTGGTAATCCGGAGCCCAATCCTAGGCTAATGCTTCGGGCGACTTTGGTCCAGAGCCCACCACAGCAATCAGTGAAATTTTAACTGAGTTAACAAATCTGGAAAATCAAGTTATTCTCATTTGTGGTGTTACTAACTTTAGCCTTAGTTTAATTGCTCTGTTCTATCACCTTTGCTCTTGAGTCGCCAGGTATCTTTCTGATACCGCCACGTGGTTCAAGTCCGAGTAATGATCAATAATCCAATACACCGCTTAGTAAGAATTAAATCAAAGCACATTTATTATACACAGTAATCAATACTCATGCATAAATTCTACGTCTAAGCTACTTCCTACAACTAACAGGCCTATACTTAACTTGGAACTGGCCCACCAGGTCAGGGAAACGAATGGCCTTTCGTTCGGGTTCTGAGCCTGCGGGATTCGAAGCTGGTACAGATTGATAGCTAGGAGCGCCTATCTCGTTGCGAGCGTTGGAGTAAGACTTAAGGGATGTTTTGCGATGGCTAGACCGGTCACTGTCAAGGGTTGGTCTGCGTTGCTGAGTGACCCGGTCAGAAGAAGAAGCAGAAGGGTGCAGGAGGATGCAGAAGGGGTAGCAGAAGGGTGCAGAAGGGCCGATTTGAACTTGGACTCTATTCTTATAGTCCCCAGGGGCTTCCCGCCTTTCGGGGCGGACCCTGTACCTGGTTCCAAGTGATTGGACTTTGTCCCAATCACTTGGTTCGATATTCTCCAATGCTGGAGCGATTCCTTGATCGATGGGCAGTCTTGAGGTGATCGTTCACCTCCCTTTGTGTAGGCTCCTGTTGGCACCGAAAAGTCTGGGTTGGCTTTGTGTGTCTAAATTGTTGCACATTGTTCCCGGGGATTGCTCATTAATATGCAGATTGCTGGTGTTTTGTTATGCTGATGGTTCCTGGTATCGATCTTGTCTGGCCTTCCCAGAGGTGAATACACAGTCTACCTGTAGCTGCTTGTTTTAGTCCTGTTGGCTGATTTTCCCATCAGCCTTTGCCGATCGCCATTTTAAATCGGGGTTAGCCATTCTAAATCGGGAGTTAGCCATTTTAACTGGCTGCAGTGGTGACTATGAAACACTCATAGATTGTCATAAACACCCATCTGGTTCTCGAATGTCCTTCAGGGAAGGAAATCTGCCTTCCTTACCTGGTCTGGTCTACAGAATTTCATGGCTTTCATTGGAGTTTAGAGGTACTGTTGTTGGATTTGGGGAAGTGGGCATTTGGAGGCGGGAGCTCAATTTCTGGGGGTCAGGGGTGCCAGACTACCTGGGGCCGCGCATCCAAAGGCCTTGCAGATGTACTTAGGAGATGTACTGCTGTATTGTAGGGATTCTATGTGACTCCAGATCCACAAAAACATGGGTAGGCCCTTAACTGCCCGAGCAAGACACTCAGTTCAAGGGCAACTGAGGATGGTCTGACCTTGCCAGTCACATCCACAACCATGAAAAAGAATAAACCCCCTTGTACACAACTTGACTGCCACATTTACCTATCTGCCAGTGCTTACATGGAAAATAATTGTTTGGTTGATTTGATTTGATAATAATAATAACAATAATCGCTTATTGTCACAAGTAAGCTTCAATGAAGTTACTGTGAAAAGCCCCTAGTCGCCACATTCCGGCACCTGTTCGGGGAGGCCAGTATGGAAATTGAACCCGCGCTGCTGGCCTGCCTCGGTCTGCTTTCAAAGCCAGCGATTTAGCCCAGTGTGCTAAACCAGCCCCTTTCCGTCACATTCCGCCGCCTGTTCGGGGAGGCCATTTGATTTGATTTATTATTGTCACATGTATTAGTATACAATGAAAAGTATTGTTTCTTGCATGCTGTACAGCCAACTCATACCATACATGGGGAAGGAAGGAGACACTACAAAATGTAATGTTACAGTCATAACTAGGATGTAGAGAAAAAATCAACTTAATACGAGGTAGGTCCATTCAAAAGTCTGATGGCAGCAGGGAAGAAGCTGTTCTTGAGTCGGTTGGTACGCGGCCTCAAACTTTTGTATCTTTTTCCTGACGGAAGAAGGTGGAAGAGAGTATGTCCTGGATGCGTGGGGTCCTTAATTATGCTGGTTGCCTTTCCGGGGCAGCGGGAACTATAGATAGAGTCAATGGATGGGGGGCTGGTTTGCGTGATGGACTGGGCAACATTCACAACCTTTTGTAATTTCCTGCGGTCTTGGGCAGAGCAGGAACCATACCCAGCTGTGATACAACCAGAAAGAATGCTTTCAATGGTGCATCTGCAGAAGTTGGTGAGAGTTGTAGCTGATATGCCAAATGTCCTTAGTCTTCTGAGAAAGTAGAGCCGTTGGTGGGCTTTCTTAACTATAGTGTCGGCATGGGGGGACCAGGACAGGTTGTTGGTGATCTGGACACCTAAAAACTTGAAGCTCTTGACTCTTTCTACTTTGTTTCCTTTGATGTAGATCGGGGCATGTTTTCCACTACGCTTCCTGAAATTGATGACAATCACCTTTGTTTTGTTGACATTGATTTGTAAAACACTTTGGAATATATATACTTAAAAAGGAAAACTTATTTTATATTATTCCTTTTATGTTCTCAAAACCTCTAAAATAAGTCTACAGCCATTTTGTAAATGTTTTTGAAGTGTAGTCACTGATGTAATGGGGAGGAACGATGGCAACCAATATACACACAGCAAGGTCACAGAAACAGCAATGTGATCATGACCAAATTAGTGATGTTGGTTTGAGGGAGAAATACTGGCCAGGACATTGAGGAGAACTTCCCTGCTCTGCAAAATTGTGCCTTGGGATGTTTTATGTCCACCTGAGTGGTTAGATAGGGCCTCAATTTAACGTCTAATCCAAGAAGTGGAACCCTGACCAGTCCTGTTCTCCCTCAGTACTCGAGCCCACAGTCTTTTGACTCAGAATCAAAGTGCTAACGCTGAACCACAACAGAAGGTAGTAGAAAATTCTTCCTTATCACGTACGCCGTAATCAGCGTCTTTTTCTCATTGTTGATGCCCAACGCTGGCATTCTGTCACCTCAAAGTTGATCAGCCTGACTCAACAACTAATGGGCGAGTCATCGGGAAAGCTCATAAACCTGGGAGAGCTGACAGGAACAACTTGAGCTGCTTCATGTCATTGGTTCAGCTGGGACTTCAACCTCCCATCCCAGTGACGTCCTGAAATCTTTAATGCTTTGCTGACACCTTGCACGCTTCAATGGCAGGCTTCAGTCACTCAGATCTAATGTAATCCATTTCCATACGGTCTGACAGGGTAAAGAGTGAGAAACTGTTTCCTCTGGTGGGCGGAGCCCAGAACAAGGCAGCCTAACCTTAACATTGGAGCCAAGACATTCAGATTCCAAGATGTGCCTAGACCCAGACTGCCTGTAAGCAACACCAAGAAGATCAACTAACATTTGTAACAGGAGCCAACCTCCTATAGCATTGTTTGTGATAAATTGTACCCTTCCTGTTTTGTGGCAAGCCAACATCCAGTATATCGTTTGACTTTGATGAAGCCGGGATGTGGTGACTAGTGTTTTTCCACGTAACTTCACTGAGGCCTACTTGTGCCAATAAGTGATTATTTACTGTACAAAACCTTGGTAACTGTACAAAACCTTGGTAAGGCCACATTTGGAGTACTGTGGGCCGTTCTGGTCACCTCATTTTAGGAAGGATGTGGAAGCTTTGGAAAAGGTGCAAAGGAGGTTTACCAGGATGTTGCCTGGAATGGAGAGTAGGTCTTACGAGGAAAGGTTGAGGGTGCTAGGCCTTTTCTCATTAGAATGGAGAAGGATGAGGGGCGACTTGATAGAGGTTAATAAGACGATCAGGGGAATAGATAGAGTAGACAGTCAGAGACTTTTTCCCCGGGTGGAACAAACCATTACAAGAGGACATAAATTTCAGGTGAATGGTGGAAGATATAGGGGGGATGTCAGAGGTAGGTTCTTTACCCAGAGAGTAGTGGGGGCATGGAATGCACTGCCATTGGAAGTAGTTGAGTTGGAAACATTAGGGACCTCCAAGCGGCTATTGGATAGGTACATGGATTACGGTAGAATGATGGGGTGTAGATTAATTTGTTCTCAATCTAGGACAAAAGTTCGGCATAACATCGTGGGCCGAAGGGCCTGTTCTGGGCTGTATTTTTCTACGTTCTATGTTTATTCAAGAAGTTTATCCAGTTCTTTAGCTTTGAAATCGGTGTCATATTTTACTCAACAGTGTCAAACCAGCTCTTTCACTCAGAGGAAAATGGTAAGAACTGCAGGCTGACACCGGAGTAAAAATTTAATGAACCTTCTTCATACATAACCAGAGTCAAAGCCCCTTTGAAGCGATCTGATTGTAGTTTGCCATTTTCTTTCACTGTGTGATTCAGTTCCTGGGATTCTCAGCCTCCAGGATCCATTGCAAGGCAGCAAGTTCTGAAAGAACAATAAGACCCAATAAAAAAGTTTCACCTCCAATCGAGCACAGGAGGCATTTCCCAACACATTGCTGCCTCCGGTTCCAAGCAGCAGAAGAAACTGGTCTCGAAAAGTCATTTGAATTTCAGCTTAGCCGAAGTCTGGATATCGATTTGCCAGCAAGCTGTGCAAAATGCTCCTGACGGCTTCAATTCAATTCCTCCAATTAAAACCTGCAATTTAACGATGGAACACATTTGTTGAGAATGCTCGTACACAATCTGTGGATTGAGCAGACAGCAGTTCCCATTGCATAAATGAACACGAAAAGCCACTGCACAACAGCTCAGGAAGTGACTTGTTCTGATGTAAGGTTATGGGCCTGAAGTGTTAACGCTGTTTTTCTCTCTGCAGGAGCTGGCAGTCCAGCTGAGCATTGTTTGTTTGTTTTTATTTATTTATTTATTTTAAATTTAGAGTGTCAAAATCATTTTTTCCAATTAAGGGGCAATTTTAGCTTGGCCAATCCACCTACCCTGCACATCTTTGGGTTGTGGGGGCGAAACCCACGCAAACACGGGGAGAAAGTGCAAACTCCACACGGACAGTGACCCAGAGCCGGGATCGAACCTGGGACCTCGGCGCCGTGAGGCAGCTGTGCTAACCACTGTGCCACCGTGCTGCCCGTTGTTTGTTTTCATAATAATAATCTTTATTGTCCCAAGTAGGCTTACATTAACATTGCAATGAAGTTACTGTGAAAAGCCCTTAGTCGCACATTCTGGCGCCTGTTCGGGTACCCTAAAGACCTCCAATACCCCTCCCCGGAATATGAACTTCCCCTTTAAATCAGGCAGGCCTGCCCCTTTAAGGGGGTGGGATTTCCCCTTTACAAGGATAGTCCCCAGTGGTACAAAAACCCCGGCCTAGCTGCAGGTCGGGGAAGGAGACACATAGGAGAGTGGAGGGGTATTGTACGTGTATCAAAATAAACCTTGGGCTGTCATTTCTACATCCGTCTTTGTGTTCTACCTACCACTGTTTCAACAGGGCAGTAATCTCCAGGAAATCCACCCAATGGAGGTAGACAAGCAATATGGAGATGTGGGGAGGCAGCAGTGCTGGGGTGATATCACTGGACTAATAATCAAGAGCCCAGGCTGACGGTCTGGGGACACGTTCAAATCCCTCCATGGCAGCCGGTCGATAGTTTGAATTCAATGAATAAACCTGGAATTACAAAACCAGTCTCAGTCATGGCGACCTAAAGCTATCGCGATTGTTGTAGAAAACACAGCTGGTTCACTATTGCCCTACAGGGAAGTAAATTTCCCTTCTCACCTGGCATACACGTGACTCCAGTCCCACAGCAAAGTGGACCTCTGACAGGCTCAAGGGCAATTAGGGATGGGCAACAAATGCATGATGACACCTACATCCCATGAATGAATAAAAGAAAGGGGGGGGGTGGAGGCGCACGTGAGAGAGTTTAAAAGAAAACACAAAGGTGATTGAGAACCTCACCAGGGTAATGATAGAATCATTGGGGAAGCACGGTGGCGTAGTGAGTAGCACAGACGCCTCGTGGCGCCGAGGTCCCAGGTTCGATCCCGGCCCTGGGTCACTGTCTGTGTGGAGTTTGCACATTCTCCCCGTGTCTGCGTGGGTTTCGCCCCCACGACCCAAAGATATGCAAGCTAGGTGGATTGGCCACGCTAAATTGCCCCTTAATTGGAAAAAATGAATTGGGTATTCTAAATTTATTTTTTTAAATGATAGAATCATAGAATCTTACAGCATAGGAGAACATTCATTGATTCTGCGGAAAAGCTAGGCCTTTAATTCAATTTTCTCCCTCTTTCCCCACAGCCCTGCAACTGTGTGGAAGACAATGAAAGCTGTAAGTGATGGAACCTTTGTAATTTAAATCAAGTCAAGTTCAGCTTTGGAATCTGACTCACATGCTAAAATAGGATGCCCTTAAATTGGCAACATTTCAGTTTTGAACAATGCCAGTGACAGGAGGATGATTCACCCTAGTGAAACCTTCATTAAAACACACAGGGGTTAGCTGGTGATATTGAGTAATAGTGTAAATTGCGCGTAGCCAAATGCTAGAAAAAAATCGGGAGATATGTAAGAGAGGTGGACCACCAGTTTTACACCATCACAAAAAGCCAAGATCATAGAATGGTCAGAAGGAGGCTGGTTTAGCACACTGGGCTAAATCGCTGGCTTTGAAAGCAGACCAAGGCAGGCCAGCAGCACGGTTCAATTCCTGTACCAGCCTCCCCGAACAGGCGCCGGAATGTGGCGACTTCACAGTAACTTCATTTGAAGCCTACTTGTGACAATAAGCGATTTTCATTTCATTTCAGCCTGTCGAAGACCATGCTGACTCACTGCAAGAAGAGGTTTGAGCTAGACCCATTCCCTTGCCAGTTTCCCTAACCCTACATTTTATTTCCCCTCAGATGCTTGTCCAATTCCATTTTGAAATCTACCTCCGCTATCCCATCAGGCAGTGCATTCCTGATCCTAAGCACACGCTGCACAAAATAGTCTTTTCTTGTGTTGCCATTGGTCCTTTAGCCAACCACTTTAAATCTGTGAACTCTGGTTTCCTGTACCTCCACCATGGGGAAGCAGTTTCTCCCTGTCTAGGCCCCTCATAATTCGAAACACCTCAATCAAAATCTCCCCTCATCCGTCTCTTCTCTAAGGGAAGCGAGCCCAGCTTCTCAGATCTATCCACGTAACTCCAGCCTCTCAGTCCTGGATGCCCTCCCTTAAATGGATCTAGTCCATTGGGTCACATCAGTAGTTGGCTAATGTGTCAAGTCACAGATCCCACGTACTTTAACAAAAAAATCTGTACCTCCCTGTTTAAAAAGGGCGGCAGATGTTTTAAGTGGCAAAATTATAATTTTAGCTAGATTGATTCACAAGGGAATTCATCCTAATAGAATTTGCCTAATTGAAGTCTGATAATGTAAATCTCACCAGAACAGCCTGATAATGGAACATGCAGTCGCAGAACCACACAAGTCATTTCCTGCTGGTGCTTTGTCTCAAAGTGGAAGAGAGCTTCACAGTGAGAGAATAAAGCTTAATAATACAATCTGCTTAATGAAGGGGCCAGTGAGCTTAAATGGGGATGTCTGAGAAATGAGACTTTCCATTAATATATTAGTGTTTTATAATTATCTGCAGGCTCGAGAAAATAATCCATCTGCACTTGTACAGTTACTGATGGTGCATTGCCACAAGGTAACGTGTCGCGATGCAACTTTCAACGTGACTCAGGGACTCAAAGACTTTGAGCGGGATTCTCCATTACCTGACGCCGATATCGGGCCGTGCGATCAGGTGGTGAATAGCTTCTGACGCCAAATCGCGATGCTCCGTCACCTCGATGGGTACGCAACACTATTACCGCTGCCGGTAAGGCAGCCATGAGGCTGCGCATGACGCTAACAGCCCGCTTTGAACCTGGTGCCCTGCGTCGTATAAGTGACCCTCCTAGGGCACCCCCCTGCGTGCCCTCTGGCCCCAGCTGACCCATCAGCTGTATGGGCGCTCCAGCACAACCTGTCCCACCTTTTCGGCCCTGATCAGTGTGTGTGTGTAGGGGGGGGGGTATAGTTTACACACGGCTGCAGCTTGTCAGCCCTGCGAGTGTCCATCACAGACCTGCCGATTTCCACACCGCTTTTCATGGGATTCGATGGTGTTCCACGCGGCGCCGGTGCTAGCTCCTCATGGTCGGGAAATCGGTGCAGGCACGGCGCAGATTTTCCTGTCGTAAAGGTCCACGGATTCGCTGTTGGCCTCAACACTTAGTCGCAGAAATGGGGAATCCAGTCCATCTTTAGAAATGAAATGAAATGAAAATCACTTATTGCCTTTTGGATTTCGGCGGCAGCAGTGCGCAGGGGCCTTCTGGGAGGTGAGTAGTGAGTTTAAAAGCTCTTACCTTTACAGGAGCAGCCCTTTGGATTTCGGCGGCAGCGGTGCGCAGGGGCCTTCTGGGAGGTGAGTAGTGAGTTTAAAAGCTTTTACCTTTACAGGAGCAGCCCTTTGGATTTCGGCGGCAGCGGTGCGCAGGGGCCTTCTGGGAGGTGAGTAGTGAGTTTAAAAGCTCTTACCTTTACAGGAGCAGCCCTTTGGATTTCGGCGGCAGCGGTGCGCAGGGGCTTTCTGGGAGGTGAGTAGTGAGTTTAAAAGCTCTTACCTTTACAGGAGCAGCCCTTTGGATTTCGGCGGCAGCAGTGCGCAGGGGCCTTCTGGGAGGTGAGTAGTGAATTTAAAAAGCCTTACCTTTACAGGAGCAGCCCTTTGGATTTCGGCGGCAGCGGTGCGCAGGGGCCTTCTGGGAGGTGAGTAGTGAGTTTAAAAGCTCTTACCTTTACAGGAGCAGCCCTTTGGATTTCGGCGGCAGCGGTGCGCAGGGGCCTTCTGGGAGGTGAGTAGTTAATTTAAAAAGCCTTACCTGGTCCCGTGTCTGTTCTTCTTTTCTGTTTTATTTGTTTTTATATAAGGCGGGAACCGGAAGTTCGACCTCTGGCAAGTCCCCCCCCCAACCAATAAATTCTGGTGGAGAGGAAACCCGAGACACTACACGTGTAGTGTCTCCCACCCGCCCTCCTCCTCTAACCTAATAATAAGACCCATTGGTGTAAGGTAAGTGCCATATTATATTATTATATTATTAGCATTGTGCAGGTCAAGGATCGGAGGTGGAGGAGCAGTCTCTGTCAGCGAGAGAACCTGAGAACATCTCAGACACTCAGAAGGTAAGAAGGTAAGTAAGTGATTTTTACTTTTATACCTTTTTTCAAATTGTGTGTGTCGGGGGGAAACTGAAGTGACATCACAGAAAAGCTGTGGCCAGAGTGGCTGGTTGGGATTCTAACCTAAATTTAAAAAAAATTTGAGTATTTGGGAACTAATTAAACATAATAACTTAATTATAATTTAGAGGATATCTAAGCCAGAGATCGGAGAGTATTATAGTTAGCTATCGCATTTCTATTAGAAATCTAGTGCTAGGAAACAGATAGTTGACAGTAACTTTGCAATTTAAAAAAAAAGTATTTAAAAAAAAAAGACAAATTTTAATTTTAATTAATTGACGCAATGTCAGTTAGAGGGGTGCTGTGCTCTGACTGTGAGATGTGGCAGGTCCGGGAGGCTTCCAGCGTCCCGGATGGCTTCATCTGCAGAAAGTGCACCCAACTGCAGCTCCTCACAGACCGCATGGTTCGGTTGGAGCAGCAATTGGATGCACTTAGGAGCATGCAGGTGGCGGAAAGCGTCATAGATCGCAGTTATGTAAATGTGGTCACACCCAAGGTGCAGGCAGAGAAATGGGTGACCACCAGAAAGGGCAGGCAGTCAGTGCAGGAATCCCCTGTGGTTCTCCCCCTCTCGAACAGATATACCCCTTTGGATACTGTCGGGGGGGATAGCCTATCCGGGGAAAACAGCAGCAGCCAGAGCAGTGGCACCACAGCTGGCTCTGATGTTCAGAAGGGAGGGTCAAAGCGCAGAAGAGTAATAGTAATAGGGGACTCTATAGTCAGGGGCACAGATAGGCGCTTCTGTGGACGTGAAAGAGACTCCAGGATGGTATGTTGCCTCCCTGGTGCCAGGGTCCAGGATGTCTCCGAACGGGTAGAGGGAATCCTGAAGGGGGAGGGCAAACAGGCAGAGGTCGTTGTACATATTGGTACTAACGACATAGGCAGGAAGGGGCATGAGGTCCTGCAGCAGGAGTTCAGGGAGCTAGGCAGAAAGTTAAAAGACAGGACCTCGAGGGTTGTAATCTCGGGATTACTCCCTGTGCCACGTGCCAGTGAGGCTAGAAATAGGAAGATAGAGCAGACAAACACGTGGCTAAACAGCTGGTGTAGGAGGGAGGGTTTCCGTTATCTGGACCACTGGGAGCTCTTCCAGGGCAGGTGTGACCTGTATAAGATGGACGGGTTGCATCTAAACCGGAGAGGCATAAATATCCTGGCCGCGAGGTTTGCTAGTGTCACACGGGAGGGTTTAAACTAGTATGGCAGGGGGGTGGGCACGGGAGCAATAGGTGAGAAGGTGAGGGCATTGAGGGAGAACTAGGGAATAGGGACAGTGTGGCTCTGAGGCAGAGCAGACGGGGAAAAGTTGCTGAACACAGCGGGTCTGGTGGCCTGAAGTGCATATGTTTTAATGCAAGGAGCATTACGGGTAAGGCAGATGAACTTAGAGCTTGGATTACTACTTGGAACTATGATGTTGTTGCCATTACAGAGACCTGGTTGAGGGAAGGGCAGGATTGGCAGCTAAACGTTCCAGGATTTAGATGTTTCAGGCGGGATAGAGGGGGATGTAAAAGGGGAGGCGGAGTTGCGCTACTTGTTCGGGAGAATATCACAGCTATACTGCGAGAGGACACCTCAGAGGGCAGTGAGGCTATATGGGTAGAGACCAGGAATAAGAAGGGTGCAGTCACAATGTTGGGGGTATACTACAGGCCTCCCAACAGCCAGCGGGAGATAGAGGAGCAGATAGGTAGACAGATTTTGGAAAAGAGTAAAAACAACAGGGTTGTGGTGATGGGAGACTTCAACTTCCCCAATATTGACTGGGACTCACTTAGTGCCAGGGGCTTAGACGGGGCGGAGTTTGTAAGGAGCATCCAGGAGGGCTTCTTAAAACAATATGTAAACAGTCCAACTAGGGAAGGGGCGGTACTGGACCTGGTATTGGGGAATGAGCCCGGCCAGGTGGTAGATGTTTCAGTAGGGGAGCATTTCGGTAACAGTGACCACAATTCAGTAAGTTTTAAAGTACTGGTGGACAAGGATAAGAGTGGTCCGAGGATGAATGTGCTAAATTGGGGGAAGGCTAATTATAACAATATTAGGCGGGAACTGAAGAACATAGATTGGGGGCGGATGTTTGAGGGCAAATCAACATCTGACATGTGGGAGGCTTTCAAGTGTCAGTTGAAAGGAATACAGGACAGGCATGTTCCTGTGAGGAAGAAAGATAAATACGGCAATTTTCGGGAACCTTGGATGACGAGTGATATTGTAGGCCTCGTCAAAAAGAAAAAGGAGGCATTTGTCAGGGCTAAAAGGCTGGGAACAGACGAAGCCTGTGTGGCATATAAGGAAAGTAGGAAGGAACTTAAGCAAGGAGTCAGGAGGGCTAGAAGGGGTCATGAAAAGTCATTGGCAAATAGGGTTAAGGGAAATCCCAAGGCTTTTTACACGTACATAAAAAGCAAGTGGGTAGCCAGGGAAAGGGTTGGCCCACTGAAGGATAGGCAAGGGAATCTATGTGTGGAGCCAGAGGAAATGGGCGAGGTACTAAATGAATACTTTGCATCAGTATTCACCAAAGAGAAGGAATTGGTAGATGTTGAGTCTGGAGAAGGGGGTGTAGATAGCCTGGGTCACATTGTGATCCAAAAAGACGAGGTGTTGGGTGTCTTAAAAAATATTAAGGTAGATAAGTCCCCAGGGCCTGATGGGATCTACCCCAGAATACTGAAGGAGGCTGGAGAGGAAATTGCTGAGGCCTTGACAGAAATCCTTGGATCCTCGCTGTCTTCAGGGGATGTCCCGGAGGACTGGAGAATAGCCAATGTTGTTCCTCTGTTTAAGAAGGGTAGCAAGGATAATCCCGGGAACTACAGGCCGGTGAGCCTTACTTCAGTGGTAGGGAAATTACTGGAGAGAATTCTTCGAGACAGGATCTACTCCCATTTGGAAGCAAATGGACGTATTAGTGAGAGGCAGCACGGTTTTGTGAAGGGGAGGTCGTGTCTCACTAACTTGATAGAGTTTTTCGAGGAGGTCACTAAGATGATTGATGCAGGTAGGGCAGTAGATGTTGTCTATATGGACTTCAGTAATGCCTTTGACAAGGTCCCTCATGGTAGACTAGTACAAAAGGTGAAGTCACACGGGATCAGGGGTGAACTGGCAAGGTGGATACAGAACTGGCTAGGCCATAGAAGGCAGAGGGTAGCAATGGAGGGATGCTTTTCTAATTGGAGGGCTGTGACCAGTGGTGTTCCACAGGGATCAGTGCTGGGACCTTTGCTATTTGTAGTATATATAAATGATTTGGAGGAAAATGTAACTGGTCTGATTAGTAAGTTTGCAGACGACACAAAGGTTGGTGGAATTGCGGATAGCGATGAGGACTGTCTGAGGATACAGCAGGATTTAGATTGTCTGGAGACTTGGGCGGAGAGATGGCAATGGAGTTTAATCCGGACAAATGTGAGGTAATGCATTTTGGAAGGGCTAATGCAGGTAGGGAATATACAGTGAATGGTAGAACCCTCAAGAGTATTGAAAGTCAAAGAGATCTAGGAGTACAGATCCACAGGTCATTGAAAGGGGCAACACAGGTGGAGAAGGTAGTCAAGAAGGCATACGGCATGCTTGCCTTCATTGGCCGTGGCATTGAGTATAAGAATTGGCAAGTCATGTTGCAGCTGTATAGAACCTTAGTTAGGCCACACTTGGAGTATAGTGTTCAATTCTGGTCGCCACACTACCAGAAGGATGTGGAGGCTTTAGAGAGGGTGCAGAAGAGATTTACCAGAATGTTGCCTGGTATGGAGGGCATAAGCTATGAGGAGCGATTGAATAAACTCTGTTTGTTCTCACTGGAACGAAGGAGGTTGAGGGGCGACCTGATAGAGGTATACAAAATTATGAGGGGCATAGACAGAGTGGATAGTCAGAGGCTTTTCCCCAGGGTAGAGGGGTCAATTACTAGGGGGCATAGGTTTAAGGTGAGAGGGGCAAGGTTTAGAGTAGATGTACGAGGCAAGTTTTTTACGCAGAGGGTAGTGGGTGCCTGGAACTCGCTACCGGAGGAGGTAGTGGAAGCAGGGACGATAGGGACATTTAAGGGGCATCTTGACAAATATATGAATAGGATGGGAATAGAAGGATACGGACCCAGGAAGTGTAGAAGATTGTAGTTGAGTCGGGCAGTATGGTCGGCACGGGCTTGGAGGGCCGAAGGGCCTGTTCCTGTGCTGTACATTTCTTTGTTCTTTGTTTTGTTTGTTGTCACGAGTAGGCTTCAAACAAAGTTACTGTGAAAAGCCCCTAGTCACCACATTCCGGCGCCTGTTCGGGGAGGCTGGTACGGGAATTGAACCGTGCTGCTGGCCTGCCTTGGGTTGCTTCCAAAGCCAGCGATTTTAGCCCAGTGTGCTAAAGCAGCCCCTTTTGTGAAGAGGCTGAAAAGAAAGGACTTCTCAATTACACTGCTAAAAAACAAAGTCATTGGGGTTAATTGAATTCCTTTGACCCCAAATTAGCTGGTTCTGCTCCATCCCCACTTCACTTCAGATATGGCATCTGTTCATTGATTGACCAATTTTTCTTTGTCTCTTTTTATTTTACTTCACCTTAAAATTCCGAGGATGAAGAGTGATGGATGAAGGGTGACCTGATGGAGGTTTTTATAACCATGGAAGGGTTTGATGAGGTAAATCTAAAGAGGGGCGTGATCTAACGGCCAGGTTTCACCCGACGCCTATCCATGCGAGCCAGTTAGATCACTGGAGAGGCCAAAATCAGGATCTGTGCCGGGTTCCGATCGGTTTCCGATCTAACCGGCCCGCTCCGGTTGGCAGGATCTGGACCCCAGCTAGCTAGACGTGGGTGAAACCAATAATCACCAATTAAGGCCAATCTGCATCTCGTTAACGGGACGGACCCCCGGTCTAACGGCTTCCTGTGATCTAACCGGTTCCCCAGCCAGAGGTCACGGGGGCAATTTTTGGTACATCTATTTAAAAAAGTGAAGCTAGAGCAATAGCTGGTGTGGGGATTGGAGGAGGTGAGTAACCATCTTCGAAATTGGGTAGTCAGTCCGGGGCACTGCCCATTGCTAAGGGCTGGGGTGGCGGGTTCGGGCGCCAATGGCGGGGGGTCGCCCAGGGGTGTGAGGAGAGGGATTCAGCGCCCGCGAGTCCAACGTGCCACCCCCCCCCCCCGCCCCCCTGCGGGATAGTGTATTCCCATACCTGCTGCCTGTCCGGCCCACCGAGCACCCCCAGGACAGAGCCCTTGCCGTGGTAATATGGTGACGGTCACTTTAACCTCTATCGACCATAGCAGCGTCTGGCTGCACAGCTGAAGGCTATCGCCAATAGGGAATTGGCATTGTCAGTTATATGAGCACTTCACAGCTCCCAGGTGGATTCCCGTGGGTAGACCTGCAATGTCGGTGAGTGTTACTGCCTGGCATCCCAATCAGACTGTGACGCCTGGACAAGTTGCCTGAACACTGGAGAAGTCAACACCACAGAGGCAGCAGCCAACAATCAAACACCCAAGAGCTGGGCCTCAGCACTGAGGATATCTCCACGACCAGAGGAGCTGAAGCTCAGGGGAGGGAACCTGAGCCCTGACCATGTAATGTTCTGGGGTCTGGGGTCTGGTGCCCAGGGGCCCTGCTGTGGCCAGGGGTGCGTGTGCATAGCGGGTTGGATGGCACTCTGAGAGATGGCAGCGAATGTAAGGGTAGGGGAGGCTTGGGGGCCCCGATGGTCCCGGGGTAGAAACCATAACTGATTGTCGGTCTCCCACCCTCTCCAACTCCTTCCAGATATCACATTATGGATGGTATTGTTGACCCTGAAGCAGCTGCTCTCACAGTGATGGCCCAGGTGGCCAGATCCCAGAGAAGACAGTGGCAGCAGCGTCAACGGAGGCTCGAGGCGGCAGCCTGCGTGCAGGGGCCCACCCCACACCCTCAGGACTCGGCCGTCCATCAGGCCAGGGAGGGACCCAGAGCGGGAGGCCAGCGAAGACCCAAAGCGTACAGACATCGCTGATCGTTTGAGGTAATGTCGGAAAGCATGTGCCGCAGGAGGCTGTACCTCAACAAGAGGCTGGTTCGGCACCTGTGCCATGTCCTTGCGGACGTGGCATCACGTGAACGTCGAGGGCTGGGCCTCTGCTCTGGGGATATCTCCACGACCAGAGGGTGAGTCTGTGGCTCAGGGGAGGGAACCTGAACCTGAAACACATGTAACGTTCCCAGCAGGGATATGGGGTCTGGGGTCCGGTGCCCACAGCCTCTGCTGTGACCGGGGGTGCGTGTGCCCCAGCACAACCAGTTCATTGGATGGCACCCTTAGAGATGGGTTCATTCGTGTTAATTCCAGGGCTCGAGCAGGGACTTGTGCGGCATCTCATAATCTATAGCCCACAAATGCATCCTTAAAGTAACAGATGTCCTCTTTGCCCGGGCAGCTGACTATATAAACTTTGGCCTAGACCAAGCCCATCAAGATGCCTGGGCAGCAGGATTCTCTGCCATCGCTGGGATGCCGCAGGTCCAGGGGGTAATGGATGACACGCCTTGTGCGCACCGGGCGGTCCGGGAATTCCACTCCCTAAACATTCAACTCCTGTGTGACTCCCACCTAAAGATCACACATGTGCACGCTTCACCAGGCGTGTGCACGACAGCTACCCTGTGCAGTCAGAGCTCCCCAGCATCTTCGAGGGACACCACAGGATGACATGTCGGCTCTTGAAGGATCCGCTGAGGTGCTGGCTAATTACGTCAGTACAGAGGCTGGAGACCAACGCGGAGATCCAATATAACGAGGCCCGTGTGGCCACCCGTGCTGACATTGAGAGGTGCATCGGACGGGTGAAAATGTGGTTCCAATGCCTCGATCGCTCTGGTGGTGCACCCGCTGTACACCCCCCCCGGAGGAGCATCCGCTTTGTGGTGTCCTGCTGTGCTCTCCACTGCTGTGTTCCGTGGTTCCAACAATGATGAAGACACACACAGAACATAAATGTGTTGAACCAGGACGATGGTGTATTATTAGACACACGGAAAGATAATAGAACATAGAATCTAACAGCACAGTACAGGCCCTTCGGCCCACGATGATGTGCCAACCATTTATCCTAATCTAAGATTAACCTAACATACACCACTTCAATTTACTGCTGTCCATGTAGATAACAAACAGATCTTTCTACAAACAAAGTTACTTAAGTCTCAAGGGAGCTACTCTAAGTGGCACTGTCCTACTATCCATCCTACCACCAACTGCTGAGTCACGTCAGGCACATGATGCATGTCTGGCGCCACCCACTGGCAGGAGGTCATACCTGTGATTACATCCATTAATAAATGGCTTTACACATTTGTACAGTTATATACAGATATGCATGTATGCATATCACCACATCCCCCTTCCTTTGGAGACATAGGTATTCAAAAACACTTCTAATACACATTTTCTTATAAGTTCAATCCAGGCTTGTGCCTTACTCTCGTTGACCTCCTGAGCAATGGCTGAGTTGTCAGTATTTCCCAGTGCACCACTGCAGATGCATCATTGACCCCGGGCTGTGCTGGACATTCTGTATCTTCCTCAAACTTGGGGGTACACCCAAACACTTCCACTGGGTTCAGCACAAAAGGCCGTTGTACTTTTAGGAGCGCCCGTTGGTTCCGGCGCAGGGGTGAACCATCCTCAGTGACCGCCATGAATGAGTGCGGACCTGCCTGTTGCATGACCCTTGTCAGTTTCACCCATCCATTGCCATTGGGGTCCTCAATTCCGATCCTGCCGCCTATCTGCAGCGGCCGGAGGGCCCTTGCAGACCTGTCGTAAACCTCTTTATGCCTTTTCTTCTGAAGAACTAACTTCCTCTTGAGTCACCGTTTGACAGTGGAAGCCACCACAGAAGGCAGGGTTGTCCGCAGCTGCCTGTTCATGAGCAGCTACCTCATGCTTCTCACTTCTAGATGAGCATGGTGGGCCTGTGGGTGGTTCACAAGTCCCGTGTGAAAGTAATGAGAGTGAGAGGGATACAAGATAGCCAGGAGGGAACTGAAGAAAGGGATTAGGAGAGCTAAGAGAGGACATGAACAATCTTTGGTGGGTAGGATCAAGGAAAACCCCAAGGCCTTTTACACATATGTGAGAAATATGAGAATGACTAGAGCGAGGGTAGGTCCGATCAAGGACAGTAGCGGGAGATTGTGTATGGAGTCTGAAGAGATAGGAGAGGTCTTGAACGAGTACTTTTCTTCTGTATTTACAAATGAGAGGGGCGATATTGTTGGAGAGGACAGTGTGAAACAGATTGGTAAGCTCGAGGAAATACTTGTTAGGAAGGAAGATGTGTTGGGCATTTTGAAAAACTTGAGGATAGACAAGTCCCCCGGGCCTCACGGGATATATCCAAGGATTCTATGGGAAGCAAGAGATGAAATTGCAGAGCCGTTGGCAATGATCTTTTCGTCCTCACTGTCAACAGGGGTGGTACCAGGGGATTGGAGAGTGGCGAATGTCGTGCCCCTGTTCAAAAAAGGGACTAGGGATAACCCTGGGAATTACAGGCCAGTTAGTCTTACTTCGGTGGTAGGCAAAGTAATGGAAAGGGTACTGAAGGATAGGATTTCTGAACATCTGGAAAGACACTGCTTGATTAGGGATAGTCAGCACGGATTTGTGAGGGGTAGGTCTTGCCTTACAAATCTTATTGAATTCTTTGAGGAGGTGACCAAGCATGTGGATGAAGGTAAAGCAGTGGATGTAGTGTACATGGATTTTAGTAAGGCATTTGATAAAGTTCCCCATGGTAGGCTTATGCAGAAAGTAAGGAGGCATGGGATAGTGGGAAATTTGGCCAGTTGGATAACGAACTGGCTAACCGATAGAAGTCAGAGAGTGGTGGTGGATGGCAAATATTCAGCCTGGATCCCAGTTACCAGTGGCGTACCGCAGGGATCAGTTCTGGGTCCTCTGCTGTTTGTGATTTTCATTAATGACTTGGATGAGGGAGTTGAAGGGTGGGTCAGTAAATTTGCAGACGATACGAAGATTGGTGGAGTTGTGGATAGTAAGGAGGGCTGTTGTCGGCTGCAAAGAGACATAGATAGGATGCAGAGCTGGGCTGAGAAGTGGCAGATGGAGTTTAACCCTGAAAAGTGTGAGGATGTCCATTTTGGAAGGACAAATATGAATGCGGAATACAGGGTTAACGGTAGAGTTCTTGGCAATGTGGAGGAGCAGAGAGATCTTGGGGTCTATGTTCATACATCTTTGAAAGTTGCCACTCAAGTGGATAGAGCTGTGAAGAAGGCCTATGGTGTGCTCGCGTTCATTAACAGAGGGATTGAATTTAAGAGCCGTGAGGTGATGATGCAGCTGTACAAAACTTTGGTAAGGCCACATTTGGAATACCGTGTACAGTTCTGGTCGCCTCATTTTAGGAAGGATGTGGAAGCTTTGGAAAAGGTGCAAAGGAGATTTACCAGGATGTTGCCTGGAATGGAGAGTAGGTCTTACGAGGAAAGGTTGAGGGTGCTAGGCCTTTTCTCATTAGAATGGAGAAGGATGAGGGGCGACTTGATAGAGGTTTATAAGATGATCAGGGGAATAGATAGAGTAGACAGTCAGAGACTTTTTCCCCGGGTGGAACAAACCATTACAAGGGGACATAAATTTAAGATGAAAGGTGGAAGATATAGGAGGGATATCAGAGGTAGGTTCTTTACCCAGAGAGTAGTGGGGGCATGGAATGCACTGCCTGTGGAAGTAGTTGAGTCGGAAACATTAGGGACCTTCAAGCAGCTATTGGATAGGTACATGGATTACAGTAAAATGATATAGTGTAGATTTATTTGTTCTCAAGGGCAGCACGGTAGCATTGTGGATAGCACAATTGCTTCACAGCTCCAGGGTCCCAGGTTCGATTCCGGCTTGGGTCACTGTCTGTGCGGAATCTGCACGTCCTCCCCGTGTCTGCGTGGGTTTCCTCCGGGTGCTCCGGTTTCCTCCCACAGTCCAAAGATGTGCGGGTTAGGTGAATTGGCCAATGATAAATTGCCCTTAATGTCCAAATTGCCCTTGGTGTTGGGTGGAGGTGTTCAGTTTGGGTAGGGTGCTCTTTCCAAGAGCCGGTGCAGACTCAAAGGGCCGAATGGCCTCCTTCTGCACTGTAAATTCAATGATAATCTATGACAAAGGTTCGGCACAACATCGTGGGCCGAAGGGCCTGTTCTGTGCTGTATTTTCTATGTTCTATGTAAGTCTGGATATACAACATTCTTTAACTCTGATTATTTACAGTGAGCCACCTTTCTCCTTAACGAAAGCTGTGTGACTTCCCCCACGCCAACTCAATGCTCCTATCACTTCTTAATATAACTTCTCCAATAGCTTCTTAACTTCGCACTCCTTCTAGGTATCTCCCAAGAATGCACATCAGAAATGAAGGGGGCATTCCACGCCGCCTAGCCTGTGATGCCCTTGGCGGGCATCTTCTGGAAGATCCTGGCTAAATTTTGGGTATCACAGGTGTTGCCGTATCATCCTTTTCAGCCTTTTGCCCAGGTGATGTCAGGAGGGAGGGGATTCAGAAGGGCTGGAGTCTGCCCGAGTCTCCTTAGTGGGAGGCCCCAGAATGGGCCCCAGTGCTTCCTCCTCCTCCCTCTGGGTGCTTGCTCGCCCCTGGGCTACTCCATGCGAGGGACGGGCAGCTGGTGTGAGCTCTAGAAGCCTCTGTGTCAGTTCTGGAGGCCTGCCAATATCTGAAGCCTGGTGCCGAAGCCCTCAGCCATGGTCCTCAATGACTGGGGCATGGTCCTCAGTGAGGGGGCTATCCACTCGGTGCCCTCAGCAATGCTCCTCTGTGAATGGACCAAGATCTGGAGCGCTGCAGCTGTGGGGTGAATCTCTGCCGCTTTTCTGACACTTAGTGTTCAGGAAGGCGGTTCCCACAACATCACACTGGCAGACGGGCTCTTCACAGGCACAGGGTACCCCCCCCCCACCCGAGTGGAAGCCCCCATTCCCCACGGTGCAGGCTTTCATTGGCCAGCGGTGAGGTAACCGAGTGCGAGGTCATCCTCACTTCCCAAATGGCCATTAGTTTGGAACTCTGGAGGAACAGAGTCCATGTGCTGAAATCACTTGAAGCTTGCAGATAGGCACAAAAATCAATTCACAAAGTCTGTCTCTCAAGAGGGTTGGAATAAAAAAAAACGGTGTGCAAGTTATGCTGCAGTTGTAGGATGCTCTGGCTGGTGTTCAGTTTTGGGCATCACGGCGGCGCAGTGGTTAGCACTGCTGCCTCACGGCACGGAGGTCCCAGGTTCGATCCCGGCTCTGGGTCACTGTCCGTGTGGAGTTTGCACATTCTCCCCGTGTTTGCATGGGTTTCGCCCCCACAACCCAAAGGTGTGCAGGGTCGGTGGATTGGCCACGCTAAATTGCCCCTTAATTGGAAAAAAAGAATTGGGCTCTCTAAATTTCTAAAAAAAAGAAAAAGGAAAAAGTTTTGGGCGTCAGGGAGGGCAGATTGGCCTGGGACAGAGTGTGGCACAGGTTCACCCCACAATGATGCTGGGGCTAACAGCTAAATTGTGAGGCGACATTGCGCAGACTGGGTTTGTAGTCCATTGAGTACAGGAGATGACGAGGTGATCCAGTTTTTTCCGCCATTAAAAAAAGCAAAACTTTGAACAGTGCTTCTGTCGTTAACGTTCCTTTGCCACAGCAGACAGCTGCCTTCTACCAGGATTGTTTACAAAGGTGAAATGGAGGGAAACGGTTTATAGGCAATCAGCTGAAGGAGACACACACACAGCAGTCTCCCACCAACTGAGCTGCCTGTCTCATTTCCCCTCCTCTCCGCGATGCTGCTTATGAAGCTATTCTGCTTTCATCAGGTGCCACTACCTCCAATTCCACCACAGAATCTGTTCAGTCATGCACAGCCTCACGCAGCTGAATTTCAAATCCCACTGCTGGCTGGGTAGCAGTCTATAATTATCAGCAAGTTTGTACTGTTTGGGTGGCTTTGCTCGTTACTCTCATTACTCAGTCTTCAACCTACTACCTGTGAGAAAAAACCTGGCTCCAATCCACCTGGGAAGAAGAGTTTTACTGCCTCTTGGATATAGCACATGGTCTTTTTAAAATAAATTTAGAATACCCAATTTATTTTTCCCAATTAATGGGGCAATTTAGCGTGGCCAATCCACCCACCCTGCACATCTTTGGGTTGTGGGGGCGAAACCCACACAAACACGGGGAGAATGTGCCAACTCCACAGGGACAGCGACCCGGAGCCGGGATCGAATCAGGGACCTCGGCGCTATAGAATCATAGGGCTGGATTCTCCCCTACCCGGCGGAGCGGGGGGTCCCGGCGGGATGGAGTGGCGGGAACCACTCCGGCGTCGGGCCGCCCCAAAAGTGCGGATTCCTCCGCACCTTTAGGGGCTAGCCCCCCCCCCCCCCCCCGGTGTGGTTGGCGCCCCCTCGGCTGGCGTGGAAGGCCTTTGGCGTCACGCCAGCCGGGGCCGAAGGGACTCCGCCGGCCGGCGGGGAGTCCGCGCATGCGCGGGAGCGTCAGCGGCTGCTGACGTCATCCTCGCGCATGCGCGGGGGGGGGTCACCTACGCGTCGGCCATCGCGGAGACCGACACGGCCGACACGTAGTAAAAGAGTGCCACACGGCACAGGCCCGCCCGCGGATCGGTGGGCCCCTTTATCCCCATAACTGAGTAACCCCACTTAAGCTTTTTGGACACTAAGGGCAATTTATCTTGGCCAATCCACCTAACCTGCCCATCTTTGGACTGTGGGAGGAAACCGGAGCACCCGGAGGAAACCCACGCAGACACGGGGAGGATGTGCAGACTCCGCACAGACAGTGACCCAAGCCGGAATCGAACCTGGGACCCTGGAGCTGTGAAGCAACTGTGCTAACCACCATGCCACCGTGCTGCCCCAGCACACAGTTTTAATTACAAATGTTTCCATGGAGATGAGTTTCCGAGCATGAATGTTCTCAGTGAATGCTTGGAGCTCCACTCTTGAGATTTCCCCCGAGGAGGTTCTTGGTCAGTCTCCATCGTACAAACCTGCGGCACAACTTCACTCTCAGGAACCATCTCCCAAGCAGTTTTGACACCTGGAGCCTAACCGGAGCAAAAAGGTTAAGCACCTGACCCGCTGAACCCGGATTGTTGGAGCAGGAATGACACATTGAGAAAACTCATGCAGTTGATCTCATTCACCAACCTAGTCAATGTGGTGCGGCACAAATTATTTGAAACTAGTCAACCTCGCGTTGTGTTTCAAACAGGGAATTGGGGGCCCAGAAGGCAGCGGTTAATTAGACGAGCAAGCGCAAATTTCATTCAATCGCCATTTAAAAAGGTTATTTTATTTAAAATTAAATGGCAAAACCCTTACTCAACTGGGGAGGAATAGTTGGCTGAAACATAACCGCTTCTCTGAGGTACAGGCTGTGGAAATGAAATGAAAATGAAAATCGCTTATTGTCACAAGTAGGCTTCAATGAAGTTACTGTGAAAAGCCCCTCGTCGCCACATTCCCGCGCCTGTTCGGGGAGGCTGGTACGGGAATTGAACCGTGCTGCTGGCCTTGCTCTGCTTTACAAGCCAGCTGTTTAGCCCACAGTGCTAAACCAGCTCCTGTGGGGGTTTTTTTATCCTCAGGCAGGATTCTCCGTTGGCCGATGCCGGAATCGCAAAAGGTGATTGGGCGAGGAACTGATTTTGATGCCAAAATCGCGATGGGCGCCGGTTTCACGCCAAATCGCAATTCTCCAGCGGTGTCAATGCGTCCCACTCCACACGTACAGTAAACGCCATTGGCATATCATTAGCGGCCTGACCCAGTATTCGCGGGGCCTCCGCGATGCTCCGTCTCCACTGGGGCGAATCCTCACAAGCAGCAACCTGACAATGACCTGATGATCTGCTTTAGTGCTGTTAATTGAGGGATTCGCTTGTGCTTTTAATAATCGAGAAACAGGCGTGGTGGCTGCTGAGCGAGAGAGGGGGAGTACGGAAAGTGTCCAACGTCGCCAAAGTGTGCCGCTGGCTGGGGGAGGGTTGTGTCAAGGCTGTGGGGGTGAGTAGCGGGAGGGGTGGCCAGGAGGGAGGCTGTGGGTTCCGGGTGGATGGGCACGGAACACCATTGCCGCAGCCGGAAAGGCAGCTGTGCACGCTGCTGACTGCCCGCTGTGAGCTTAGTGCCACAGGTCGTATGGTAACCCCCCGCCCCCCCCCCCCCCCCCCCCCCCCCCGGCCACCCTCCACTTGGTGCCCTCTGACCCCCATCAGCGGATGGGTGTGCTCCAATGCAGACGGTGCCACCTTGGTGGCTGGGATGAGTGTGGGGAGTGAATTGTGTACATGTGGCTGCAGCTTGCCAGCCTCCCGAGTGTCAATCACGGACCCGGTGAATCCCACACCGTTTCACGTTGGAATCGATTGTGTTCCATGTGGCGCCGGTGCTAGCCCCTCTACGGTAGCGGAATCGGTCCGGGTGCGGCACCAGTTTTGCTGTCGTGGAAGTCCACGAATCTGCCCCGGCGTCAATACTTAGTCTCAGGAACGGAGAATCCAGCCACTCATCGCCCTCTTGGGTGGATAGTAACGATCCTGAGCTCCCGATTTCAAAGCAGAATGTCTTGCCCCAATATTTGCCCCTCAATTAACATCACTAAAGCAGATCATCAGGTCATTGTCAGGTTGCTGTTTGTGAGGCCCTCGCTGTGCTCTAAGTAGCTGCCAAAGCAACTCCACTTTGAACGATCCTCATTGGCTGTGAAGCGCTTTGGGATGTTGTGAACGGTACTAAATAAATGCAGGTCCTTTTTAATTTAAGGTGCAGCTAGATATTCAGTGGCTGTCCTGGCTCTGCTCGATGATGATTACAGTTAAAGCAAGAATTCCACTCCACAGCACTGATATCTTTCACCCTTCACAGAACATCAAAGTAACTGCCTCTCGTTGGCCAACTGTGTAAGGTGATATATTTGTAATCTACAAATGAGAGGCTCCTAAATGGAAAATTGAGACAAAGAGATACTGGCAGAGATATTGGGCGGGATTCTCCGACCCCCCCGCCGGGTTGGAGAATCGCCGGGGGGGTCGGCGGTTTTCGGGCGGGGGTCAAGGATCACGCCGTGCCGGTTAGGGGCCGTTGGCAGTGCCCCCACCCCCCTCCGCGGTAATTCTCCGGGCCCCGATGGGCTGAGCGGCCGAGCGGCCGCCCGTTTTCGGCCAGTCCCGCCAGCGTGAAGTGGACATGGTCTATCACGGCAGGACCTGGCTTGTAGGCCAGCTAGGTGAGTCCTCGGGGGGGCACGGCGGGATCCAAACCAGGGGGGGCCCCCACCGTGGCCTGGCCCGCGATCGGGGCCCACCGATCTGCAGGCAGGCCTGTGCCGTGGGGGCACTCTTTCCTTCCGCGCTGGCCTCTGTAGGGCTCCGCCATGGCCGGCGCGAAGAAGAACCCCCCCTGCGCATGCGCAGGAACCCCGCCGGCGGATCTGCGCATGAGGCAACTCGCGCCGGCCCTTCGCCGCCGGTTGGCGCAGCGCCAATCCCTCCGGCACCGGCCTAGCCCCCGGAAGTGCGGAGGATTTCGCACCTTCCGGTCAGCCAGATGCCGGAGTGGTTCGCGCCGCTCTTGGTGCCGGCGTCGGGCCATCCGGCCAGTTGCGGGAGAATCCCGCCAATCAGCTTTCAGTCTCCCCCCCTCACTGACCATAGTGCTGCACTGACGATTCTCTGGGGCCAACACCGCTGAGATTACTTTCTTTATTACTTGTGCTTTATGCTGGCAATCCGACACAGAGCCAGGCTCAATGTTTTGCTGCAGGTGGAAACAGGCGAGAAGGTCAAATGGTTCATACCTGTTGACAGCGTGGGCCTTTATATTGCCTCTTGTCTCGGCTCGATGTTCCTCTCGTGGGTATTTGTACACAGTCGCTGTAACATTCAGTGAGAGCACACACACGTATACACACACATACACAAATACATACTCGCACACACAAAGATACACAAATACATCCTGACTCACACACAAATACACAAATACGTACTCAAATATATACTCGCACACACACATACACAAATACATACTCGCACACACACATACACAAATACATACTCGCACACACACATACACGTATACATACTCGCACACACACATACACATATACATACTCGCACACACACATACACATATACATACTCGCACACACACGTACACACAAATACATACTTGCACACACATACACAAATATATACTCGCATACACACGTATACACACAAACACAAATACATACACAAATACATACTCACACACATACATATACACACACAAATACATACTCACACACATACATATACACACACAAATACATACTCACACACATACACAAATACATACCCACAGACATACTCACACCCACATAAACAAATACTCACACACACATATACACACCCATACACAAATATACTCACACACACATACACAAATACGTACTCACACACAAATGCATACTCGCAAGCACATATACACAAATACATACTCACGCACACACATATACACAAATTGATACTCAAATACATACTCATGCACACACATATATACACACACACATACACAAATAAATACTCGCACACATACTCAAATACACACTTGCTCACCCACATATACACAGACACTTACACAAATACATGCTTGAATACATACTCACACACACATATACACACACACATACACAAATATATACTCGCACACACATATACACACACATTCACATACTCGCACACACAAGTATACATACTCGCACACAAGTATACATACACAAATACATACTTGAATACATGTATACACACATGCACACAAACACAAATACATATACACACACACATACACAAATACATACTCGCACACACGTACACACAACAAATACATACTCGCACACACATACACACACAAATACATACACACACAAATACATACTCACACACACACGTATACACACCTACACACAAACACAAATACATACACAAATACATACTCACACACATACATATACACACACAAATACATACTCACACACATACACAAACCCACAGACATACTCACACCCACATGAACAAATACTCACACACACATATACACACCCATACACAAATACATACTCACCCACACATACACACACACATACACAAATACATACTCACACACAAATACATACTCGCAAGCACATATACACAAATACATACTTGCACACACACATACACATACACAAATACATACTTGCACACACACATACACATATACATACTCGGGCTCACACACATACATGTATACACACATACACATACTCGCACACACACATATACACAAATACATACTCACATACACACATATACACAAATACATACTCATGCACACACACATATGCACAAATACATACTTGCACACACACACACAAATACATACTCGCACACACATATACACAAATACAAACTCGCCCACACACATATACACACACATACACAAATACATACTCGCGCACAAACATATACAGAAATAGATACTCAAATACTTACTTGCACACACACATATACACACACATACACAAATAAATACTCGCACACACACACCCATACACAAATACATACTCACGCAAACTCACATATACACACACATACACAAATACATACTCATACACAAATACATACCCACAGACATACTCACACCCACAGAAACAAATACTCACACACACATATACACACACTTACACAAATACATACTCACACACAAATACATACTCGCAAGCACATATACACAAATACATACTTGCACACACACACATACACAAATACATACTTGCACACACACATACACACATACATACTAGGGCACACACACATACATGTATACACACATACACATACTCGCACACACACATATACACAAATACATACACACACACATACACACAAATACATACTCACACACACATATACACAAATACATACTCGCACACACATATACACAAATACATACTCATGCACACACACATATGCACAAATACATACTTGCACACACACACACAAATACATACTCGCACACACATATACACAAATACATACTTGCGCACACACATATACACAAATAGATACTCAAATACTTACTTGCACACACACATACACACACACATACACAAATAAATACTCGCACACACACACCCATACACAAATACATACTCACACAAACTCACATATACACACACATACACAAATACATACTCATACACAAATACATATCCACAGTCATACTCACACACACACATAAACAAATACTCACACACAAATGCACACACACACTCATACACAAATACATTCTCATACACACATACATAAATACATACTCACACAAATACTCGTTCACATACTCACACCCACACATACACACGCGCGCACTCACACACACACGTACACATATACACACACACACTCATACACAAATACATACTGACATACAATACTGCGAGGCCTGGATAGAGTGGGTGTGGAGAGGATGTTTCCGCTTGTAGGAAAAACTAGAACCAGAGGACACCATCTCAGACTAAAGGGACGATCCTTTAAAACAGAGATGAGGAGGAATTTCTTCAGCCAGAGGGTGGTGAATCAGTGGAACTCTTTTCCGCAGAAGGCTGCAGAGGCCAATTCACTGAGTGTCTTTAAGACAGAGATAGATAGGTTCTTGATTAATAAGGGGATCCGGGGTTAAGGGGAGAAGGCAGGAGAATGGGGATGAGAAAAATATCAGTCATGATTGAATGGCGGAGCAGACTCGATGGGCCGAGTGGCCTAATTCTGCTCCTATGTCTTATGGTCTTATACTCACTCACACATGTACAAATACATATTCACATACACAAATACATACTCACACACATACACAAATATTCACATGCATACTCACACACACATACATACATATACACATAGAGGTTGGAACTTCATGGCCCCTCCCACCAGCGAGCTTTCCTGTATCTGCCAAAGTCAATGGACTCCCTCCCCCCCCCCCCCCCACACTTCCCCCAATGATGGGGCCATCAGATTCTGCCCATAGACACACACATACATTCCAAAATATTTGCTTGTTTAAATTTTGAAGCCGATAGCTGGAGTGGAGGATGAAGATTGATGGGAAGCAGTGGTATTGTCACTGGATTAGTAATCTAGAGACCCCCGGATAAAGCTCTGGGGAACCAGGGTTCCAATCCCACCACGGCAGGGGGTGCGATTTTAATCCAATGAAAACATGAAACTAAAAATTTAATGACGATCATGGCCGGAATTCTCCGGCTATTTGGGATGGCGGGATTCTCTGCTCCCGCTGACAGCACCCCCCCCCCCCCCCCCCCCCCCGCAGCTTTCCTGGCCGTGTGGGGAGGCTTCAATGGCAAATCCCATTGACAGTGGCGGGAACTAAGAATCCCGGCGCCAGCGAACGGCGCGCTGCCTCCCATTGCCGAGAAACAAGCGGCTGGAGGGGGGGGGTGCGCGCCATGAAACGATTGTCATGTAAACCCCTTCTGGTTCACTGATGCTCTCTAGTGACTCCAGACCCACAGCAATGTGGTTGACTCTTAACTGCCCTCTGAAATAACCTAGCAAGCCACTCAGTTCAAGGGCAATTAGGGATGGGCAACAAATGCGGCCTCGCCAGCGATGACCACATCACATGAAAGAATTTTCAAAAACTGGGAATTCACTAGGAGATGCAGGCATTGATCTCATACAGGAGCCATTTAGTGATACTGTGCAATTCTAACCAACAGTACTGGGAGACAGCCTGTGGGTTCCTGACTCTGGGACATTCCCAGTGCGTTGACCTTCAGTTTGGGACAGTGCTGTTAGGTTGAGCGAAAGGCTGGGGATTTGAACATAGGCAGAAAGAGAGGATCACCAGTGGGGTGAGGATGGGGGAGGGGTGGGGAAAGACAGGGGAGGACAGGTCGAACTCTCCCTGTGGGCTCAGGGTGGCGCGGGAGCACAGTGGTTAGCACTGTTGCTTCACAGCGCCCGGGTACCGGGTTCAATTCCCGGCTTGGGTCGCTGTCTGTGCGGAGTCTGCACGTTCTCCCCGTGTCTGCGTGGGTTTCCTCCGGGTGCTCCGGATTCCTCCCACAAGTGCCGAAAGACGGGCTTGTCAGGTGAATTGGACATTCTGAATACTCCCTCAGTGTGCCCGAACAGGCGCCGACTAGGGGCTTTTCACAGTAACATCATTGCAGTGTTAATGTAAGCCTACTTGTGACAATAATAAAGAGATTGAGTACATTGCTTTCTCACAACTCCCCATGTGTGGTGGCGGCAGGTTACAATGTTGGTTTGGTCCACGGGCTGTAGTTGGGTAATGGTTGATGTGGTATCCTGGATTTAGTAGTCATCGAGGAGTCCGGATAGGGGAGTTAAAAAATGGTTTATTTCCAAAAGGAAAGTATTGACAAGTAACAGCCCCAGTCCCAGTTGGAACTATTCTGCAGCTCGATTCCTACCGGTACTCAGTAAACTCGGAGTGGCAATGCTGACAATTAAGGGGCAATTTAGTGTGGCCAATCCACCTAACCTGCACATCTTTGGCTTGTGGGGGCGAAACCCATGCAGACATGGGGAGAGATCCAAAATCAATTGTGAGGCAGACAAGAAAGCTAACAGGTTGTGCATGACCTTTTTAGAATCAGACGTCTGGACTATAATAAGCAGCTTTGTGGCAAGTAATTATTTTCGTTTTGCTGAATACTTAACCAAAAGTAGAAGCAAACTTTCACACATTCCTGCCCACAGATTCCTCTCCCAGACGGTCTTGTTATCTAGATGTTCTGTTCCTCGTGCACAGAAATTCAAAGGAAGAGCTAACGCACATTTGCAGAGCCAGCGTTGTTGGAGCAAGTACCGGCTCATGGCAGTCCCCGGGGTGAGTTAATGAAATCCCAGCAGAAATTGTCTTGTGCTGCCCTATCTTTCGTCAGCCATTGTGAGATCTACCATTTACAACAGACACTTGCATATATCTAGCACCGTTTATCCGAAACCTCCCAGGAGTGTTACCAAGCAACATTTGAAACAATGCCTGTTGCTGAATTCAAAACTAGTTACAAGGCATTGTGGGTTAGTTGGTTTTGCTAGTGATGAAATATAATAAATCTTCTTTGATGAGTTACCCACAGTGCTGTGATAATGCACAACACAGTGCCGTACGCCCGTGTTAAGCAGCGCACTACCAGAGGAAATTAAACCTTCAAATCTAGTAAAACAGATTAATTAAGTGCATAATAGGGCTGTGAAACAAGCTGGTTAAATATTTGATCAGGGGCTGTGCACAATATTGCATTGTTGTCACACTGAATGAACTTCTAATTCATAAA
Source organism: Scyliorhinus torazame (assembly GCF_047496885.1). NCBI lineage: Eukaryota > Metazoa > Chordata > Chondrichthyes > Carcharhiniformes > Scyliorhinidae > Scyliorhinus > Scyliorhinus torazame. The sequence goes on from NC_092722.1 coordinate 182,720,405, forward strand.
CTAAAGACCCAAAAATACTATTCAGCATTTTGCTTTGTTATCCCGCCATACAACAGGATGTGAATGATCAGTTCAAATGCGTGCACCTCTCAGACACTGCCTGGGGAGATTAGCTAACAAAATGCTAAGCCTTTCAGGCTTTTTAAAAATCTTGTACATTTTTGTGCCCCCCAACCCCCCGCCCCACCTCTCTCTTTGGGCCGCTTTTCCCATTTCCAGTTTACAGGAGCTCAGCAACAATTCCAGAAATGTGGAGACGGTTGCGAGCTCATGAACATGATTGCAACGTCTAACGTCTCTTACTGGAACAATCCTGGAAATTTTGGAACTGTTGCGTGCAAGTATTTTGTGATTCTCGTTGATGACGAAGGCCCTTCATTCATTCCAAACATGTGCAAACTGTCCCTAGTTACAGCTGTTTCAGAAAATAATTCCAAAACTTCATCCCGCCTGGAAGCCCGGTCCACACTGTTGCTTTGTGTGACTTCATAGAATTTACAGTGCAGAAGGAGGCCATTCGGCCCATCAAGTCTGCACCAGCTCCTGGAAAGAGCACCCTACCCAAGGTCAACACCTCCACCCTATCCCCATAACCCAGTAACCCCACCCAACACTAAGGGCAATTTTGGACACTAAGGGCAATTTATCATGGCCAATCCACCTAACCTGCACATCTTTGGGCTGTGGGAGGAAACCGGAGCACCCGGAGGAAACCCACGCACACACGGGGAGGATGTGCAGACTCCGCACAGACAGTGACCCAAGCCGGGAATCGAACCTGGGACCCTGGAGCTGTGAAGCAATTGTGCTATCCACAATGCTACCGTGCTGCCCCTACAAAAAGCCTGTATCTTGTAGTTTGTACCTGGAGCCTTTTTACCCAAATCCCATGGTTGTTTTGAAGTAACGTTCCAGATTTCCTGTTCAGTTTGCGGGAGGCACATTAATTGTGTCTCAAAGCCAGAAAGTTTTTGTGTTCAAGCCCCACTCCAGGACTTGAGTGCTGACACTTCCAGGGAATGGTCCGAAGAACCATTTTTTTCGGAAGAGTCATTTAACCTTGCCCGGCCTGCGCCCTATGACACTACATGAAGAAGAGTAGGGAGTTCCACTGGCATCCAAGCTAATTAATATGCCTCCCGCATTCTAAACAGAGAAACTGGTCATTTAAAAAAAATAAATGTAGGGCACCCAATTATTATTTTTCCAATTAAGGGGCAATTTAGTGTGGCCAATCCACCTAACCTGCATATCCTTGGGTTGTGGGGGCGAAACCCACGCAAACAAGGGGAGAACGTGCAAACTCCCCACGGACAGTGACCCGGGGCCGGGATCGAGCCTGGGTCCTCGGCACAGTGAGGCAGCAGTGCTAACCATCGCGCCACCGTGCTATTCTTAACTGGCCATTTACTGACTGTGCAACCTTATGACATGCAAATTGGCTGCACTTTAACCATGCTTCGAAAGCAATTTATTGGCTGTGAAACACTTTCGAATGTCCTCGGGATGTGAAAGGTACCACATACATGCAATTTCTTCCTTTTGAAAATCACAGGGCTGAGGAAGGAACTGGGGGTGCGAGACGAGATGGATGGGGGGGTGCTGGCATAGGCGTGATGGGCCAAATGGCCTCCGTCTGTGCTGGATCATTCTATTAATTTAAATGTTTCCAATTAAGAGGCAATTTAGCGTGACCAATCCACCTAACATGCGCATCTTTGGGTTGTGGGTGTAAGACCCACTCAGACAAGGGGAGAATGTGCAAACTCCACACAGACAGTGACCCGGGGCCCGGGATCGAACCCGGGTCCTCGGCGCCGTGAGGCCGCAGTGCTAACCACTGCACGACTGTGTCGTCCCCAACCGTTCCACAAATTTATGAACTAAATCTCACCATCATTGAGATGGTTTCTGCCTCGAAGAATTATGGATCAAACAGTAAAATTATATTTTTCTCAGCTGATGAACAGCATGGCCTAAGATGAGAAGCGATGCAGGAAAGCGATGGCGTCGCCCAGTTTATCCAGTCTTAACAGTTTTCTGAATGGAATTTAGGAACAATTGCCCACAGCGATTAGATTGATCAGTGATAGTCAGTCTTCATTCGTGGCTGATAAAAGGCTGCCCGCAATGCGAATGCTGAGGGTAGAGAGATTGTAATCTGTGAGGAACATGGCTCAGTATCAACCAGGCGAAGCATTTCATGCTCCAGTTCTGGAAAGCAAGATAATTGGCCCTTGTGTTAGGAGCCTGTTACGCAGGGTTGAGTAGCAATCGCCAGACTGAAAGCTTCAAATTGCTCCCCGTTCCGCTGCTAAAAAAGGAAACATTTGCAACGCTATGGGTAGAGAAGAGGGAAGTGGGAATAATTGGATAGGTCTTCCAATGGGCTAGTACGGGCACAGTGGCCCGAATGGCCTCCTTCTGTGCTGTGTCATTCACTGTGTGATTCAACTTGGAGTGAAGCTCCACTTGAAAACTGGTTTTGCTGATGCTCTTACTGAGGTGGCAATGTTTTCAGTGCTAATTAACTTCCTCAAGGTCCACAATGGTACAGTATTGGGTTGTAACCACGTCAGTCTCTTAAACACTGTTGTGAGCATCTGTATGGTGGGTTTGGGGGGGGGGGGGGGGGGGGCGGGGGGAGGGGGGGGGGGTAGGCCAAAATTCATTGAGGCAACTGAATCAAAATTGTGTGTCCATTTAATTTTTGTTCAACTATTTCATTTGTTGGTTATAAAGGAAATGGAGATGATGACATCAAAGGTTTTTTTCATTGGATGAGACGGTTGGTTGGAATAGGCGGCTGGTCAGATGTTGAAACCTCCAGGAATAAGTTCAATAGGGGTTGGCAAATCTATCGCTAACCACGGGGCAATATCAAGCAGCTTCCCTCGACGGGGGCTCCTGATATAAACCCTGCAACAGTGAAGTAAGTGAAGGCAACGTTTACAGGAAGTGATCTGAGTAAATATTTTGTAGTTAGTGGGCCCCACTAAACTTGATTAATGTTCACTTATCTGTCCTCCCATCTTCCACTCTATGTCAATGTGAGGTCATTCAAAACTCTGCTGTCCTGATTCTAACTCGAATCAAGTCCTGTTCACCATGCTCTCTGCCCTACAATGACTCCTGGTCTGGTAATGCGTCAATATTAAAATTCTCCCCCTTGTTTTTAATCCCTCTATGTCCTTACCCCTCCCGATGGTTACAATCTCCTCCATCTCCACAGCTTTCTGAGGTCTCTGTCGTCCTCTATCTCTGGCCCTATACCCCATCCCCAATTTTAATCGCCCCATCCTTTGGTGCCCCTGCCTTTAGCTGCCTGGGCCTGAGACCTCACTGCTTCACTCTGCGCCCTCAAACCAATCCCATTGACCAAGCTTTTGGTCACCTCCCTTAATATTTCCTGATGTGGCTGTGTCAGATTTTGTTGAATAGGTCTTCTTGGGACATTTTACATTTGGGAGACGGTGGCATAGTGGTGTTGTCACTGGACTGGTAACCCAGAGACCCACGCCCTGGGGACCTGGGTTCAAATCCCACCACCACCAAAATCTGGAATTGAAAATCTCGATTGTCGTCAAAACCCATCTGATTCACTAATATCCTTTAGGGAAATCTGCCGTCCTTACCTGGTCTGACCTATATGTGACTCCTGTAGCCACGTAAAATGGCTGATTCCCGATTAGAATGGTTAAACCCCGATCTAAAATGGCGAACGGAAGAGGCTGATGGGAAAATCAGCCAACAGGACTCAAACGGACAGCTGCAGGTAAAACAGTGTATTCGCCTCTGGGGAAGTCAGTCCAGACCGATACCTGCAGCCATCAACATCACAACAACCCAGCCATCTGCATAGTAAGCAGCCATCCCCAGGAACAATTGCTACACATTAGCAACATAAAGCCGGTCCAGACCTTTCGGCGCCAGCTGGGGCTGACGCAAAGGAAGGTAGATGACCACCCCCCGATCAAGGAATCGCTCCATTATTGGAGCATATCGAACCAAGTGATTGGGACCAAGTCCAATCACTTGGAACCAGGTACGAGGTCCGCCCCGAGAGGCGGGAAGCCCCTGGGGACTATAAGAATAGGGGCCAAGTTCAACTCGACCCTTCTTCTCCTGCTCGCAACCTTCGAGACCCTTCTACAAGAAAACTGTCAGTGTTACTCCAGCGATCGCTACCAGATAGGCGCTCCTGACTATCGACTTGTACCAGCTTTGAATCCCGCAGGCTCAGACCCAATTCGAAAGACCATTTGTTTCCCTGACCTGGTGGGCCATTTCCAAAGTTATGTATTGGCCTTTAGTGGTAGGTAGTAGTCTAGAAGTAGGATTATTGTATAAGTATTTATTACTGTATATAATAAATGAGCGTTGATTTAACTTTTACTAAGCGGTGTGCTGCATTATTAATCATTACTCGAGCTTGAACCACGTGGCGGTATCAGAAAGATACCTGGCGACTCATGAGCAAAGGTGACAGAATTAGAGCTAATAAACTAAGCGCTAAAACGAGCAACACTCCAGAACCACATCAATGTGGTTGACTCTTAAATGCCCTCTGAAATGGCCGAACGAGCCACTCAGTTCAAGAGCAATTAGCAAAGAGCAATAAATGCTGGCCCAGCCAGCGACACTTTGAACAAATAATAAAATAACATTAGCACCTACCTCCAGAATTTTCAGTGTCAGTCATTATTTAAGAGTATAAATGTCAAGGGGAATGGTGGGATTTGAACCCACGTCTCCAGTCAATTAACCTAGGTCTCAGGATTATCAATCCAATGGCATTACCACTCTGCCACTGCCTCCCTGAAGGAGGAGACGATTAGGAAACAAACAAACATTGTATCATGTGACTACTGGATGATGGGAGAACTAGATGGTCAATATTTTTTTTGACCATCCTATGTTCCGATGAAATGTTGTAAACTCCAATCTATCTCCCCGGACAGTACGGCTCAGTAAGGGAAACAAATGGAGTAGATCTCAAATCTGGGCTTGCTGCAATGAATTCACTTCTTAATCGTCACAAGTCAAAAAGAGTGCATTTCTGGCTGAATCAAATACTCCCTTGATGCATTAGCATCACCGTGTAGTGTTCCTTCCAATAATGCACACCGCTCAGTTTCAAAGAAACATAATTTATTCACTGATCTTCAACAATAATTAACATTTCGTAATGTGAAAAAATATATATAGTTCACTAGCAAATGTTTCTGCGTAAATACATCTGGGAAGCAGCCAGGGCAACTCATGCCCTGTAACAAGGAGTTGAACCCCGAAAATCTTCAAGTACAAATACCGCAAGATTGGGTCTGATAAGCAATCCCTTGGATTTTGTGTTTCCATTGACACAGCAAGCTGATTTTGGCCAAATCTCTCCGCACTGCCACCGCTGGTATCTGGGTGGCACAATGCCAGGAATCGGAGGAGAATGGTAAGCTAATCGATCTTTCCAAGTGCCATGCAAGACAAAGAAGAGCTCCTAATGAAAGAAAGCTTAAATCACAGCAGAAAGGTGCTTTTAGTGCCTGTGAAAACTATTCACACAACAGCGAGGTTCCTGTACAATACCAACAAACGCAAGAGAAAGGACAAGGTTATTAAGTCTGGTAGGTTTATATATTTTACATTCATCAAGTTGGCATGTGAAGCAGCTCTGCAATAATGGCACTAAATCAAACCATTCAAAATTAGGCAAGAGCTAAACAAATTTGTTGACATGGGTTCTTAGCTGAGCAGCGATGCAATAGATTCTACAGCAGATTCACAGACTCTCAGGCCAAGTGCAATTTCTGAGGCCTATAAAAATCCATGTTTCATGTACACATAGGACAACATTTTCCAGCCCCCCGCCCCCCCCCAGTAGCGGGTTCCCCCACAGCGGAGACAGCGAGTCATTGGCCGTCGGTGTGATCTTCACTGTCCCGTCAAAGTCATTGGCAGTTTGCATGGCTGGACCTCGACGGGACTGGACGTTCTCACTGGTGGGAAGAACCGGAAAATCCCACGTGTGGGGTGAGTGATTTCATCCTTCTCTTCCACTTTCTGAAGAGGTTGCACCTCAGTTTCAGTCCCCATAGTCCTTATCTTTGGCTACCCATTGCAGAGGGGAGGTGGGGGAAGTAGTAGGCCTTCCTGGTAATACTGCTCTCGGGCCTGGCCACGGTGGCCATCAACAGGTCCAGGCAGCGGGCAGTTGAGGGGACTGTCCAGAACTGCCTGCTCCCTTCTGTGGCTACAATGGCTCCTTTATACCTCTGGAGATGGCGCACACAATGTCCACTGGCACACCTGAGGCTTGATCCAACCAGTGTGTGCACCATTGAGACGGGAACGCTGTAATTTAACTTACAGTTGCGCCCCTTTGAGAAAGGACATTTGCAATATTTTAATTGGAAGCGACACTTGAATGAATCACAATAATCAAGATATAAAAAGTGGCAGGGACAGTGATGGGTCAATGAGTCAGAATTGTGGCCAACAGTCATGGTGTAAAGTATCTGACAGCAATAACATTGTAAATTATGTTACAAAACAACCAACTCCAAATAATCACATTTATCCAGCAGCTGAGGAAATGCGGCTTGGAAATAGCTGGGCTTATCGAAATTCAACCTGCATCAATCTCAGGGTTAATTCAGTGCAATGTCATCACTCAGAATTTCCAGTGAAACATCATGGAGGCTGCTTATGAAATCTACATACTGCGACCCGTTGTACTGCACCCAACTGCACAGTTGCAAACTTTCGCTTTTCCAAAGTTCAGCTGTGTTCAGATACGGCATTCTGAGTTGTACAGGGGTGGGGGAAGGACCTGCGATTACAGAGCGAATAGAGCTGGAATACATTTGTGGGGGTTAATTACATGTACAATACATAACATTACAGAGAGCTTCTTGAAGTGTATTTTTCCCCTATAGTAAATTGGTGCCAGTATACCAAATATGCCAAGTGATAACACTGAACTGGAGAACAAATTCTCCCCCTATGTCCAGTAAGGTAGAAACAAGAGTAGGCCATTCAGCCCATCAAGCCAGTCCCACCATTCTACGACATTCTTGAACTGTATCTCCAATCTATTGTCCTCCTCTGCTCCACGTCCTAACAGTTATTTAGCTAATGGATCTATTGTGTTTATTATTCAGTTCCCTCTTCTTTGCTCCACTTGTTTGAAAGGTCTGAGGACATTCTGATAGTGTGACTGGATAATTGCATTTCTATTCTTTTAAATGTGACATTAAGGTCGATCAAAGTTGCCTTGACTGTCCATCAAGACAGCGCATGTAATCAGTGGTGAAAAGAAAATGATAGCTGGGTCACTACGTGGTGATATGAGTCATTTTAGTTGCCGCTACCAGCAAAGGTTCACCTGGGAGGAAGGGACCAAAGCCATCTCCCCAGATGTTGGCCCCTTCTGCATTGCAAGGCAGCATTCTCCAGTTCTGGAGATAACTGGGCATCAGTTTGTCAGGGAGCATGTGAACTGGGCTTTATGTGTGTCAACGTCAGCTCTACTGCCATAACCTCATTGGAAGTAGGGCGTAAATCCTGCCTACCCAGGTGAATGCAGCTTTCCTCTGCGTCAGGCAGGGTTACAGTAGGGTCAGCTCCGAGGAAGTTCCCAGCTGTAAATACCACCGTTCATTTGAAGGACATCACACGTGGGTTTATTCACAGTTCTCCAGAGGTACCTACGATTTGTAAATGTTGCTCACGGATAAATCTTTAATTTCCCCGATGCATTACTTTTAGCCTAACGATGATGATGTTTACATGAATAAGTTAATTATCATTACAGGAGCAGAGAAGGATATTGATGGGGTAAATTCAGTGATGTCGCGCAGCACTATAGTGAAAGTTGCCAGGTTTGGAAATGGGGCTTTTATGTTTTCAGGCTAATTGTCAAACTTGTGCTTAATTTTTCTCTTTGCACTCTTTTAGCTCAGTCCTTTAATGGCCCCGAGGGGACATTGCGATGTGAGCAACATTAGCAAAGTCATACTTACTGCCCACCCAGAAGGACAAACCGGTTCGGACCAGCATTCCGATTTCCCCGTTTTACTGGTGTTCCATTTTTGAGGTACACGAGACCAGTTCGCACCAATATTCTTATTTCCCCATTTTTACTGCTTTTTCCCATCTGGGCATTCCTGGTTGCGGAGCCAATTCTCCTTTACAGTTGAGCTGGGCTACTTCAGAGGGCACTAAGGGTCAAGTGTATGATATTGGACAGATCGGCCAGACTGGGTAAAGGCGGCAGATTCATTTCCTTGAAGGATATGGATGAATCATGCTGGGTCTTATCCAGCAACACCCTGCACCCTGCCCGATACCCACAGGACCAGGTAAGTACGTGCCACATGGCAGGGGTGGGAAGGGAGCCCAGGAGAAGAGGATGTGTAGAAGCAGTCAGACCTCGGCATCCAATCTGAAAAGGGGATCTGTGATAAAGACAACCCACACCTCTCTGGCGCAAAGCCCGAGCAAGGGGCTTACTGGGCTTTGTTCATCCCCAAATTCCTCTTGTTGGCCTTAAAATTGTGGTCAGGTGAGAAGCTGTCCTTAAGGGTGTCAATTTGGGCGAAGGTGGGCCCGAGGCCACGTCTGCATTCCCCGCACTCCCCACATAAAATTGCAGAGAGGGAGGGAGCAGATGGAGGAACTGGGCAGCCATGGGGGATTTTTATTGGACCCTCCCGTCTGCCCGTAAAAATCCACCCCACCATTTTCCTGGTGACTGATTTCAGGCCAACAGATCTGTAGTTTCCTAATTTCTCTCTTCCTCCTTTCTTGCAAAGTTATGTTACACTGTGTTACACAGCGCCAGGGACCTGGGATCGATTCTCAGCTTGGGTCACTATCTGTGTGGAGTCTGCATGTTCTTCCCGTGCCTGCATGGGTTCCCTCCGGGTGCTCTGGTTTCTCCCACAGTCCAGAGATGTGCAGGTTAGGTGGACTGGCCACGATAAATTGCCCTCAGTGTCTGTTTAGGGCCTGTTCCTGTGCTGTAATTTTCTTTGTTCTTTACAGGTTTAGATAAAGGATCTGGATCGGCGCAGGCTGGGAGGGCCGAAGGGCCTGTTCCTGTGTTGTACTTTTCTTTGTTCTTTGTTGCCTCTTTATTCTGGTTCACAAATGATCAGATTTATTTCAATTTAATTTCCCAACTTGAACTCCTGGCCTCCAGGTTGTTAGTTCAATGCCTCACTCACTTCACTAAATTAAACCCCCATATGTTCACCTCACAGAATCTGAACACTTAACAGTACATGGTTGAGTGTGCAAACCTGTGCTACCACCAATACCTCCTTGAAGCTGCATGGGTGTGTACAGCCATGCAGTTATCTTGACTGCACCATGCGGTGGGGCTATGCACAACAGAGAAATAGAGAGTTGATTGGGTACAAGTGCTGGAGAACATAAAATATATACATTTTTTAAATAAATTGAGAGTACCCAATTAATTTTTTTCCAATTAAGGGGCAATTTAGCGTGGCCAATCCACCTACCCTGCAAATCTTTTGGTTTGTGGGGGCAAAACCCCCACGCAAACACGGGGAGAATGTGCAAACTCCACACGGACAGTGACCCAGAGCCAGGATCGAACCTGGGACCTCGGCGCCGTGAGACAGCAGGGCTAACCCACTGTGCCACCGTGCTGCCCACATAGAATATTTTCAAACTACCCTAAAGGCCCACCAGTTTAAATGCTGATCTTTCTGCTCCATTGTATTTTGCACCCACTCCATTTAAATAATTATTTATACTGCCCTATCCTTAAGTGCCCTAGAAAGGATGTGATGAATACTCCTGAGTATTTAGGTTACGTCGCTTGGGGTGGACAATGGGATTGGAGGTACAGCGCTTTGTGGAGATTTTGAAATTGTTCAACCAATGTTCGCCAAAAAGATTCCAGATCACGGGTGTCCCAACTATCGCTCGTGGACCTCGAAGAGCCACAACCCCGGGCCACCAAAACCCTGAGGTCACATGGCCTTACGGGCACTCCTATTCCTTATTCCCTGGTTTGTTTAAGCGGAAATGGCCATTCATTACCTCATGGATGGGCCAGTTCTACTTCAGAAGACTGAAGTCTATTAGCAATAGCCGCTAGGGATATATTTAAATTAGCGACGCTGGACTGTTCTACATGGGCACCCAGGCTCCATGTTACCTGCCTCAGTGGCCACAGAGTCAAACGGATTGGGCACCCGTTCCACATTGATGGATTCTATCAGACAGGAGGGTAGGCACTGTTCCAAACACTGAAATCTTTCTTCAGACAAGCTTGGGCTCCTCTTCATTTCTCATCTGAAAACCAACCACAGGAAAGGATCATAAATAGCTGCATTGCAAACAGCGTTCAGTCAATGCAACAGCTTCATCACAATTTTAAAAAGCTGCAAACTCACTCTTTTATGGGGGAATATTGTGCTTCAAGCTTTGGACACGTCACAAATATTTTTCATAAAAGCTCCTCTCAACTCAATGCATCAATTCACTGTATCCGTGACATTGTGCTGCGTGGATAATGCTATTATCTCCAAATAATTCAATGCTTCAGCAATTTATGATCTTATTCTCTTGCCAGTGTGCGCCCAGGGCATCTCAGCGTCAAATATTATTTTCAAGTAACAACTGAATCAGCTTGAATTACACAGACAAATCCATCCACCCACTCCCAGAAACTTTGTCCGATAAAAGCTCCATGCAGAGGTGACATTTCTCGGATGCAAAGCTGGAGAACGACTCCAGAAAATTCCACCCAACATCTTTAATTTGCTTTCATGATGTACACACTTTGGGCAAAACCACATTGGTTGCCATCGCAACCTTCCCCACTGGTTTTTAATTTTATAGCTGAGTGGTTTGCGAGGCCTCTACAGAGGACACTAAGAATGAACCGAGTGATGTTGACCTGGGGGCCACATGCAGACCAGAGTACGGTTGTCTCAGTTATCACATTTCAAAGGTGTGGATTCCGACAGTTTCATTAACTAGGTGGGTTGAGGGCAGCACGGTGGCACAGTGGGTTAGCCCTGCTGCCTCACGGCACCAAGGACCAGGGTTCGAATCCTGGCTCTGGGTCACTGTCCGTGTGGAGTTTGCACATTCTCCCAGTATTTGCCCCCACAACCCAAAAAAGGTGAGCAGGGTAGGTGGATTGGCTATGCTAAATTGCCCCTTAATTGGAAATAATGAATTGGCTACTCTAAATTTATTTTTAAAAAGTAGTTGTGTGAAGGGCAGCACGGTGGCGCAGTGGTAAGCACTGCTACCTCACGACACCGAGGTCCCAGGTTCGCTCCCGGCTCTGGGTCACTGTCCGTGTGGAGTTTGCACATTCTCCCCATGTTTGTGTGGGTTTCGCCCCCACAACCCAAAGATGTGCAGGCTAGGTGGATTTTCCACACTAAATTGCCCCTTAATTGGAAAAAATAAATTGGGTACTCTTAAGTTTTTTTTAAAGTAGGTATGTGAAGAACGTATAAAATGGGACATTCTTGCATCTTTCTTTCACAGAGAAAGGCTGTCCCCATTCCAAGTAAATGATAAACTAGAGTAAATTACTATCAGCATTTCCAGCTCTGAAATCGGAAGGCCTGAAGCCCCATTTTCAACATCATTGGCAAATGGGAAACAAGAAAATGGTCTCCACACACCGTATTGACACCCGGCAAAAGATTTGTACCTGGATGGAGTGACCACTGACTCAATGGGAATAATGCCATGTGCGAATCAGATTGGTTCAAACCCAGTTAGGCCCAATGAGCATAATCTGGAGAGCCATCTCTGAATGCTGTGTTGATGGCTCCAATGTGGATTCTTGTGTCCAATGGGTGTGGGTAGGTGGTCTCCTTGATAAATGGTGGGAGGGGCGGGGGGGTTCTTCAGCTTTTGCTGCAACCCAGCTTGGATATGGCACCCTCCAGCTAAAAGAAACATGAGGGAGGCAAAGGGAAATCACTTGGCTATATCTTGCCTCCGATGTGGCAGAAGAACCTCACGTGCAAGACCTGAGTTAAGAGCTGCCCCGGGCCAGAACTCGACAGATGTATGGATAATGTGACAAAGGCACCAACAGGAGGAAGGCGCCAGCTTTGATCCCCGTTCTGATTTCAAACTGAGGTTGAAGCTGGGACCTGCTGAACAGGTGTTTTTGTACTGAGGGGAATCTCAAGTTAAGATCTTACACCACTGGCTGCGAGACAGATTCTTTTCCTACATTTGACCTCACGACACAAGTCAACTCTGGCAAGCCTCTATTTGTTGCCCACCACAGGTTGATATGGTGGGTTTTCCCCGTGAACTGCGGCAATCCTTGAGATGAGGGTGCTCCCACAATGACATCAAATAGGGAACTCCAAGAAAATTGACCCAGCAGTGACGAAAATGCAGTGATAGACGGCCAAGTTATTGTAGATCAGGGTTTCTCGAACCTTTTTTCCACCAGGACCCACTTTTCCCAACCGACCGACCTTCTGGACCTGCGTGGCTGACCTTCGCAACACACGTCACATTCACTTACTGAGAGGCCCTGGAGCTCTGTACAGAGTTAACACTAGCACTGCTCTGTCCTGCCGTCGATTCTCCTGAGCAGCTCTTCCCAACAGATTCAGATGTGAGACCTTGGCCAGTAGGTACACTGCCTATTTGTGACTCTGGCCCCCTTTTCCTTGTAAGAAAATGATCCATCTTCACAGTCCTTTAGCCTTATTTGCCAGCAGCTAAAAAATGGAAGAAGCTCTCCTCCGTGATTTGGCACCAAAAGCATGTGCGTACATGGCACTTGGCGTCAAGTGTACATGCAGGGCACGAGACCTGCTCACTGCTGCCGCTTATGTTCAGAAGGCTACGCACAGTCTTATCTCTCTGTAACTCTCCTGACAACCGCCCATGGGTCGCGACCCGCACTTTGAAAAGCCCTGTTGTAGATGAATTTGAACGGAACTTGGAAATAACAGTTCCCTCAACATTGCTGTTTTCAGCTGTAGAGACCACATGGGAGGTGATGGAGTGCAGTGAATCCTGTAATTCTGACACACTGCAGCCACAGTGCGCTGGTGATGTAGGAGGTGGACATTGTGTCCATTGGGCGGGATGCCAATCAAACAAACAGTTCTGCCCTGTGGAACTGCCACACTCGCTAAGACCAGCATCCCACTAAAACAGAAGTCACGCCGACAGCCAGGGTGAGCGTGGTGATGACCGTTTAATACTCGAAGCACAGCCAGTTCTTTACAATCTCTGTTTGAGTGGCATCAGTGTGAGGCCCATGCAGTACAAAAAGTGTCAGCACCATCACACCCTCCACATTGCATCTACCCAATGGGCCTTTTGGCATTTTCATGGTGAAACCCACGAACCAGCTAGCTCGCTGGTCATCACGGTTGGCAATTCCACAAATATCTCTGACTGGTCTACCCATTACTCTCTGAAGCCGAACTGCAAACGCAGATTAACATTCTTCTTCTTTTATTTTTCCAATTCAGGGGCAATTTTAGCGTGGCCAATCCACCTACCCTGCACAACTTTTTGGGTTGTGGAGGGTGAGACCCACGCAGACACGGGGAGAAGGTGCAAACCCCACATGGACAGTGACCCGGGATCGGGATCGAACCCGGGACCTCAGCGTCGTGAGGCAGCAGTGCTAACCACTGCACCACCGTGCCGCCCAACACAGATTATGTTATGATAGAGGAAAATACCTCCTCTGGGTTTTGCAAGTTGCTTAAGGCAAAACGACAAATTAACTACACGCATTGAACCTGAGATTTTCTTTTAAAAAACCTTGAATAATGGCTGATTCTTATATCTTCTATTTTCATAGAAAAATCATTGAAGATGCTGCAAAATGATTGAAGATGCTTTGGGGGAAATGCTGTAAAGCCGACAGTGAAAAACACTGTAGAAAACCCTTTGGAAGGTGATGCATTCAATATTTTTTTTTTTAAATTTAATTACTGTGCTCTCAATGTTCAAACAGATTCAACTCCTGCTTCCTTCAGTCATTCAGTGGATTCTAATTTAAGCCCTGTGAACATCTGCGTGCATTTTCTTTTCTTCCTCATTGTCATATAAAACAGTGGCTGCTCATCTCCTGAGGCAACTATTAAAATGTTATTACCGATTTTCAAACAAGCTTAAAGAGCTTGACGTTTCCTTCCTCCTCCAGTATCTCCTCGTTCCGGAGGCCGGGGCTAACTCTGCAGCTATCGCCCAATACCTTCTCGCTTTCCGTGTAAACGTCGAGGGTTTTGTACTGGCCGCCTGATTTTTGCGGAAATGTTCCAGCTGAGCTCGAACCACAACTGATGCCCGCACACACGTGGCCCTTTCAGGTGGAGTTACAAGGTAGTGACCAGGCCTAGAGGGCCAAACCAATTTCTCCCTCCCAAACTCCGTCCCAGCCTTGGCAATCGAAGGAGACGCCTGTGTCTTCAGCCTCTGCGTCAGAAGGTTGTGAGTTCATGTCCCACTCCAAAGCCATCAGCACAGAATCGATGCTGACACGCCAGTGCGATACGGAGGGATGATTGCACTGTCGGAAGTGCTGCCATTCAAAAGAGACATGAGGCCTTTAGACATAGGAGCAGAATTAGGCCATATGGCCCATCATAGAAGTTACAGTGCAGAAGGAGGCCATTCGGCCCATCGAGTCTGCACCGGCTCTTGGAAAGAGCACCCTACCCAAGCCCACACCTCCATCCTATCCCCATAACCCAGTAACCCCACCCAACACTAAGGGCAATTTTGGACACTAAGGGCAATTTAGCATGGCCAATCCACCTAACCTGCACATCTTTGGACTGTGGGAGGAAACCGGAGGAAACCCACACACACACGGGGAGAACGTGCAGACTCCGCACAGACAGTGACCCAAGCCGGGAATCGAACCTGGGACCCTGGAGCTGTGATAGCTACCGTGCTGCTATCGAGTCTGCTCCACCATTCAATCATGGCTGATATGCTTCACATCCCCATTCTTCTGCCCTTTTCCCCATAACCCCTGATCCCTTTATTAATCAAGAACCTATCTATCCCTGTCTTAAAGACACTCAGTGATTTGGCCTCCGCAGCCACCTGCATCAAAGAGTTCCACAGATTCACCACCCTCTGGCTGAAAAAAATTCCTCCTCATGAAACCTGAAACCAATGCCCTGTCCACCCTCTCCAGGTGAGAGAAAAGATCCTTTGGCACTATTTCACAGAAGAGCACAGACGTTTGTCCCAATGTCCTACCCAATATTTACCCCTCAGGGCTGTTATCACATTGCTGTTTATTGCAGCTTGCTGTGCACAAATTGGTTGTTGCATTTTTGACATTGCAACAGAGACTACACTTCAAAAGTGTTGGCTGCAATATCTCTTAATAATAATAATCGCTTATTGTCACAAGTAAGCTTCAATGAAGTTACTGTGAAAATGTCGCCACATTCCGGCGCCTGTTCGGGGTGGCCGGAGCGGGAATTGAACCCGCGCTGCTAGTCTTGTTCTGCATTACAAGCCAACTGATTAGCCCACTGTGCTAAACCAGCCCTAGACTTGTGGCATCCTGGAGTCATAAATCATTCTATATTAATACAAGTATTTCTTTATTAAATAAACACATTCATTAAATATGTATAAATGACCAACTAACTTGTGTTTGTGTTTTTATATATGTGTGTGTGTGTGTGTGCACATGAGTACTTAGAAATATCATAGACTTCTGATCATAGAATTTACAGTGCAGAAGGAGGCTATTCGGCCCATCGAGTCTGCACTGGCCCTTGGAAAGAGCACCCTACCTAAGCCACCCCCGCCCCCCACCCCTTCCCCGTAACCCAGTAACCCAACCCAACCTTTTTGGACACTAAGGGCAATTTAGCATGGCCAATCCACCTAACCTGCACATCTTTGGACTCAAATATAGATGTGTCAATAAAATATAAACATAAATGAACCCGGATATGAACAATAGCCTCATAAAATAATCTGGTGAAGGATGCCTTTTTGAGAATGCATTAAAGATAGAAATTGAAAGTGATCCAGAACGGTTAGAAAGACACAAAATTAGAGCAGGTCCCTTTTTGCCCAACAGAAACAGGTCAAGTACATTTGAAAGACTAGTTATATTTAATAGGCCGGGATTGAACTGGGTTTGGAGTCATCCTGAGGAACTCAGCGGGCAAAGGGTTTGCAACAAATAATGTGAAACAATTTTGGCAGCAGAGTCATGTCTAGGAGAGGAGATTATGAATTCCAATGTCCCGCAGGACTTGAGCACATTGTCTCGGTCGACAAAGATTCGGTCTGCATCGTCAGATGTGCTACCCTTCTGATGAGCTGTTAAACCATGAGGTTAAAGATCCCATGGAACTACTCAAAGGAGAGCGAGGAACTTTCTCTACTGTTGTGGCCTGTGCTCTTTTCATAATCAATAGCATTCAAAACCTAAGTTACCATTCCGTTGCTGTTTGTAGAATATTACTGATGCCTAGTTGCTTAGGTGAAAGCAATTAAATGTTTTTAAGATAAAGATAGATAGTTTTTTGAAGAATAAAAGGATTAAGGGTTATGGTGTTCGGGCCGGAGTCCAAAAAAGATCAGCCATGGTCTCGTTGAATGGCGGAGCAGGCTCGAGGGGCCAGATGGCCTACTCCTGCTCCTAGTTCTTATGTTCTTATGTTCTAATTAGTGGAGTACTTCATTGTACATTGAGATTCTTCAATGATGAGATGTATGCCCGGTTTCTCTGTCGCAATTCCGCCCCGCTACCACTGCTAAGGAGGATAGAGAATTTTGGCATGGCGTTTGCAAGTGCCGTGATTCTCTACTCTCGCTACTCGTCAATGGGATTTCCCATTGTAGCCACGCCACACCATCAAGAAACCCGTGGACGGGGGTGCCCTACCAGCGAGACCAGAGAATCACGCCGCCAGCGAATGGCCGGAGAATCCCACCGGTAATGTAATTGCAAGTATTAGGATATTACTTCTTATCTGATATATAGAGACCACCGATACAGGGCATTTACACTGACATACCTGTTATCTGAACTGTTAACTGAAAAGGAAGAATATGCAGGGTTACGAGGAAAAGGCGTGGGGACTGGCACAAGGTGAATAGACGAATAGACGATGCAAGCACGATGGGCCGAATGGCCTCCTCTGTGCTATAAAAATTCTGTGACCTCAGAGGTGACAAATTTATTTGGAGTTATTATTGATGAGTTTGAATTTTTACCTGCGGTTTTGCCTTTCTCCCTCAAACCTCCTGATAGACTTTGCAGAGGCAGCTACCAACCTCCCAGCACCAGAGGTGATCCAGAATCTACACTTCAGTTCATTTTAAAATTCTTTCACAGGGTGTGAAATGCTCCAGCATTTGTTGCCCATCCCTGATTGCCCAAGAGAAGCTGGTGGTGAGTCGCCTTCTTAAATCGCTACAGCCCACGTGTAGTAGGAACACCCACAGTGCAGTTAGGAAAGGAGTTACAGGGGTTTTTGAGCCAGTCACAGTGTTCTTGGATGGTGTTCCTATGTATCTCCTGCCCTTGTCACTCTGGGTGGTGAAGGGCACGGATGTGTGAGCTGCGGTCGAAGAGGCCTTGGTGAGTTGCTGCAGTACCTCCAGGAGGTGGTACACACTGCTGCCACTGTGCATTGGTGGGGGAGGGAGTGAATGTTGAAGGCAGTGGATGGGGGGGGGGGGCAAACAAGCGGGCTGCTTTGTCCAGGACGGTGTTGAGCTTCATGAGTGCTATTGGAGCTGCACTCATCCAGGCAATATTCTGTTACACTCCTGACTTGAGCCTGGTGGACAGGCTTTTTGGGGAGTCAGGAGGTGAGGATTACTAGCCTTTGACCCGCTCTTGAGGGCACTGTATTTATACGGCTGGTCCACTTCAGTTTCTGGTTAATGGTAAATCCCCCCCCCCCAGGGTGTTGATAGTAGGGGATTCAGCGACGGTAACGCCATTGAATGTCAGGCTGTGATAGTTACATTCTCCCTTGTTGGAGGTAGTAATTGCCTGGCGCGAATGTTGCTTGCCACTTAATGGCCCAACCCTGATTATTGTCCAAGTCTTTTTGCATATGGACCGGGCTGCTTACATCCCACCTTTGACCTTATCGGGAAGAGAAAGTCATTGATGAAGCAGCTGAAGATTCATCGTTCCACAAATGCTGCCTGACATGCTGCATGATTCCAACACGTTAACTTTCTGTTTTGGATTTCCATCATCTGCAGTTCCTTGTGGTTAAAATCCTGGAACTCCCTCCCTAACAGCAGTGGGAGTTTTCCTACAACACATGGACTGCAGCGGTTCAAGGAAGTGGCTCACAGAACACTGGTCTAGCCAGCAATGCCCACATCCCATGAATTAATACATTAAAAAAAAAGTCCCTAGATTTGTCTTGTACCCAGGGGACACGGTGGCACAGTGATTAGAACATGGAACATAGAAAAATACAGCACAGAACAGGCCCTTCGGCCCACGATGTTGTGCCGAACTTTTGTCCTAGATTAAGAACAAATTAATCTACACCCCCATCATTCTACCGTAATCCATGTACCTATCCAATACTCAACTACTTCCACAGGCAGTGCATTCCATGCCCCCACTACTCTCTGGGTAAAGAACCTACCTCTGACATCCCCCCTATATCTTCCACCATTCACCTTAAATTTATGTCCCCTTGTAATGGTTTGTTCCACCCGGGGAAAAAGTCTCTGACTGTCTACTCTATCTATTCCCCTGATCATCTTATAAACCTCTATCAAGTCGCCCCTCATCCTTCTCCGTTCTAATGAGAAAAGGCCTAGCAGGGCGGCACGGTGGTGCAGTGGTTAGCATTGCTGCCTCACGGCGCTGAGGTCCCAGGTTCGATCCCGGCTCTGGGTCACTGTCCGTGTGGAGTTTGCACATTCTCCCAGTGTTTGTGTGAGATTCGCCCCCACAACCCAAAGATGTGCACGGTAAGTGGATTGGCCACAATAAATTGCCCCTTAATTGGAAAAAATGAATTGGGTACTCTAAATTTATTTATTTTTTAAAAAAAGGCCTAGCACCCTCAACCTTTCCTCGTAAGACCTACTCTCCATTCCAGGCAACATCCTGGTAAATCTCCTCTGCACCTTTTCCAAAGCTTCCACATCCTTCCTAAAATGAGGCGACCAGAACTGTACACAGTTCTCCAAATGTGGCCTTACCAAAGTTTTGTACAGCTGCATCATCACCTCACGGCTCTTAAATTCAGTCCCTCTGTTAATGAACGCTAGCACACCATAGGCCTTCTTCACAGCTCTATCCACTTGAGTGGCAACTTTCAAAGATCTATGAACATAGACCCCAAGATCTCTCAGCTCCTCCACATTGCCAAGAACGCTACCGTTTAACCCTGTATTCCGCATTGCTTCACAATTAGCACTGCTGCCTCACGGCGCTGAGGACCCGGGTTCAATCCCGGCTCTGGGTCACTGTCCGTGTGGAGTTTGCACATTCTCCCCGTGTCTGCGTGGGTCTCACCCCCACAACCCAAAGATGCGCAGGGTATGTGGATAGGCCCCTGGAATTGGAAAAAAATAATTGGGTATTCTAAATTTAAAAAAAGATTTGTCTTGTACCTCGCTCGAAGTTGCATTCCGGAGAGTTACTGCACCATTCACTGAATGGGATTCTCCACCCCACCCCCCCCCCCCCCCCCCCAGGACCAGGAGATCACGCTGGCTGGAAAGGCTGGAAAACCCCACCCATTGTCTTTATTTCCCTTTAGGAATTCACTTCCCATCCACTTCCTTTCAAAAGGCCGAAAGTTGCAATGGTAGAATTTGCGACACTGTGACCGAGACAAAGTCACTGCAGGAGGCAAATAACCAATAAACACCAAAAGGGCAGCGGGGAAAATGCAATTGTTCTGATTAGTTCTGAGAGAAAGGAAATTATGAAGAGCTTTCCCTCTTAAATGGGTAGATAAGTTACATGGTCGGTCGCTATTTTCTTATTTTATATTTTAAGGTAATTGCTATAATTCTTGTAATTGAAATCATGCCAACCCAGCCTACATATATAAATGTGTCAAAGTCTGTTAATATATAATTCATCCTCCGTCATACCGTTCCAATTAAGGATGTCTCCTGGCACTTGGCACTTAGGAACTCCCAAGACCCAGCATAAATATCGGAGCTGAGAAATTTCCATTGCTGATGTTAGTATGCTCAACTCAATCACATGAAATTCCTCTCTGTTACTTTAACACAGACACTGACCTGTTTCATTTAATTGGGTCACTACCTCTACTAACAACGCGAATGGAACACACAAAAAGAGTGCCACTTTAACTTAACCCAGCTGACATGACATGGACAAGCTTGGTTGGGAGACACATTTTTAAACTTTGCCTATTTCTAACCCCACTCCCAGCTATTAACCCATTCAAACCCCATCGGTTTGCCTAGAGTTAAAATAGGGGTCATTGTCTTCAATGTGGAGTATAAATGCAAGGGAAACAAGATGTACAATAATAATGAGATGTTTAAATGGAAAAGTGCTTCATCAAGAGCTATCAGAACAAAAATCAAATCCCTCAGAATTGACAAATGATTGATGGCGTAAAGTACTGCTCAGTGAGGGAGTGGAGTCAGAGAGGAATTTGAGACCTACTCCATTTAGTTCCTGTAAACACGTAACTGTATTGTAAGAGTGGCGCAGTGGTTAGCACTGCAGTCTCACGGTGCTGAGGCCCCAGGTTCGATCCCGGCTCTGGGTCACTGTCCGTGTGGAGTTTGCACATTCTCCCCGTGTCTGCGATGGGTTTCGCCCCCACAACCCAAAGATGTGCAGGGTAGGTGGATTGAACATGCTAAATTGCCCCTTAATTGGAAGAAAAATGAATTGGGTTCTCTGAATTAGCCAGCACGCTTAGCTGCATTATCCCTGAGCCACAAGGCAGGGAATCAGCTAATGGGCCTGTCCATGATCACTAAAATAGAAGGCGAGAGCTTACTTTTATACGCAGCCTTTCACAACTTCAGGACGTCCCAAAACACTTTTCAATCAATAAAGTATTTTTGAAATGTAGTCACTGTTGCAATGTAGACAATATGGCAGGCAAGTTCCACACAGCAAACTCCTCCAAGTAGCAACATTATAATGACTGATGTGTTAGGCTGACTGGTTCGATGTGGACTGCACTTGGTGCAGGGAAGCTAGAAGCAGACATCTAACAATGGAGAAAATCCAACACTGTTTTATTCAACGATAGAACTGACATACATATTTAACTGTGGGTCGACACTATACTGAACTGACTGGAGACCTTGTACTAGCCTGACCAGACTTACTAGCTACCGCATGGTGTTTGCACTGTGCTAGCTCGTGGACTCTGACTGTCTCAGTGGCTGGGTCCCGAGAGAGCGGGAAACCTAGTGCCCTCTGGCTTTATAGTGGCAGTATCCTGTCTGGTGATTGGCTGCACTGTGTTATGTGCTTATTGGTTGTCCTGTATGTCAATCACTGCATGTCTGCACTTCAGTATATACATGAGCAGATATTATGACATCTCCCCTCTTTTTTAAAATAGATAAATAAATACTAGGGTGTGTGAGTGTATATATATATATGTGTTTGACTATATACAAAAGGTGTCTAGATTAACGTATATACATAGGAAGGTGTCGATAGTGCAGATACATGGTAAACGAAACAATATTTACAGAGGTTAAAGCGATGAAGTCACAAAATGTGCAAGAGTTCAGTCTATAGATTGTGCAAGAGTTCAGTCTATAGATTTAGTCTTTGTGGTGGGCGACAAATTCTTGTCAATCGACGCAGAGGTGGATCAGGATCCGCCTGCACTTGGATAGGCGGGATCGCTGCCATCGCGGTGGTCGTGTGGGCCGGCGGGATTGCTGGTAGATCGGTGGCTTCGTGGTAGGGTACGTCCGGAGGAAGCATCGTAGGCGGCGGGGCATGTCGGTCAGGTAGCGGGCATGGAACTCTTCGCAGTGCCCGTCTGTTGCGCCGTAGCAGGGAGCCATCAGCCATGCGGACAAGGAACGATCTTGGGGCCACTTGTTTGATCACAACAGCTGTGGCTGACCAGCCGCCCTCAGGCACCTGGACACGAACATGATTATAGGGGGCCAGCTCGGGTAGATCCGCGGCATAAGCATCGTATGTGGCCTTCTGTTGGGCCCATGACTACTGCATTTTTTGTAAGACCGTGAGGTGGTCAAGGTCGGGAACGTGGATGGCTGGAACTGTGGTCCTCAGAGTGAGATTCATGAGCATCTGCGCAGGAGACAATCCAGTGGACAGTGGGGTTGCCCTGTATGCCAGCATTGCCAGGTTGAAGTCGGAGCCTGAGTCTGCAGCTTTGCACAGCAGCCGCTTTACAATGTGGACCCCTTTCTCGGCCTTCCCGTTTGACTCGAGGGTAGTGGGGACTGGAGGTAACGTGACGGAAGTTGTAGGACTGTGCAAAATCAGACCATTCCTGGCTGAAAAGCAAGGACCGTTGTCGCTCATTATCCTGAGCGGTATCCCATGCCTGGCGAACGTTTCTTGGCAGGCTTTGATTACTGCCTTCGACGTGAGGTCGGACAGTTTCACCACCTCTGGGTAACTGGAGAAGTAGTCGACCAGGAGTACGTAGTCCCGCCCCTTGGCGTGGAAAAGGTCTACACCTACTTTGTACCATGGAGAGGTCACAATCTCGTGCTGCTGCAACGTTTCTTTGGGTTGAGCTGGCTGAAACTTCTGACAGGTAAGGCAATTGAGGACTGTGTCGGCAATGTCCTGGCTGATGCCCGGCCAATAGACCGCCTCCCGAGCTCTGTGTCGGCATTTTCCGACCCCAAGGTGACCCTCACAGAGTTGGCCCAGCACCATAGCCCGCATACTCTGAGGAATTACGATCCTGTCGAGTTTCAGAAGGATTCCCTCCACCACCGTCAGGTCGTCTTTTACGTTATAGAACTGGGGACATTGTCCCTTCTGCCAGCCATTGGTAAGGTGCTGCATCACATGCTGCAGCAGAGGATCCTTGGCCGTCTCCTCACGAATTTGGACCACCCGTTCGTCAGAGGCCGGAAGGTTGGTGGCACAGAACTGCACTTGGGCTTCTATGTGGCAAATGAAGTCACTTTGTTCACACCGTGTGGTGATGGACCTGGATAGGGCATCTGCAACGATCAGCTCTTTGCCTGGCGTGTAGACAAGTTTGAAGTTGTAGCGGCGTAGCTTAAGAAGAATTCGCTGTAACCGAGGTGTCATGTCATTTAAATCCTTCTGGATTATGTGGACGAAAGGCCTGTGGTCTGTTTCTACTGTGAATTTTGGCAGGCCATTAACGTAGTCGTGAAACTTGACTCTCCCTGTCAGGAGGCCCATGACACATGACACTCCTTCTCAATCTGAGCGTACCGTTGCTCAGTGGCCGTCATGGCCCTAGAGGCATACGCCACTGGAACCCAGGACGAGGAGTCATCTCGCTGAAGGAGCACCGCCCCAATGCCAACCTGGCTTGCATCAGTTGATATCTTGGTTTCCTTGGTAGGGTCGAAGAACGCTAGAACCGGGGCTGTGGTGAGCTTTGCTTTCAGCTCACGCCATTCCTCTTCATGCGTGGGCAGCCAGTGGAATTCCGTCGACTTCTTGACGAGATGGCAGGGGGCCGTTGTGTGGGATGCCATTTTGGGAATGAATTTCCCCAGGAAGTTGGCCATCCCGAGGAAGCGGAGGACCGCCTTCTTGTCCTCCGGGGTCTTCATGGCGTTGATCGCCGAGACCTTGTCGGCATCTGGCCGTACGCCCTGCCGCGTAATATCTGATTGACCAAATGAGCACTTGGCCCTGTTGAGCTGGAGACCATGTTCATGAATTCTCCAGAATACCTGCTTGAGGCGAGCGATGTGTTCCTGGGGCGTTGTGGACCAGATGATGACATCGTCAACGTATACTCGCACCCCCTCGATGCCCTCCATCATCTGTTCCATGATGCGTTGAAATACTTCGGAGGAAGCTATGATACCAAAGGGCATCCGGTTGTAGCATTAGCGACCGAACGGGGTGTTGAACGTGCACAGCTTGCGACTGGACGCTTCGAGCTGTATTTGCCAAAAACCCTTGGAGGCATCGAGCTTAGTGAAGAATTTGGCATGAGCCATCTCACTGGTCAACTCTTCACGTTTTGGTGTCGGATAATGCTCCCTCATGATGTTGCGGTTTAGATCCTTCGGGTCAATGCAAATGTGAAGCTCCAATGACGGCTTCTTGATGCAGACCATGGAGCTGACCCAGTCTGTGGGCTCTGTAAGCTTTGATATGATGCCCTGGTCTTGGAGGTCCTGCAATTGCTTCTTCAGACGATCCTTGAGGGGCGCCGGCACCCGGCGAGGTGCATGAATTACAGGGGTGGCGTTCGGCTTGAGCAGGATTTTGAATCGGTATGGGAGCGTGCCCATTCCGTCGAACACGCTGTGGTACTGCGTGATAATGTCATCTATGTCGGCTTGCAAGTTACCATCAGCCGAGGCCGTCGCCGGTGATGATGACATGGTGTGGACGCGTTGAACCAGGTTCAGGAGCTTGCAGGCACGAGCACCGAGCAGAGATGCTCTGTCAGGCCCGACGATTTCAAACCACAGTGTCGCCTTGATCGCCTTGTTGGATACCGCTAGTTGACACGAGCCACTGGCAGCTATGGCATTGCCATTGTAGTCAAGGAGCTGGCAGGCTGGTGGAAGAATGCTTGGTCTGGCGCGGATGGTGGCGAGGTCGGATTTTGAGATGAGGTTCGACGAAGCGCCGGTGTCCAGTTTGAACCGGATGCGAGCCTTGTTCACTGTGAGGACAGCACACCACTCGTCGTCGGGATCCACACTGAGGATCGAGAGGCGTTTTGCCGTTGTGGTGGAAGGCAGCTCATGTGTAGTTATGATGCCCACCCGGTATGGGGACTTGAGGCACTCAGCATCAGGGTCTGTGGCTGTCGGGATCGGAATCTGGCATGCCTTGTTGTATTGAGCGGACACTTCTGCGCCGCAGCTGGGATCGCTGGCTGCTGAGCGGTGGGGCAGATCTGCAAAGGGCTGCGTAGTGGCCAAGCTTGCCACACTGTAGACACCGGCGTCCTTTTGCCGGAAATTGCCGCTTTAAATGGGCGGAGCCACAATTCGGACACGTCATGACGCCGACGTCAGCGCGTTCCGTGCGCCATCGCGCATGCGCAGTGCGGTCGGTCGATGTACGCACCTGTGCAGTCGGGTTGTCGGCCTCGTCGTTCACTCGGTCGTGGCGCGCATGCGCAGGGACCCTGGAAAAGCGTGCGAAACAGCCACTTTCCTCGATGCTCAAGCCCTGCCTCTGTGCAATGGCCTGCACCCGTTCCGCCTTGTGGGAGGCCAGCTTCGCAGTTTCTGCTGCCCTGATGTGGGAGTAACGATTCTTAGCATGCTCATGGACAACGCACGTCTCGATAGCGACAGAGAGGGTCAACTGTTTGACTTTCAGGAGCTGCTGCCGAAGGGAGTCGGAGTGGACCCCGAAAACAATCTGATCCCGGATCATGGAATCAGCCGTCGAGTCATAGTTACATGACTGCACTAGGATGCGGAGATGGGTCAAGAAGGACTGAAAAGGTTCATCCTTACCCTGAAGCCTCTGCTGGAAAACGTACCATTCAAAGCTCTCATTCACCTCAATGTCGCAGTGGCTGTCAAACCTCAGCAGGACTGTTTTGAATTTTGTTTTGTCTTCGCCGTCAGCGAACGTGAGGGAGTTGTAGATGTGAATGGCGTGGTCCCCGGCTGTTGAGAGAAATAGCGCGATCTTTCTGGCATCCGATGCGGCTTTGAGGTCGGAGGCCACGATGTACAAGAGGAACTTTTGCTTAAAGATTTTCCAGTTGGCGCCGAGGTTGCCGGAGATGCGGAGCTGCGGAGGAGGCTGGATGTTTTCCATGTCACCGGATGGCTGCTTGCTGGTCAATGCTGATTCACTCGAGGTAGGTCCGTCAATATCAGTATCACTCCTGTACCATGATGTGGTAGGCTGACTGGTTCGATGTGGACTGCACTTAATGCAGGGAAGCTAGAAGCAGACGTCTAACACTGGGGAAAATCCAACACTGTTTTATTCAACGATAGAATTGATATACATTTTCAGCTGTGGATCGACACTATACTGAACTGACTGGAGACCTTGTACTAGCCTGACCAGACTTACTAGCTACCGCATGGTGTTTGCACTGTGCTAGCTCGTGGACTCTGACTGTCTCAGTGGCTGGGTCCCGAGAGAGCGGGAAACCTAGTGCTCTCTGGCTTTATAGTGGTAGTGTCCTGTCTGGTGATTGGCTGCACTGTGTTGTGTGCTTATTGGTCGTCCTGTATGTCAATTACTGCCTATCTGCACTTCATTATATACATGAGCAGATATTATGACAATGACTAGATCATCTGTTTTTCAGTCATGTTAGCTGAAGAATAAATATTGGCCAGGAGGTTAGGGACAGCTGACCTACTCTTCTTTAAGACTGTGCGATGGGATCTCTTGCAAGCACTTGAGTGCGACGACGGGGTCTTTGGTTATCGTCCCATCCAAAAGATAGCACCCCTGGCAGTGTAGAGTTCCTTCAGTACTGAGCTGTTCCTGGGACTGCTCAACTTGTGGTACTCCCTGCTGTAAGTTCAAATGGTTCACTCACATCTCATGAATCATTCCATCTTTATACTGTCTGGCTTATATGTGATTCCAAAGCCACATCCACATGTTTGACTCTTAACTGCCCTCTTCACAGGAGTTCAATGAATTCATTACTGGAGATTGCAATAATGCATCAGGTTCACTAATCCCTTCAGGAGAGGACATTTGCCATCCTTACCTGGTGTGCTGTGGCCCACAGAAATGTGGTCAATGCTCAACTGCCTCCTGAGATGCCCCATCAAGTTGTAGGTGGCTCACCAGCATGGTACTCAAGGGCACTTAGGGATGGGCAATAACTGTTGGCCCTGACACAACCCAAGAACAAGTGAATAAAAAGCAACCCAGTTTGCCTGACCATGCCGAGATAGAGGACACAATCTACTGGCCGCATCCCACCCGAACTGGGCGCGACGTGGCCGGTAGATGCCGGAAGAGGCTTCTGGTGGCCATTGCGCCTCGTGAGATCTCACCAGATATCGTGAGGCGTCGCAATCTGGTTCCCGCCAGAATGGGTGGGACCCTGTCTCACACGAACCCACTTAAATATGCTGATGCAGGATCTAACCAGATCCTGGCATCTACTGACCAACCCAGGGAGACCCCAGCAGGGTGTCCATTAGTACTGATCCACACAAACGTTGGGGGGGGGGGTCTCCCAAGGTGACTGGCTGGCACTGCCAAGGTGACTGGGTGGCCCTGCCAAAGGTCAGGACCTGAGGGGACCATGCCTAAGAAAGGTGGGTGGAGGGGGGTACGAAATGTGTGGGGTGACGGGCAGGTATGAAGGGACCTCCGGGAGGTTGTGAGGGATGAAGGTTGGGTGTCCTGGAAGGCGTGGAGGCTTGAAAGCGGTCGTGCGGGGGCCTGTAAAGGGGGAGCCCTCAGCTACCCCATAGCAAGGTATTCTCACTTGTGGGGGGTGAGCTAGGGTAGTGCCCATGTGTGTGGGGGGTGGCATTGCCCATAGGCAGGGGGGTGGGGGTGGGGGGGGGGCCCTGAAGCTCACTTAGAAATCGGGGCACCCTTTCAAAATGGTGGCCTGATCTCTGAGGAGCCGGTCAGCCCAGAGGGTTCAGCTCAGTGTGGGGGACTAGCCCGGAGAGAAACTTCCCAAGGCTCAAAAAATGTAGTTTGATAGCAGTGGGGGACTCGCCGTCAGAGCTGGGGAGAACCCCCCCCCCCCCCTCCCCGCCAAAAATGACCTTTTTGGTTCGATCGCACCCAAAGGACTTTATTTTCTGGTCACATTCTTCCAGCTTAATGCTCGTCAAAACCTTTCAAAGTCTGGTAGCAAAAGAGTTTCAACATAAGACACCCTGCTCACCATGACACCTCTTGCTGCTAATTGTGGTTGGCTAGTCATTGTATTGGAATGGAATCCAACCTTTGAACTACCAGACCATGTGGAACACACATTAGCACAAGCTGCTTCGAACAGTGGGGGAATCCGGGGGTAGCTGAATGATCAATTAGATGTTATAGTGAGGGAAAATACCAACAGGCTGCCTTAGGACCAACACCTCACTCCATACATATCATTCTCTGCTGCTCCTTTTGCGTCTATGTGCTCGTAACTATTCCCAGTATTGTAACCTTTTGCTCACCCATCTCTGTCTCCTTAATGGCTTGATCCCTCCACCTTCCCTCCCCCCTCCCTTCCCAGGTCCATTTTCCTGCTCTTCTTAAGTGCAGTCTTAATGTGCCCCCATTGTACTTCACCTGATTGAAGACTTTGAACAGCTCAACAAGGTCAAGGCTAGAAGAATGAGAGATGGTCCCATTGTAACAAATTAAACATTTAAGGGGCTTGACAGGGTAGATGCTGCGAGAATCTCTCTCCTGGCTGGAGTTTTTAGAACTAAGGTCTTAGATCAAGACCCTTTGTTTCAATCCATAAATTGATTGACAGCCCTCTTATCTGTTGAGCCTTTGAAATGGCAAGCTGTTTCGACTACTGTGAGATGCTGCTGTAGTCAGCTCTGGAGGTTATGCAGATGTAGCTGTGCAACAAAAACTTATTATGTGCTCCAAACCCCACAAATGGATTCAGCTCAACAGTGGTTGTTGATACAGGTGTGAAGAGGACTGAGAACTTTGTTTGTACTAACAGTTTTATGAGCAGCTATTATGTTTTTGAATGGTTACTTGTTTATTTTTGAGATTTGATCCCCACTCTATACATAATATTTCACTCTACACATAATATCTACTTGCATAAAATAGAGGTTTCAGGTTCTTGCAGTTTCTGCTACTGACACTTTAAATGGACTGGATGATCGACATTTAAAAAAAATAAACTTAGGGTACACAATTTATTTTTTTCCCAATTCTTTGGGTTGTAGGGATGAGACCCAGGCAGACAAGGGAAGCATGTACAAACTCCACACGGACAGTGACCTAGGGCCTGGGTCGAACCCAGGTCTTTGGTGCAGTGCCGACCATTATGCCACCCTGCCGCCGATGATCGGCATTGATCGATATTTTTATCAGGCTGTAGTGTAAGCAATTTTTATGATTGTATGTCAGTTTTTCTTAAATGTTTTAACACATCCTATTGTCACTCCTGGGTTCATTAATTCTATATGGCGTGTGCAGTGCGTGAATGGGCATGGGAGTGCATGGCTTGGTGTGGAGGGTATGAGGGGTCATCGGGTGGGCGGAGGGCATGAGGATTGTTAGAGGTGTATTAAATGAGGAGAAATGGGTGAAGAGACGGAGAGGTTTGAAGAGGGAATTACAGAGAAAAAGAGGTAGGTTTTAAGCAGCGCCTCAATCTTCCACATTCCAACCAGGGAAACCTTCACGTTATGACCGCCTGGGACGTAAGTGAGTGTGCACCATCCAATTCCCGTTAACTCATAACGAGTATCAGCTCCCCTGGTAATTGGGGGCAGAGCCCTCTTAATAGGGGAGGCTCCGCAGTATAAAACTCCAGGCTGGGTGCAGGTCGGGGAGACTTTAATAGTGTATCTCAATAAATCTCTTTCCTTGTATCCTACCCTGGGCGGGATTCTCCCATGCCGCGCCGTACGGGAGAATCGCCGTTTTCGCCATTTTTTCCCGCGGCGCCGGTCCGACGCCAGCAGGCGATTCTCCGAGGAGCGGGGAATCGGCGCCATTTGCGCCAGCGAGTTTGGCGCGGCACCGGTCGGGAGCCGCTGTCCGCGGTCGGGCGGGAACGGCAGAGTCCCGCCGGCGCCTTCCACACCTGCTCGCAGCCGGCGGGAACTCTGCGCGAAGGGTCGGGGGGGGCGGCCTGTGGGGCGGGGAAAAGCGCTCCTTCACCGGGGGGGGCGGGGGGCCTCCGATGGGGTCTGGCCCGCAATCGGGGCCCACCAATCGGGGGGCCGGCCTCTCCAGCCCCGGCCCTATTTTATTACGCGGCCGGCCCCTGTTGCGTCGGGGCCGGCGCGTTGAGGAAGCTCCCCCGTGCATTCGCGGG
Source organism: Scyliorhinus torazame (assembly GCF_047496885.1). Classification (NCBI taxonomy): domain Eukaryota; kingdom Metazoa; phylum Chordata; class Chondrichthyes; order Carcharhiniformes; family Scyliorhinidae; genus Scyliorhinus; species Scyliorhinus torazame. Next base: position 182,750,548 of record NC_092722.1, read on the forward strand.
TTGGCACGGCCCAACTGCGCATGCGCGGGTTGGCGCCGGGAAGGGAGGCTGGAGCGGCCTCTGTGGGGGCCAGAATTGGTAGTGGCCGCGCCCGTTTCGCCCTGTCGTGAAACGCGACGGCGTTCACAACGGCGCGAACACTCTGTCTCCATTTCGGAGAATCGCGCTTCCTGTTCCTTTGAGTGTTTCTACACAGGAAAGTGTGATTGTAATCAGCGGAGAACAGAAGACCAACCATAAAATCCAGTCAAGGCCTAAGGAGACACCGGGCTGAATTCTCCGGTCGCCGACGCCGAAATCGCATTTGGCGAGTATGCCGCGCCACTTATCGATGGCCTCAGGACATCCAGTGCACTGTCTTCAGCCCATATCAGTTAACATTGAAAAGATCTGGTAATAGACTGATACTAAACTTCGCCCCTTGGCCTTGCGAGCAACGAGTGTCAAAACTCCAATTAAATGCCACTGTTTCTATTTGCTAACCTGCACTGACAAACTCAGCAAATTTATTTCCTTCGACACACAGCTCATTAATGAAACATGACTGCCGATGGACATCAAATCAGATGGTTTAAGGGCCCTGTCCCTTTCTAAGCGCAACCGGTGAAAGCGCGTCAATCTATCTTTGTACACTTAGAACAAGAGCTCGCCTGTAAATCCCCCGTTTATAAACACTGCTGGTAATTGTACTGGGTCTTCCCAAGAAGATTTGGAGACTTGCTGATCCACGGGGGCTCTTAATAAAACATGATCCTCAGGACCTACTTCAAATTATTTGTGCAGTCCAGCGCTCCCCTCTTTCCCATTCTCGGAATAGTCCTTGCGCAGTAATTAATCGCACATCACTCAACCTCTTCAGTGTGTTTTATTAAATCACATCAACTACTATTACTGCCCTAAGGTTACCCACTAATTTGGTGATCAGGCCGTAAAACCAACAAATATTTTAGCAGCTATTCAATCCTGCGTCTGAAAAATTTAGTTCTCTCTTCGTTAGGGTCGTTAGTCTTTGGGATTCTGTTCCCCAGAGAGCAGCAGAGGGTGGGTTATTGAGCATGTGCAGCATTCGCCACCAGATCTTTGGATGAAGGCGGATGGGACATGCCTAGAGCATGGAGTAGTTAAGGACTATTGTGGTTCAATGGGCTTAAAACCTAGCTTTAACCAAACACTGTGAGATCAAGTCCCACCCTCCAGCACTTGAGCACAACCATCAAGGCAGACGGACTCCAATGAGGGAGTGCTGCATTGTCAGAGGTGCCATTATTCAGTTCAGTGATGCACCGTCAATTACCACGAGACGAGAATGGTGGAACAATCGAGACTTTATTGAACAAGGTGTTGTGCCTCCTGTCGCTGGAAACAGAATGGCTGCAGCGCAGGAGAGCACACACTTTTATACGCAGCCTGCTGGGCGGAGCCAGCAGGCAGGGATTTACCGTCGTACCTCTAATATACGGGCAGTGCCGTAATACATATAATATACCACTAGTGGTGTTCACCACATTCAGACATTAAACCAAGACCCCATCTGTACCCTCTCAGCTTCAAGTAAAAGATTCCATGGCACCATTTTGAAGAAGAACAGGGCGTTATCCCTGTTGTCCGGGTCAATATTTACCCTACAATCAACTTTGCAAAAACAGATTATCATATTGGGCGGGATTCCTCCGGCCGCACCCACCCAGCGACAGTTAATTCCCGCCCAAGGTCAGTTGTGGTCCGCCTCCCGCCTGTGGCGATCCTGCGGTGGGCGGGGCAGAATAATCCAGTCCATTGTGTTTCTTTCCAGTTCAACTGTTTGTTGAACAAAAGACAGAAGGCTTGCATTTATATTGCGCCTTTCAAAACCTCAGGACTGTTCCAAAGTGTTTTATAGCCAATGAAGTACTTTTGAAACACTGCTGTAATCTAGGGAACACAGCAGCCAATTTGTATACAGCAAGATTCCACAAACAGCAATGTGATAATGGGGGAGAATTGGTGCAGGCAAGTGGTGCTAAATGGACAGAACTGCATTTGTCACTTGTTCATATGTCTCGTAGAATTTACAGTGCAGAAGGAGGCCATTCGGCCTGACGAATGTGATATAAAATAGTTACTTTAGAGTTACTAGTTAATGTAATGTAGAAATAAGCCACTTTGATTTTTGCAGTTAGGGACAAAGGAATTTGAGACCGCATGGAAAAAGCAGGAAGAGGTGTGTCTATGAGGGTGATGCTTCATTGATAGGGGCCAGAGAAAGGGATTGGAAGTGAGCCAATCAGAATAGATCGAACAGGTCAGGAGGGACCTAGGCTGACCTATGTCCGTCGAGTATGTGAAACTTGATACCATTTGAACTGATTTTGCAGAGATCCCTTTGTCTGGTAGTTCAGTCGTTTTCTGGAGTGTAAGAGGCAGGACGTCCTGTTACATTCTGTAAGATGATTAAGCTTGCAAGCTAAATAAATAACTTCTGTTTACGTGCGAATCCGTCTCAACTTTTATTGAGGCCAGACTGACAGAGAAAGAAATTTGGAGATCAACATTTGGTGCCGAAAACCGGGATTTCTCTGGGCGATCCTGTTCCAACTGCGAAATCAGAATTAGACTGATTATGAACAGGAGGACGGGAACAAAGGGCCCTCAATGTAGAAATGGAAAACGACCAGCATTGATTGTTCCCCTCTTCTTATCGTCTGATTAGTCTGGTCACTCGCGGTTGGCACAGAAAGACCGCCTCGACGAAATCACAGGTCAGTCTGGGGATTAGCACTTTAATTGATGGGATTTCATATTGTTGTTTCGGCTTGGGTTAGGGTTTTGGGCTGATGGGACTTTAAATAATAAAGGTTCAGTCTATTATCGGGGTTCAGAGGCTGATGTGACTTTAAATAATAAAGGTTCAGTCTATTATCGGGGTTCAGAGGCTGATGTGACTTTAAATAATAAAGGTTCAGTCTATTATCGGGGTTCAGAGGCTGATGTGACTTTAAATAATAAAGGTTCAGTCTATTATCGGGGTTCAGAGGCTGATGGGACTTTAAATAATAAAGGTTCAGTCTATTATATGGGTTCAGGGGCTGATGGGACTTCAATAGATGGGGGTTCAGTCCAGTATAACTGTTTTTAAATCTGAAGATGGTTCAACTCTATGTGTGAGTGTTTTAAATATATAGTTGATTAAGCTAAAATTGTCTCCTTGGACTGTAAAGTTCCGAGGTCTAGTTGAGATTGTGAGGTTGAAGCAGAAGTCTCTCAAAGGGTTAACAGCAGCAGGCGGAGTTGAAAACAGACAGTGCTTCTCACTCAGGCCTTGAGATAACAGTCTGCAGTGTAATCGGATACCTTTCCTTTGAGTCAGTGAACACCAGCAAAGTTACGTTTTGAATTAATTAAAGGAAACCAGTGGGTTTCTCTACCTCTTTGATAAAAGTTATTATTTTCGAAAGCAATTGATTGAAATTGCCAGAATCTTAAATTTTACTTACTTGAAATAAGGTTTATCTCATTTTATCTGGAGATTAATAGAAACTTAAAGAAGATCATGGACACCATATTAAAAAGTGTCAATCTGAAGATGATAATTGATTTTGCTAATACTTATGATAGTTGATTTTGCTAATACTTATGTGTATGTAACAGAAAAAAAAACTTGTTAAAAGAAAAAATTGTTAAGATAAAGAAATAATTAAGTTGTAAATGTTATACAAGTTTGTGTTAAGCAAATTGTAAATTTAGTTCTGAGTTGAGATCAGAGATAAGCTTGCAAGTTGCAGTAATTCAATTTGAATTTTCAAACATTTTTAAGTTTTAAAAAAAAAAGAGAGCAAATAGAGAAAAGAAGGACACAGATCTTGAATGCGTTGAATAGCACATTTCAAAGGCCCATAAATCTTTCTGTTATCTTAGACCTAAAACCTAGGAAGATTGATTAGCCATAGGAATGTCTGGGGCGTTTTAATGAAATCTACCGGGGGCAGTCAGGCGATTTGCTGTATCAAAATGGTCAGAATTCCCCTCAATACTGTGCTATGTTAATGCATTGCCTACCACCTTCTGTGGTTACTGCTGTGAAATGTAATAACATGAATTGGACAGAGAACGACCCTTCCCAGATGGCAAGGGCAGTCAGATTTTACTGGAAGGAGGGTGTAGGCCAAGAAGGAGGCTCAGTTACAAAGGTTAAGACTGAGTATGTAATGAAAAAGGATGATCTGCGATCCCAACAAGCGGCAGAAATGGTAGTTTACCAGCAGGAGCTCCAATATAGTGACTTTGGGTGGGTGGATCAGCGAAGAGGAGGATGAGACAACAGTGCTATATTTCTATCACCCCCCAGTGGTGGACGTTAGACATTGAACAGCCACTATCACTGCATCACGTTACCCTGGCCTATGACAGAACTGGACGAAACAGGGAGTTGGAGGACAAATACTGGCCATTACTTGAGACCGAATGGCCAGTCAAGGTTACAGCCACAGTCACAGGAAAAGAAGGTACAGCCTGATGTTAGAAGGTACAGCCGATTTTGTTACAATATCACCACATTTATGGCCACAGTCAGCTTCGGTAAGCCCTCATATTACACGTCAGGTCCATGACCAGTACCATGCCAGGGATATGGGGCGAATGGTCAGCATCTTACCGCAGCTCGTCAGAATAGGTATGAGATATACCTTTTGAACAATCCACGTCTGACATTTAAATACTGTACCACTATCAATCCAGCCTGTTTTCTTAGTGGTCCCCCTGTCCATGAAGACGCACCTGGCCATGACTGTTTAGCCTTGATTCAGGAAACTACCACAATAAGGGGCGATTTGAGTGACATTTCGTCAGAACAACCTGACATGATTATGTGTGGTCAAATATCCCACCGGGGTTTAGTTAATGACCTACTGCAGGCCCTCCTTCTGCCAGCGCAGATTTCCGTTATTAAATGCGCTGCCCACACGAATGGTACAACCCCAGTTGACGTTGGTAATGAACGAGCAGATCGTGCAGCGCGCACAGCCGCACAAATTCAGCAAGTGATGGTGCCTAAAATGTTAAGTCAGACTAAACGATCTACTATGAATGTGTCTGCTTCTGACAAGCCAATGCCAACCATCCAAGACGTCATAAGGTTACAGGAGGACGCTCCTGAGAGTGATAAACAAATGTGGAAACGGTTAGGTTGTACATATGATTCTGTTTCCTCTTTATGGACCACGCCTGCACATCAGACTTGTATGTCTGATGTACTGGCTTTATGGGTCATCGAATGTGTACACTTTGCAACTCATTGTGGGGCTCGGGGGACTAGTGATTTGTTGCTGGACACTTGGTGGCACCCTAAAATGCAGGGGTTGGCCCAAAGTATCAGTAATCGGTGTTTGATTTGTCAGCAATATAACACCGGAAAAGGTATCCCTTGTGGGAAGGGGCAAACCCCGTTGCCCAGTGGTCCCTTTGAGACGCTCCAAATGGATTACATTGAGTTGGAAAGGTGTCAATGTTATAAATATGTTTTGGTCATTGTGGATGTGTTCAGCAGATGGGTTGAGGCGTATCCGACTATCTATAGTAAAGCTGCTACTGTGGTTAAAGTCTTGATGAGGGAAATCATTCCCCGGTACGGTATACCAGCTCAGTTAAGTTCTGATAATGGGCCTCATTTTATTGGACAAATTAACAAGGAGTTTTGCTCCCAGTTGGGCATACGCCAGCAGTTACACTGTGCTTACAGACCGCAGGCAGCCGGGTTGGTTGAAAGACACAATCAGACCCTCAAAACTAAATTGGCTAAATTAAGAGCAGACACGGGACTGACATGGCTTAAGTTGCTCCCCGTTGCCCTCTTCCAGCTGCGGGTTACACCTGCGGGACCAGCCCGGCTCTCTCCCGCCGAGATTCTCTATGGCAGGCCTCTTAGAACTCCCTGGAGCCTGCAGGTTCCCAGACGGGTTCAGTTTCATCAGATGACTGAGGAAATGACCACCTATGTTCTGGCCCTTACGCAAGTGCTCAAGGAACTCCATGGTCAGGTCCGCGCGGCTCACCAGCCATTGCCCCCAGTACCTAGCTCACTTTCAGTCCAGCCCGGTAGTTATGTAATGGTCAAAAATTGGACTAGGAAGGGGTCGGAGCCGCGATGGGACGGGCCCTTCCAAGTTCTCCTTGCCACCCCCACAGCAGTTAAAGTGGAGGGGCGAAGTGCTTGGGTCCACCTACATCACTGTAAATTGAGCCCATCTCCACTACTGTAAAAGGTCGGATACTAACCTGCCTCCCTTCTCCAGTGCTATTTTACAGGTGTGGAGCATGATGGAGTGGCTACGCATCGTCTGTCTGATATTTGGCCTCACTTCGCTTGGCGTGTTATTGGCGATGGACATGGAAAAGGGGAATATTATGTATCTGTGTAGCCCCAACCAATCTACAAGGATACATCACCTATGCACAGGTGATGTTCTTCACTGCCCCCATATACGAGGACATGGTATCGACTCATGGAAGGTCATCAAAGTTAAGGAGAATGCGGGAGTCATGAAGCAGCTGCACCGGTCCCGGCGATGGGAAGGGAACATTATATGGACATTGCCTTGTTTTTGGAATACATGTAAATTTGATTTTGGATGTGTTAAAAGTGGTACAATAAAGGTAACATCAAGCTGTCAGAAGAGTGTAGGAAGAGACCATGAGAAAGAGAAAGGGACTAGAGAGAGGACGGGGCGTGTGAGAAGGGAAGTACAGCTAGAACGTAGGTTACCGGGAGATGCACTTAAGTTAATTAAAGGCCAAACTGAGGAAAACCCGGGTAGTATGAATCTCTTCTACCAGATTTACCACCGTCTGTATGGCCAGGGACGGGTTGTCTGCTACCCAAACCCCGCAGCGGTGTCTAGGTTATTTTCTGTTTCACCGCTTTGGGGCACTCCCCAAACGGTGGTTCATTGTCAGCGTTCCGAGCCATTGCCCGAGCAAGTCACTCTTCCTTACGATCCGGATTCAGCACCACCGGCTATTTGCCTTCCCCTCCCTCGGGATAATTCCCATTCACAGTACGATAGGCTGCGACGGTGGAGGGCGTACATACCTAGCCACTTCACTCCCAATAGGGATTCCCGGTCGTACGAGAATTGCTTCAGCAGTGAAGGATATGGCTGTTTGCTGGTAGAGGTGGACACAAATATAACATGTCTGTTTCCCACCTGTACGGACAGGAGGTGCCATATCACCCAGGCGTCTGGCCAATGCGTTTGTTATAGCACCACTTGCGTTCCATTGAACGCTGGCCTCCAGCTCCTTTGTGGCTGGGCGAATGTCTCTCATATCACTGTCGGGAATAGGGCTTTCCGCATTGCTGGGCGGCCCGAATGGGCATTTCAAAATTGGATAAACTGGGCTACTGGGAGGTCCTTACGCAACCGATATACTGATTGTGATGCTAGTCTCCACACGGAACAAGGATACTACTTTTTATTTAATGGTACGGCGACCAACGTTTTGTCACCCCCATTTCCCCGCCGAATTGCTATAGGGACTCTAGTCCCTACCACAGTCCCCTGCCCTTCGGCGTGGAACCTGCATAATCAGTTAGCACGCCGGGCAGTCTCTGCTGAATTTTGCGAGAACTGGAAAAAACCTCAGGTTCTTGCACCCAACCGGGGCCACTCAGCCGGGTGGGGCATTCTGAGCGTATTGACACTGGGAGGTGTGGGGGGTTCCTTGGCTGTTAGTGATCGGAATTATTTTATTTGCGGCCTTACCCTTTTGGGAAATGAAACCTTGGGAGCCCTCGGGGCAATAACTAAGGAGTTGTCTCAGCTACGGTTGTTTGCAATGCAGAACCGGTATGCTCTTGACTATCTTCTGGCCCGTGAGGGTGGGGTATGCGCCATAGTACAGGGCAAGTGTATTATGGGTGTTCAAGACTTGACCGCTAACATCACTAAATTTATGGATCGCATACGGGATCACTTGGACGGGATGCAGGATCCTGGCTCTTGGGGTAACTGGGGATTTGGAGGATGGAAGGACTGGTTGATAAATATGGCCATGTATCTAGTGGTAGCTATCGGCTGCATCTTTGTGGGTCTGGCCATCCTTAAATGTGTGATGGGTAGAATGCTGGGTGCACTGGATCAGATCACCGCCCCAATCACCGAGAAAAAAATTTAACTGTTAAAATCCATGAGGGTGAAGCAGATGAAGGGGGGCTAAGACAGGAATTGGAAATGCAGCGACGAATCTTTTTAGATGAGGAACCGTAGCTATAGGTTGGATAGTTCGGTTATCATGGAATGATAAAAGGAGGGAATGACGAATGTGATATAAAATAGTTACTTTAGAGTTACTAGTTAATGTAATGTAGAAATAAGCCACTTTGATTTTTGCAGTTAGGGACAAAGGAATTTGAGACCGCATGGAAAAAGCAGGAAGAGGTGTGTCTATGAGGGTGATGCTTCATTGATAGGGGCCAGAGAAAGGGATTGGAAGTGAGCCAATCAGAATAGATCGAACAGGTCAGGAGGGACCTAGGCTGACCTATGTCCGTCGAGTATGTGAAACTTGATACCATTTGAACTGATTTTGCAGAGATCCCTTTGTCTGGTAGTTCAGTCGTTTTCTGGAGTGTAAGAGGCAGGACGTCCTGTTACATTCTGTAAGATGATTAAGCTTGCAAGCTAAATAAATAACTTCTGTTTACGTGCGAATCCGTCTCAACTTTTATTGAGGCCAGACTGACAGAGAAAGAAATTTGGAGATCAACAGGCCCATCGAGTCTGCACCGGCCCTTACAAAGATCAACCCATTCAAACCCACGTATCTACCCTATCCCTGCAACCCCCACTTAACCTTTTTGGACACTAAGGGCAATTTAGCATGGCCAATCCACCTAACCCGCACATCTTTGGACTGTGGGAGGAAACCGGAGCACCCGGAGGAAACCCGCGCAGACACGGGGAGAACGTGCAGACTCCGCACAGACAGTAACCCAGTCGGGAATCGAACCTGGGACCCTGGAGCTGTGAAGCAATTGCGCTAACCACTATGCTACCGTGCTGCCCTTGTTTAATATCGAATTCCATTAAAGTCAATGGAACTGAGTATTAACCACAAGAGTTTAATAAGTGGCTAATTTCTTCTCACTAGTTTCAGGCTTCTCTGTCTCAGGTGAATTTTTGCCCCTATGTGTTTAAGTCAGATTTGGCCAGTGAGGTGCTGTGTTCATTCGTTATTCTACAGACTGGATCGCTTTCTAACATTGTGTTGAAGTTATATTTTAAGAGCATTAGATAATGCGCAATCTTCCTGCGTCAAGCTGTCAATTGGCAATAACTCTGAAATCTCTTTGTGCTGTGGATCTAATGTCCAGCGGGATCTATAGAGAGGCTGCCCAAGATCAAAGTGCATGAGACTTTCAACCCATCGGTCTGAACTGAATTTGAGCGGAGAATCGAGGAGTGAAAACTGGCCTAACTCTCGCCTGCTTCAATCTGGACAATTAAAACCACACAGCATTCCAGCAACTCACCAAGGCTTCTTTTGACAGCACGTTCCAAACCTGTGACCTCTCCCACCTAGAACGACAAGGGCATCGATGCCACCAAGCTACACATTCCCCTCCAAACCACTCACAGCATCTTGGCTTGGAACGATATCGCCATTCCTTCACTGTCGACAGGTCTAAAACAGGAATTCCCTTCCTTTCTTTGTAATGAACTTAGAGCACCCACCCAATTCTTTACTTTTTCAATTAAGGGGCAATTTAGCATGGCCAATCCATCTAACCTGCCCATCGTTTTGGGTTATAGGGGCGAAACCCATGCAGACACGGTGAGAATGTGCAAACTCCACATGGCCAGTGACCCGGGTCCAGGATCGAACCGGGGTTCTTGGCGCTGAGGTAGCAGTGCTAACCACTGTGCCACCGTACCGTCCTTATAGGAATTCCTTTCTGAATGACACTGTGAATAGGTGTGCCTGCACCACATAGACTGCGGCGGTTCAAGAGTAATTAGTGATGAGCAAGCAAATGCCAGCCTTGACAGTGACTGAATAAGTGAAAACCTTTCCTTTACAACCACTGTATGACCAAAATTGGAATAATTTGGGCTGGGGAGCGCTCAGAATCATCAGGCAAACAATGACTTCAATTCCCTGCTCCATTTTGCACCTGTTTAAAACTCTACCATGTATGGGTGTTGGGTTCAGTAATACGTGGGTGGGCATTTTTCAATGATGTGCAAATTTAGGGAAATGTGTCATGTGGTATATTCACCGTCATCTGCATCTGGGCACAGAGCCTCGGGGGGGGGGTTGATTAAATTTCAGCCTTGTCGCTGAGTTAAAACAGCAGAAAAGCTGGTAGGCCATCTTGCTTTTAAGTTCTGCCCGATCACCGAGAGCCAACTTACTGTGCAGAGAAATCCACTTCCTTTACACCTGAGGCAGGTGCGGCAGGTTTCCCACAAGTGTACACCACCTCTACTCCTCCCCGACCCTGGGAACTGGGCCAAGGTGTTGTGGAGCAAAGTTCCCAAGAGGGGGCTGGGAGTCTCGCCCTTGTCACAGCTCTGTAACCATGGAGGTGCAGACGGGAAAAACAGGGCCTGCTCCCCGATCTTCAATCGTGAAGCCTTTTTCTTGACTTCAGAATTTGTTCTGCCTCGTTTGGACTCTGGTGGCAGAATCCACACCTTCAAGCAGATTGCTGGCCGTTATTTTGTGGTCCTTTAACCAGGATCAGTGAACACACAACGGCATTTTCTTTTTCTCGAAGAAATGAAGTAAGAAACACAAGCGAGGGATGAAAACATCTTAATTTAATGCACAAGTGGAATGAAGCAACAAAACCATTCCATGAATAAATTAAGCAATTTACACGGAGTATTTGCCTATACATTTGAACACAGAGTTATTTCTTACAATCTCCAATATAGATTAGGAACACAGTGGGCTCTCACTCTCACAAGTCCATTTCCCGCGACTGTGGAATATCTGGCATCTCTAGGATTTTGAGTTCATTCATTCTTGATATTTTGAGGCAGATTACCATTCCCTTACAAAACAAAATTATTTTCCAAATCATTTTGCTCCCTCTTTTCAATCTCTCGATTTTTCAATGGGTTGCAAATGACGGTATCGGGTTGCCTTCCGTTACCCATTTCATGACTCCCTCGTTGCATGTTGACACGCCACAAAGCCTCGGCCTATCCTTAACTCCCAAGGGAACCTATTGTAATCAGGGCATCTGCATGCGGGTAGTCACACACCCCACCGCCCAGTGACCAGGCCAGCTAGTTCAAAGAGGATTGTCTAAGCTAAATCGTTTACTTCAGCTTAAATAGTTTGCAAACACAAAAGAATGTGGGAAGTTCAGAGGGGGACACATTGACCTTTCATTTCTGATACTAGGGTTCAAATCTGGCCGGATTGGGTGAGAGTTTCCTTCTGCTGGCTGTGCAAAATGGATTTAGGTCTCCTCAATCCAACCCCTGATGGACATGAGCCCAAAGCATCATATTGGAACAAATGGCATAATTTCACACAGAAGCTGTGTGTGCGATGTGGAACGATGTCACACTGGCGCACTAAAGGTTGTTTGCGTTGGGTTGGGACTCAGACAGTTGCTGGGGCAATGTTAAGTGTACACAGTATCTCACTCTCTGCTATACCTAATATGAAAGTTGCTTTATGCTGTCACCCGGTTCCTGAATCTTGCATTAACATTCCTCCGCTTTCATGTGCACAAAAGAAGCTCGTGGAAACATTATACCGTCTGCACAAGCTAAAACGTATGGGTTAACAGCAAGCTGGGCACATGAACATTAGATTCACTAGAGGTTGCTCATTCATCCAGGAGAACAGAGCTCAATATAAGACATAGAATCACTACAGTGCACAAGAAGGCCATTCTGCCCATCGAGTCTGCACCGACCCTCCGAAAGATCACCCAGTAACCCCATCTAATCTTTTTGCACACTAAGGAGCAATTAATCATGGCCAATCCAGCTAACTCGCACATCTTTGGACTGTGGGAGGAAACCAGAGCACCCGGAGGAATCCCACGCAGACGCGGGGAGAACGTGCAAACTCCGCATAGACAGTGACCCAAGGCTGGGATTGGACCCGCGTCCTTGGCACCTGTGAGGCAGCAGCGCTGCCCACTGTGCTGCCCTGCATGTAGCAATCTTTTTAATTTGCTGACAACTAAGGGAACTTCGTTCCCAGAGTGTAATGACTGCAATTGTGGCCCAGCCGCTCAAGCTCAGCGGCTCTACGCACATTGTTTATTCGCCCTATCATTTCAACAGGCTGTAAAGTGGCTTGGAGAGTGGTTTAATCTGCACTGGAGAGGATGGTGCAGAAGGTGACTTTGCAAACAGCACCTTTAATGGACAGACCTTTCAATTGAAGCAGACGATCGAATCGATTCCTTTCTACAGTGACAGAAAAGAAAATGGCGCTAGATGGATGCGAGGTGGCCAGTCCCATTATCATTCGATCCTCGCACCCGCCCTCCCTTCTCAACACCACTGAAGTTGAAAGCTCTCGCCCAATTCTCTTGTGGGATGTGGGTGTGGCTGGCAAGGCCCAGCGTTTGTTCCGTGCCTGCCCGCCCTTGTACCGGAAGCAGCTTAAGAGTCAAGCACATTGCCGCGGGTCTGGACTCACAAGTAGGCCACACCTAATGAATGGACGGCAGATTTCCTTCCCTAAAGGTGGTTGGTGAACCAGATGAGTTTCTACAACAATCGATGACAGGATTAGGCTGGGCCCTTGGATTACTAAACCATGTCACCATTTTCCCACCAATGATCACAAACATTTTACCCAATCACAGCAAAACAAAAATGCTCCTGTAATTGCCATGACACCCCACAGTCCCGTCTAGCCTGAGGCGATTCTTTAGGAAAAATGTGCATCTTTAAAGGCTTGACTGGATTATCTATCCTAAAATGGAAAGGAAGGAGACTTGTGTGGAGTAGAGTAGAGACAGAGGTCGGGTAAATGACTTCCAAGTCTACCATGCTATTTAATAAGGTCATGGCTGATTTTTCACCTTAATTCCTCTTTCTTGCTTAATTACCACATCCCTTCATTACCTCGGAGTTCATAAATCTACTGACCTCAGTCTTGAATCTGGTCAACAATGGAGCACCCATCGACCTCCTGAGTTCCAGAGACTCACAACCTTCTGAGATTCTCCTTACTTCAATTGCAATAGGTAAACCCCTTGTCCTGAGACTGTTCTGGATACTGCAGCTGGGGGGAACAACCTTTCACAAGGGTGGCGCATTGGTCAGCACTGCTGCCTCATGGCGCCGAGGTCGCAGGTTCGATCCCGGCCCCGGGTCACTGTACGTGTGCCGTTTGCATATTCTCCCCGTGTGTGAATGGGTCTCACCCCCACAACCCAAAAAGATGTGCAGGATCGGAGAAATAGCCACGCTAAATTGCCCCTTAATTGGAAAAAAAAAGAATTGGGTACTCTAAATTAGTTTTAAAAAAAGAAAACAGTTTTTCAGTATCTGCTGTGTCACGCTCTCTCTCAACCTTATCCCTTCCAATAAGATCATCTCCCAATCTTCTAAGCGCCAGGGAGTGTATAGACCCAATTTACTCAGCCTCACATTAGAGGCCCCCATCTTATCCCATGAGAACCCACAGTAGACGATGGAGTCACTCACAGGTGGACATACGTGAACAACGAGGAGTCGAACACTAACCATTCTGTGTAATTCTATGATTCCAGAGCTAACTTGCAGAGAGACTGTTAATCCCAAGCTGCAACTCCATTCACAGCGGATCTGGGACTCGGCCACTCTCAGAATCAAATTTGTGTGCCCCCCACTCAGCCTGGTGCCCTCCCTTTGTCACAGGGTTAGGATCAAGTGGCCTTCAAGGCCAAACTGCCAATCCAAGACATCGGCGAACTTGTGGGCCAGCACTTTTAGCACAGTGGGCTGAACAGCTGGCTTGTAATGCAGAATAAGGCAGCAGCGCGGGTTCAATTCCCCGTACCGGTCTCCCCGAACAGGCGCCGGAATGGGGCAACTAGGGGCTTTTCACAGTAACTTTATTGAAGCCTACTTGTGACAATAAGCAATTATTATTATTATTAGGCTAAAACCTGGATGGATTGTCTTAAAAACTCAACTGGTTCACTCGTGACCTGCAAGGAACGAGCCCTGACACCACCCACCCCCATTTCCTCTGAACTATGCGCGGCTCCGGATCACATGGTTAAGTGGTCAACTTTTAAATACCCTCAGTGCTACCAGCGATGAGTAATGAATACCACCTTATCAGCAAAACCAAACCTATGCCCTGAGAACAAATGATTAAATAATGCGCCCCACCATTGGGTCCGTTACGGGTCCCTTACCCTGCACACCCTCACCACCTCTGCAAAGCAACCCACCCCTCACTCATGCCTCTTTCCCTGCAAAACCCGCCCCCCCCCCCCCCCCCCCGCCCCCCACAACCCACCCCACCCAATACTGGAGCCCGCCAGACAATAGGCCTCATCCGCCTGCTGTTCATCGTTTTAAAAAATCCGTAACAATAGGCAAACAGGGCAGCGAATTATCAATTCACACCGACCTCTATTTTAATGACCAGCAATGGACCTACCTCTCTTTTAAACAGAGAGGGGATAATTTTGAGAGATTATTTTGCCCCACAATGTTTGTTGCCACTAAGTGCAAACATTACCGCTAAGCCGGAACTCTACAGAGCAGGGGCTCTGATGTGATACTTTTTACTTCATCATCTGAAGCCGTTGCTACGTCCCCCAGTCACGGTCTGGAAGCATCCGCTTCCCTCAGGATGTGTAGGGGAACATACAACTCAGAATTAAGACCATCTTTGGACTACAGGTAATTTGCACATTACCAGCATAAATGTCTTTGCGTAAAAAAATGTATTTAGCATTTATTTCCACATCCTGGAAGCATCACTCCGCACAAAAGTCAGATTCAATGTTTGACTCACCGATGTGATTGTCCTGCCGGTTGTTAGCAGCCTGCCTTTTTAAGAGGAGCTTCTCCCTGGGTGACGCAGGGATAGGAGGAGGCCATTCAGGCCCTCAAGCCTGTCCCGCTTGGGCAACATGTCCTGTTTGGTTCACAAGCTTCAAAAGTTCACTCGAGTCTCCCATTTTAATCTCCCTCTCAGCATTTTTAAGCTTGGTGGAATTTGTATAAAATCTCTCCTTTGATTGTTATCCACAGTCACGTATATATTAAAGCTCAGGGGGTTATTTACAGGCGATGAAGTTTCTTTTTATGTACAATTGATTTCTGAACTGTAAAAGGGCCTCAGATTGGGTAAAACGCTAAAGAATTCTTTTCCGTGGTGGATTTAACCTTGAATACTGACTGAGGTAGATAATTTGGAGTTCTCACTGGGAGGTTCCACCACCTCCCCTCTGTTCCTCCTCTCCTCACACCGAGCTCTCATCTGGCTTCTCCACCAGCTGAGCGTGTTTCCGTTTCTCCAGCATCTTGCTCAGCTCTTCGGTGAAGGAGTGGTAATGGGGCAAGGTGGCCTCCACCTCACTGGCCTGCCGCAGCAGGACGTAGCTGTTGCCATTCATCTTCCTCAGCACGTGCGGCAAGCCGGGCAGGCCGTTGGGGGTGGTGGCGCTGGCGGGCTCGGAGGCGCAGGAGGACGAGTCGGTAGGGAGGGGGAGAGGGGGCGGCGGGGGAGGGGGGGGGCAGCAGCTCGGCGCTCGGCGTCCTGTGGTTGCCCGTCGGCACGCCCTCGCCGGGGATTATCTTCAGGAACCGGTCGCCGCCGTAACGGCCCGCCTCTCCCTCCTCGCCCTTCCCCGCGCAAGTGCCGGAAATGTTCTGCAGCTCCACCAGCGATGACCTGGGGAGCCGCATGTTGTAGTTGCCCCTCTTGGAGGGCGAGCAGAAGAGATAGATGGACAAGGTGAATAGGACAAAGGAAACAGCAGCCAAGATTGCAATGATGATGAGATATATGAATTCCTGGGCCTTGGAGATCTGTCGCTGAGGTGACGTTGGAGGGAAAGGCGGTGAGACTGCTAAACTTTCCAAGACGCTGATGTTGTACGAGGCGACCGCGAACCTCACTCCGTTTTCCTCAGCGAAGCAGCAGTATTCGCCATCATCAGTGACCTGCACATCTTTTATCACCAGAGAACCGTCTTTTAGGCTGTAACATTTTCCAAGGAGGTCACTGTCATTGATTTTCCATTTTGCAACGGCTGTGTTCGAGCTGAGAGGGCACTGCAAAAAAATGTCTGTTCCTTTCTGCACCGTTCGACTTTTCACTTCTGAACGAACTGTGGAGGAAGAAGGGAGCAATTACTGGAATTATACTTTGGAGCAATGTTATTATTGCTGTGAATGCCAGCAGAGCTTTCACAGTGAGAAAAATATCTCTGCCCAATCGTTGCAACAAGCTAATATTATTGAGCGTGACCAGGGAAAAGCTCCATTTCTAAGTGAACAACAGCTTTTCAGTGTATAGTTCTGGCGGCACATTGACCTGTCAGGGCGGGATGTATGTGGGACACCTCTGAGATCAGAGCCCAAGGATGGGGTCCAAGGTACCTGCCCAGAGGGGAAGAATGATGCTCACGTCCTTGCAGCTTCAAGCCCTTTGAATATGTCGTCGGCGTCTCCCCCCCCCCCCCCCCCCCCCACCTTGATACAGCATGAAGGTCTCACAAAAGAGCTCAATTCCTCCCACAAATCTTACTGCCATGGTTCTGGGCAATGCGGTTGTGTTGGTGTTTACTATTGTCAACTGGTATGTCAATGTTAGCCCTTCAGTTCAGAAATGTCAACTGTACAACCACTGACCGCTATGTAGTCCTGTGATACCTTTATATAAACAAAACTCTTTCCTTCAACCACCAGCCAGATGTAACAGAAGGGGCAATTAACTGGGGAAACCTGTTGTGCATGACATTAATGATAATTGTGCTTTCTCTCAAGTTAGGACCATCTTGCCCAGCTCTGCAGCAATCAACAGGAGTTCATTCTGTCAAACAACACAGAAACTGGCCAGTGTGTTTTGTGGGACTTCAAAAACACCTTTGATGGGATGCGGCCATCACTGGCAAGGCCAGTCTTTGTCGTCCATCCCTTCTGCCCTTGAGCTCAGAGGGCAGTTAAGAGTCGGCCGCATTGACTGGGTAAGGACAGCAGATTTCTTCCCGAATGAGCATTCGTGAACCAGATTGTCTTTTTACGACAAGCATTCACAGTTGTCTTGGTCATCCATGACTGAGACCAGCTTTCAATTTATTAACGGAATTCAAATTTCACCATCTGCCATGGTGGGATTCGAACCCGGGTCCACAGACCCTTACCCTGGGTCTCTGGATTACTCGCCCAGTGACAATACCCACTGCGGCACTGCTTCCCCTGCCCCTTGTCCCTGATACCCCAACCAGAGGAAATAAATATTAAACTCTTACAATTGGTGGGAATATTAATAATTTGGTCAGTTAGGGCAATTACACAATTAAATTATTAAATCTAGATTCTAAAGCTTTTGAAGTATTTTTCTTTGACAAGTTGAACTGTGCAACGTGACTATTAGACAGAACACAAAGGTTGCATTTCTATAGCACCTTTCAGAATATCTCAAAGCCAATGAAGTACTTTTGGAGTTGCTGTAATGTCGGAAATGCGGTGGCCAAACAGCAATGTGATAATCACCAGCTCAGTTGTTTTTAGTGATGTACTTTGAGGGGTAAACATTGACCAGGACACAGGGCAGAACTCCCTTATTCTTCTTCAAAGCGCGGTGGAGTTTGCCAGGCCTACTGAGGGAGCAGACAGGGACTAGGACATTTTCTTTCTATTTGTCAGGAGCTGGTGGTGGCAAGCTAGGTTGAGTGTGTGATAGATGCAGATTAAAGCCCCTCATATCCTTCCCTGATATCTAGTGGTAAGACACTAGCAATCTAGTGGTAAGACAATCCAAAACCCCACCAGCAATTCTCATGATCAACCTGAAAAGTTTAACATGCGAATGCCAATTAGAGCAGGGTTAGAATGGATTTTTTGTTCTTGTAGATTCAATGCCAACAGGGGGCTGCCTTAACTTACAAGAAGACAGTAATAAAATTGCAGAACAGGCATAACATTTGCCAATGAACCTAAACAGAGATAAGTCTGAGGTATTACATTTTGGTCAGAAAAATAAGAAGGTCACCTATTACTTGAAAATAAAAATCAAAGTCGGGTCAGCAGCAAAGGGACCTGGGAGTACAAATGCACAAGTGGTTAAAAGTGGCCAGACATGTATGTTTATAAGGCCATTAAAAAAGCAAACCGAGAACTAATGTTTATTTCTAGAGGGATCAAATATTTTTTGTTTATCCATTCATGGAATGTGGGATAGCCTTTGTCGCCCAGCCCTAATTGCCCTTGAACTGAGTGGCTTGCTCGGCCATTTCAGGGGGTGGTGAAGAAACAATCACTTTGCGTGTGTGTCACGTGCAGGGCAGGCCAGGTAAGAACAGATTTCCTTCCCTAAAGGGGATTAGTGAACCAGGTGGGTTTTTACAACAATCAACGAACGTACATTCCTTGGCCATCAAGTCCTGGGGTGGGACTAGTGCCTGAGTTTCTGGCTGAGAGACAGGGACTCTAACCCACTGGGGCCCCAAGGCCTCCCCTGGACACAGTGGGATTGCTAAACCATTTTAACGGGCACTTTAAGATTCAACCACTTGTGAGGCTGGAGTCACACATCAGCCAGACTGCGTAAGGGCAGCAGAATTTCCTCCTGCAAGATCATGGGCCGACAGTGCACTGGAGTGTCAGCCTTGATTTCTGTGGAGTGGGACTGAAACCCAGGGCCGTGTCATTCAGAGGCAGGAATGCCATCAACTGGGAGTTGACACTTTGACGAGTGAGAATGTCATTCTCCAGCCAGGTCCTCACCAGTTGCCCAGCGAGAGACATTCCCCCACTCTGTGGACTGCTGCGACCAACAGTAAAGATTACTTGCAAACGTGAAAGTGAGAAGCTACGTACCATCTCCACGCCTGTCCAAACACCCTTTGCTCCCAGTCGCAATGTCTTGAATCAGCTGTGCTCTGCAACAGAGAAAACAAAGCTTGAGTGAAGTGTAGGAAATGGCAGCTCATTAGCAGCAAAGCGAAGACTTTCCATGGAGCTGTTGCCTCAGCTGAAAGGCACACAAAATCCCAGGAATGGGGTCATTTTAGTTCAGGATTGGCACCCACATCTATATATCTGTGTAACTACATTACATATCTGGGCAGCTCGTTGGCTCAGCACTGCTGCCTCACAGTGCCGAGGACCCGGGTTCGATCCTGACCCCAGGTCACTGTCCGTGTGGAGTGTGCACATTCTCCCCCTGTCTGCATAGATCTCACCCCCAAAACTCAAAAAGATGTGCAGGGTAGGTGGATTGGCCACGCTAAATTGCCCCTTAATTGGAACCACAAAGAATTCTATCACATATTATTACCCCGTGAGTAAAGATGGTCCATTGACTTATGGCTGCGCTCCTCATTTTCAATTGTTACCCCCAGGTAGTTAAACATTTTCCCACTGGGAACCGTTTATCTTTATTATCATTTCCACTTCGGAACCGTTGAAACTAAAGTCAAGGCACCCTGAAGCCTCCTGGGTTTAAAAGTAAACCGTGTATTCCTGGGTTGCTAAGAAGGCCACGTGCTGGGCACCAACACACTGCAGTAAGGTGCAAATCGCAGCCTTGATTTCCCTCGTACAGAGTTTGCATTATTGGAACCACAAATATCACAAGAAGCAAAGTGGAGGACCAGACATTCCCCGTGGAAACAGGGGAGCAGATTACACCGTTTGCCTCCTACAAACTTAGCGGTAAGTCAACATCGCTTGCTGAGGCTCAAGTGGATGTTCTCCACCGGTGACGATGTCCAGTGCGGAGGTGGCAAGAGCTTCACACACAGTTAAATAGAATGTACAACACAGAAATAGGCCAATGGGTCCAACTGGCCCACGCCAGTGTCTACATTCTACCTGAGGCCCCTCACAACGCCTCTTCAACTAATTCGATCAGTGTAAATCTTTATTCCATTCTCCCTGGTATGATTCCAGCTTCCCCTCAAACACAAAGAGGGGAGAAGGAATTAAAATATCTTCCATATGGAGCTTGGCGAGAGCTGATAGACCCCAAGTGGATGGCTGATGAAACCATTAACCTCTTTGGAACTTAAGAGGGGAAAATTCTGACTGGGCATTGGTTCAAATCTGGTGATAGTAAGTGGGAGGCCTATTTATCGTCTCTACCCATTTGTGTGAAATGAGTTTAATAATAAGATTATAAATAATTATGTTTGCATTAAAGAAAGTCGGGAGATCTATAAAATGAGCTGCTGCCTTACCGTCGCCTGTCCTACACTATCACAACAAAAATCTAGTCAAGCAATTTCTTTCCAATTATAGATGTTGCATCTGTATTCTTTCAGTTTCAGCATTTTCCCTTCCTCGAACGTGTCTAATAAAGAAACCACCCAGGTTGCTGGTGTAAGCTCAAATTTCCACAAAACAACTTTCCAAAGATGTGCAGGTCAGGTGGGGTTACAGAGATAAGGTGGGTGGGAGTGGGTCTACATGGGTTGCTCTTTCAGAGGGTCCGCGCAGACTCGATGGGCTGAATGGCCTCCTTCTGTACTGTAGGGATTCTTTGTCTATGTCTCAGGCACTCCCTAGGCGACAGAAACACTTCTGAAACACTCTTAATTTTTGCTGCTCCCTGCTAATGCGAAAGCTTTCGCTACTTGTGACAAGCATAATGTTAGCAGCGTGTTGCGGATAGTTGGGCAGCACAGATTCTGCCAGAATTAGCCTGGATTCCCCCAGGCACAGATGAATTGGAATAAGAGGAGGCCATTTAGCCCCTCCCACCTGTTCCGCTGCCAATCAGTGAGATCATGGCTGATGTAACTCCATCAACTTGCATTTGCCCCATAGCCCTTAACACCTTGGTTAACAAAAGTCCATCACCATTTTAAATTAAGAATTGATCGAGCATCAGCATCCAGAAGAGAATTCCAAACATCTACCACCCTTTGTAAAAATGGATCCAAATTTCATACCTGCAAGGTCTGACTCTAATTTTAAAGCTACGTCCCGCTAGTCAAAATTCTAGTAAATAATCTAAATAGCCAAAATAATCTAAGAATAAAACTTTATTTTTCTCCCTTCCTTTGAAAGCACGGAGGGGGGGGGGTATTTTAACTTTATCCGATGGTGTATCACGTGGAATATCGAACTAGCCATCAATTCTATACCTGTCTCAGTTCAATATTTCCAATCTTAGTGCATGAGGCCAATTATCCATTGCGTACATTAATGACTGTAAAGAGCTCCAGGATATTTAGAAAGGGGCGTTTCGCTGGCCAGACTGTCCCGACATGGAATGCTGCTCCTGAAACCACAGGCCTGTCCTGTGTGATTTGGCACCAGATGTTTAAATAAATGGAGAATCCTGCTTTGCTGGTCCCTAGTTCCCCAGGCAATGTCCTTCCGCTGCTGAGGCCCCGAGTCTGAACGATTTTAATACTTTTTAACTTCTTCACCCAGAGAGTGATTAGGATATGGAACTCATTGCCACGTGATTAGCTGAGATGTAGCCCAACTTGGTGACGCGACGAGGCCTTCGAACCTCGCGATGGGCTTCTCGTGAGGTTCACGCCGCTCAGAACGGCTGGCGGGATTTAACGAGATCTTGCGAGACGTCGCGATCTGGATCTCGCCTTCGCTGGGCAAGATCCGGATTAACATATTTAAATGAGCCATTCATCTAATTTAAATACCCAGTGCCCGGGAACTAACGGCCTGGCCTGGGAGACCTCGGCAGGGCCTAGTTTAGCACCAGTTTCAACAAACGAGGACCAGTAGTAACAGCACCGGGGGGGGGGGGGGGGGGGGGGGGGATTGGAGATTCCAGGCCATTAGAGGCCCTTTGGTAGTTGCGCTCTGGACAGGTTGTACCCTGGCACCTGGACACAGCCTGGCACATTGGCACTGCAGGGTGCCAGGCTGGCAGTGCCAAGGTGCCTGGTTGCCCGTGTCAGCGATTGGGCCCAAGGGTGCCTAAATGGTGGGGTGGATTCGAGGATCCCTCAAGAGGTACATTGAGTGCAGCGAGGGGGATCCGGAGGCTGCGGTGGGGGCAATATGGGTATTTAATAATGGTGACATGATCTGCGACTCAGTTCAGCTCACCAGTGCAGGAAATGAGGCAGTGCGGCCTTGGTTGGCTGTTCCTCACCGAGGCCAAAAAAAGGGCAAAGGTCTTGTTAAATAGCTAAATATTTCTCGTCGCTGCAGGCACCAAGAAACAGCCCGGTCATGCGCCCAAAACGGGTCTCTGTTTCTGTCCTGTTGAATCATGCCCGCTACCTTTAAGAGGAATCCATTACGTGTACGAGGCAGAACAGGCAAGGAGGCTAGGCTGATTGGATTAGATGAAATGGGGCTGAGGTTATCCATGTGCCTTCTCAACCTTGTCCCTCACCTGAGGTGTGGTGATCCTCAGGTTAAACCACCACCAATCAGCTCTCCCCATCAAAGGAGAGAGCAGCCTATGGTCATCTGGGTCTATGGCGGCTTACCCTTTAAACACTGACCGAGAGCAGCTGGGCCAATCTGTGCTGTAAAATGTCTGTGTAGTACTATTTAATATTGTTATGAGTGTCAAGAGTTTGCCAAAGGCAACAACTAGATTGTCAGACAAGAAATTCTTGTAAAACAACCTCCCCGCTTTGTCCAGTTCGTAATATGAGGGATTCTTCGCAAATGAATGCAAAGCATACTGCTCTGGTACGGGCGTTAACCCGTTTAATACTTTAAACATGTTGCCATCAGCATGGGAGAGAAATTTTGTTTTGAGTGCTTTGCTGGTGATGATGAACGATGCCGATTGGTATTTCGAGCCAGCAGTGTCTCGGTGAGGACTTCACTGGATTCATAAAAACTTGTTTTTAATGTGATTCGAATTTAGCAAAACATGCAAAAAAAAGACTTCTCCTCACACAGGATGACTGGTGCATCAATGGCTAGCCTGCCACCTTCCAGGGATCTATATCCCGCAATCAAATAATCATCCGACAGAGTCAAAAACAAATCCAGCGAAAATCCCAGGGCCCATTGAGGGGAAAAGGTACTCAGGAATATTTCTTCCGCAGGAAATCAAAATCAGTCTAGGAAATCATGGGCGAAATTCTCCCGAAACGGCGCGATGTCCGCCGACTGGCGCCCAAAACGGCGGCAATCAGACGGGCATTGCGCCGCCCCAAAGGTGCGGAATGCTCCGCATCTTTGGGGGCCGAGCCCCAACATTGAGGGGCTTGGCCGACGCCGGAGGAATTTCCGCCCCGCCAGCTGGCGGAAACGGCCTTTGTTGCCCCGCCAGCTGGTGCGGAAATGACATGTCGGGGCGGCGCATGCGCGGGAGCGTCAGCGGCCGCTGACAGTTTCCCGCGCATGCGCAGTGGAGGGAGTCTCTTCCGCCTCCGCCATGGTGGAGACCGTGGCGGAGACAGAAGGGAAAGAGTGCCCCCACGGCACAGGCCCGCCCGCGGATTGGTGGGCCCCGATCGCGGGCCAGGCCACCGTGGGGGCACCCCCGGGGTCAGATCGCCCCACGCCCCCCCCCCCCCCCCCCCAGGACCCCGGAGCCCGCCCGCACCGCCTTGTCCCGCTGGTAAATAGGTGCTTTAATTTACGCCGGCGGGACAGGCAATTTATCGGCGGGACTTCTGCCCATACGGGCCGGAGAATCGAGCGGGGGGGGCCCGCCAACCGGCGTGGCGCAATTCCCGCCCCCGCTGAATCTCCGGTGCCGGAGACTTCGGCAACCGGCGGGGGCGGGATTCACGGCAGCCCCCGGCGATTCTCCGACCCGGCGGGGGGTCAGAGAATGACGCCCCATATCTTTTTTTATATAAATATATGAGTACCCAATTCTTTTTTTCCCTTTAAGGGGCAATTTAGCGTGGCCAATCCACCTACCCTGCACATCTTTGGGTCGCGGGGGCGAAACCCACGCAGACACAGGGAGAATGTGCAAACTCCACACGGACAGTGACCCAGAGCTGGGATCGAAACCGTGTCCTCGGCACCATGAGGCAGCAATGCTAACCACTGCGCCACCAGGTCACCCCCCAGGAGATCATATCAACCAAATGTTAGATATGCTCCAACCGCAAACCTAGTCAAAAACTTGTTTTTTGACAAGGTTTCAAAATTTCAGTAACTGTCAAAAAAAAAGGTAAAAAGTGGTCGTATGGTGGACAAGAATGTCCCCCTGAAATAATGAGGATGTTTGTGCAAATTATACTGAATAAACTGGGCACTTAAACTGTCCTTAATAGTCTTCAAAATAACCTTAGAGCTGGTCTTCTTTCCAAGATACGCTGGATCTCCATGTCCATGGAGACATACAGCACAGAAAGGGGTCATTCATACCATCGTGCTATGCCAGCCCTTTGAAAGAACTCTGCAATGAATTCTTCTCTCTTGCTTTACCCCCACAGCCCTTGCAAATCTTTGCTCTTTGAATATTTCTCTAATTCACCTTGCGAAAGTTACGACGGGATCAGTTTCCACAACCCACACAGGCAATGCATTCCTGATCACAATAACTTGCCGGCTGGAGGACAAATTCTTCTCAGCTCCCTCAGGGTGAGTTACACGCCGCATGGGACCATATCCCACCGCTGATCTTCTGTCTGACAAAGGTTAGCGTTCCAGCTAAGGTTTCACCGAAACTCTTGTACCTGTGCTGTTCCATCTGAATCTCCCGGCAAACTCTGCCGTCCCAACCGCAGTAAGGATCTCGAGCCAGGATGCAATCGAAGCACGTTGAATATTTGCGGCAGCTTGCCACAGGCAGCTGAATCATGCCAGTCTGTGATCCGACATACAGCATTCCCTGTAATTAAAACAGGCACACCATCAAAATTAAACCGTCATTCCTTGCAGAGCATGTTTTTGGTGAGCACTATTTAAACATTATTTTCCATCAGGTCATAACTGCTGAAGTGCATAATAAACATGTTGGAATAACAGTTTGACCTTTTTCCTTTCATTTTAATTGCAGACTAAGCTTGAATAACAATGAGAAAAACATGGTTCTCTTGATGAGGTGACTGTTTTATTCGTGTTTTGAGAGAGTAGGATGCCCTGGAAGCCCAATGGTTACAGCCGCTATTTACTCAGCCATGCATAAGTGCCTCTTAGTGGAGCTCTTGATTTGGGCGGCACGGTGGCACAGTGGTTAGCACGTTCTCCCCGTGCCTGCGTCCGGGTGCTCCGGTTTCCTCCCACAGTCCAAAGATGTGCAGGATTGGCCATGATCAACGCCCTGGGGTTATGGGGATAAGGCGGGAGAGTGGGCCCAAGTACAGTGCTCTTTCGGAGGGTCGGTGCAGACTTGATGGGCCGAATGGCTTCCGTCAGCACTCTAGGGATTCTATCGGTTTTATTGTCGGTTCAGCAATTATTGCCTATTCCTTGTTGCCCTGGACACAGTGGGCTCGGTAAGCCCCTTCAAAGGGCACTTTAAGAGTCAATAATATATGGATTTCATTATTCATTCACGTGATGATGGCACCACTGCCAAGGTCAGCAATTGTTGCCCATCCCTAATTTCCCTTGAACTGAGTGAGCATTTCAGAGTCAACCATTTTGTTGTGGGTTTGGGGTCACCTGTAGACCAGGCCAGGTGAGGATGGCAGCTTCCCTGAGCGAGCCAGATGGGTTTTTAGAACAAACTATGATAGTCACTATTATTAGGACTAACTTTTTAATTTAAAGGAGCCAATTCTTTTTTTCCAATTAAGGGGAAAATTAGCGTGGCCAATCCATCTAACCTGCACATCCTTTTGGGTCGTGGGGGTGAAACCCACGCAGACACGGGGAGAATGTGCAAACTCCACATGGACAGTGACCCAGGGCCGGGATCGAACCCAGGTCCTCGGTGCCGTGAGGCAGCAGTGCTAACCACTGCACCACCGTGCCGGCCCACAATTTTTATTAACTGAATTCAAATTCCATCAGCTGCCACGGTGGGATTTGAATCCCTTTCCTCGGAGCATTAGCCTTGATTACTAGTCCAGTAACATTACCACCAAACCATCATAGCCCCACTGACTCTGCAGTCACATGATTGGGCCCGACTACGTAAAGAGAGCAGGTCTCTTTTTCTAAAGGACAATGTTGGCCCAGTGTTCTTTCCGACATTCTGATAGATTCACAGTCACTTTTCTTAACATTGGGCGGGAATTCCGGGCCCTTTCCGCAAAGGAGACCCCTTCCCATCCTACGGCATGTTCCCCGGCAGCACGACGGGCGAGCCTCGTAAAATGCGGTAGAGAACGGAAAATACGCCACGAGGTGGGGGCAGAAAACCCCACCCGTTATCTTTTCATTTGGGATTGCAATATGGGACGTCATTCTCCGACCCCCTGCCGGGTCGGAGAATCGCCGGGGGCCGCCGTGAATCCCGCCCCTGCCGGTTGCCGAAGTCTCCGGCACCGGAGATTCGGCGGGGGCGGGAATCGCGCCACGTCGGTTGGCGCCCCCCCCCCCCCCCCCCCCCCCGTTCGATTCTCCGGCCCGAATGGGCCGAAGTCCTGCCGATAAATTGCAAGTCCCGCCGGCGTAAAATAAAGCACCTATTTACCGGCGGGACAAGGCGGCATGGGCGGGCTCCGGGGTCCTGGGGGGGGGCGCGGGGCAATCTGACCCCGGGGGGTGCCCCCATGGTGGCCTGGCCCGCGATCGGGGCCCACCGATCCGTGGGAGGGCCTGTGCCATGGGGGCACTCTTTCCCTTCCGCCTCCGCCACGGTCTCCACCATGGCGGAGGCGGAAGAGACTCCCTCCACTGCGCATGCGCGGGAAACTGACAGCTGCCGCTGATGCTCCCGTGCATGCGCCGCCCCGACATGTCATTTCCGCGCCAGCTGGCGGGGCACCAAAGGCCATTTCCGCAAGCTGGTGGGGCGGAAATTCCTCCGGCGTCGGCCTAGCCCCTCAATGTTGGGGCTCGGCCCCCAAAGATGCGGAGCATTCCGCACCTTTGGGGCGGCGCGATGCCCGTCTGATTGGCGGCGTTTTGGGCGCCAGTCGGCGGACATCGCGCCGTTTCGGGAGAATTTCGCCCATGATATTCAGCTTATCCGCTTTCCACCGTGGCCTGTCCCTCTGACCCCGACAGAAACTTTCTTTTAACCAACAGCGAAGTTCCGACCTCAAATGTATTACTTCCTGATCGGGAGAATGACAATAATAATTGAGGATGATTTCCCCTTGTGGGAGAGACTAGAACTAGGGGGACTCAGTTTAAAAATAAGGGGTTGGATTCTCCACTGTCGGGAGTCTCCATTTCGCCGGCAGCCTGGGGATTACCCGAAGGTGTGAGGCTGCCCAAAATGGGTAGGCCCATTGGCCGGCTGGCGAGATGCAGAATCCTGCCCGAGGGGTCTCCCACTTGAGGTGGAGATGAGGAGAAATCTTTCCTCTCCGATGTCGTGAGTCTGTGGATCTTTCTACCCCAAGGAGCTGTGGGGGTAAGGATGATTGAATATTATTAAGGCAGGAGATAGACAAATTATTGACTAACAAGGGAGTCAAAGGGCATCAGGATCGGCAGGAAAGTGGTATTGAGGTCACAATCAGATTGGCCTTAATCTTATTCAATGGCTGTAGCCATCTGGGATGGCCAGTTACACCAAGAAACATGGCCAAGCCCAACGGGAAATGTGGACAATGTGAGATTCAGGCAGGCACAGAGACTGAATGTATATTTGGGAGCAGAGAATCCAGACAGCATCGACCAGCCGATTAGCATTTTAATGGCCCATCTCCGTAAGACAAAGGATTGATACTCAGGTAACCGATACAAGCCCAGACATTTCGGCGCCACTCCCTTTACTCAGGAAGCTTAAAGAACAGGGTCAATGACCGCTTCGGACACGCCCAGCCATCAAGGCACCCGCCACTTTATTGGCTCAGGTCGAATACAATGATCGAGAATTGCCCAATTAGTGGGGTCCAAACCGAAGGACCGCCCAAAAGAGCACAAAACTCCCCAAGGATATGGAGAAACACTGCCATGTGTTCGACCTCTCTTGGACCTGGCGCTCCAGCAACGTCTATCTCCAATTGCAGCACCACCAGAAGCAAGTCCAAGTTCAACGCCCGCTACCAGGCGGATGAGCCCAGCTGAGCAGCAGTTACTTCTCCAGACCCAGCAGATCCAGATTCGAACAACGGCCACTGTTCCTCTGACCTAAGCCGGGTGCTTGAAGTTAAGTACAGGTTGTCAGAGTTGACAGGTGTAGTTTAACTAGTAGTGTCTATGTTACATGGTTAATCTTGTGTGTGAATAAAGTACCCTTGATCTTGAACTAACTAGCTGGTGTTTGGCTCTTTGATCGATATCCGGTTAAACGTTGTGGTGTTACCCGAAGGTGGGAGGCTGCCCAAAATGGGGACGCCCATTGGCCGGCTGGCCAGACGCAGAATCCCGCCCGAGGGGTCTCCCACTTGAGGTGGAGATGAGGAGGAATCTTTCCTCTCCGATGTTGTGGGTCTGTGGATCTTTCTACCCCAGGGAGCTGTAACTTCCTGCCCAATGTTAAGAAAAGGGACTGCGAATCTATCAGAGTGTCGGAAAGAACACTGGGCCAACATTGTCCATTTGATACCTGGCGACTCTGAGAGCATATCATATTCATATCCATACAAAAGAAGGGCAACCTTATTGACGGCTATATTTATAGCGAGTAAAAAAGGCAACGGAGCAGGTTCAAAGGGTGGAAAGGCCTACTCCTAATTTGTATGTTCGTAGAATGTTATTACCCACATGGCGGTTTTGGGGGGGGGGATGTAATTTGAATAATTCTCACTGTTTGGGTGGAAACGGAACGGATCATTTGCCAGTTAGCGATGGGCTCATCTCCGCCCCGCCAATCTGACTGTGCGCGTTCACAACGGAATCTACCCGCGACCGCTCACCGTTGCACACGGTTTCAAAGTTACCTGGGCGGTGACGAGTAGCAGGCTTTCGACGGACTGTGGTTCCTCGTAAAGCTGGATCTCCTCGATCACCTGTATGTGGGACCCAGTGTTCACGACCTTGTGCAGCCAACCGTCATCTTTAAAAACAGGCCATGACATGACAGTCACGTGACAGTCCAACGCACAGGATCCTCGAGCAGCGAAACAATACTTTGGCAGAGAACGTGCAGCCTAACATGCAGAATAACAATCCTTTCACCACACCTTTGAATAGTGCAGGAATACTTCCATTTTCCCCTGCTTCAGTAAGCAAAACCAATCACTATCAATTCAAGGATGTTAGTGCCGTGAAGAGGAGTGTTGAGGAGATTTACTGGAAGGGTACGTGGGGCGATGGAATTCAGTCACGCGGAGCGACTGGGGATGTTAGGGTTATTCTCTTTTACAGCAGAGCAGGTTAAGGGAAGCTTTAATGGAGGGATTGAGTACTAGGAATTGCCCCGAAGGGAGGGTCAGCAGCCAGAGGGAAGATGAGGAGAACCTTTCAGGCGAACTGGAATACGCTGCCTGAAAGGGCGGGGGAAGCAGCCCCAGTGATCACTCTCCAAAGAGAGTTAGATAAGTGCTTCAGAAGGAGTCATTTACGGGGCTACGAGGAAAAGGCAAGGGAGTGTGACTCATTGATATCTCTTTCAAGGAGCCAGCACAAAGCACAATGGGCAGAATGGCCTCCTTTGCTGCATGGCTCAATGAGTGTGAACACTTGTCACCAAGCAAGGCAAATATCTACCCTATTATTCAGACTAACACCTTTTACAGTATGTTCCAGGAATGGAATGGTCATTCATTGCGGCTCCCAAGGATTTACAGCCATAGATTAACTACTGTAGAATCAGTGAATTTACAGTGCAGAAGGAGGTCATTCAGCCCATCGAATCTGCACAGGCCCTTGGAAAGAGCACCCTACTTAAGGCCACACCTGCACCGTATCCTCATAACCCAGTAGTAACCCCACCTAACCTTTTGGACAGTAAGGGACAATTCAGCGATGGCCAACCCGGTAGCCTTGTGGATAGCACAAATGCTTCACAGCTCCAGGGTCCCAGGTTCGATTCCGGCTTGGGTCACTGTCTGTGCGGAGTCTGCACATCCTCCCCGTGTGTGCGTGGGTTTCCTCCGGGTGCTCCGGTTTCCTCCCACAGTCCAAAGATGTGCGGGTTAGGTGGATTGGCCATGCTAAATTGCCCATAGTGTCCAAAATTGCCCTTAGTGTAAGGTGGGGTTCCTGGGTTATGGGGATAGGGTGGAGGTGTGGACCTTGGGTAGGGTGCTCTTTCCAAGAGCCGGTGCAGACTCGATGGGCCGAATGGCCTCCTTCTGCACTGTAAATTCTGTAAATTCTATAACCCACCCAACCTGCACATCTTTTGGACGGTGGGAGGAAACCGGAGCACCCGGAGGAAACCCACGCAGACCATGGGGAGAACGTGCAGACTCCGCACAGACAGTCACCTAAGGCTGGAATTGAGCCCGGGTCCCTGGAGCTGTGAGGCAGCTGTGCCAACCACTGTGCCGCCGTGCCACCATCAAAAGGTTGGGAGCAAAGCATGGGGCAATTTCAACATTTGGTGGGTGGGTAGTTGGGGGCGGGTGTCTGGGACACAGCTTGCTCAGATTTTCCTTTTTACTGAAGTGACTGGGATTGGTGGGGGGTGGAAATCAGACCGGGTGTTCAGCATAACAGCCACACCACACTGGGCAAAAGGGAACATGACCCTCTCATCTTTAAAAAAAACAATGATTTTGTCCACCAGGTTCAGAAAGGCCAAGTAGGAACGTGTGTGACAAATAACTCACCATCACTCTCACAAGTGCTCCCCAAGTCTCACTTTGAAGTGCAGTCACTATTGTTGAACCAGCCTTTTTGGAGAGGGAGCCAGGGTCCCACAAACAGGTTTAAGTCGAATCGGATCTTGGGCGTGACTTAACGCGCAAAAAATAGTCCCGTTTTGGGCGCAAATCCCTCAGTGCCAGGATGGGACTAAAAGGGTGCCCAGGTGGCCCTGCCATGATGCCAGGCTGGCAGTGCCAAGGTGCCCGAGTCACAATGAGAGTGACAGAGTACCACACTGCCCAGACCACCTGGCGGCCTCCGATGGCCTGAGACCGCTCCCAAGCCTACTGGCGACGATGAAACCATTGTCAATCATCTGGTTCACTAACGTCCTTTAGGGACTATGGTTCACTAACGTCCTTTAGGGAAGGAAATCCTTACCTGGTCTGAACATAGCAACATGATTGATTCTTAAGTGCCCCTTCAAGGGCAATTAAGGATAAATGTTAGTCCAGCCGGCGATGCCCATATCCCGTTAAAAAAGAAAGGAAACTACACTATGAAAGAAAGATATTTCTTTCTACAGCACCTACCTGTGCCAATGAACATCACATCATACTGTTTATCATCCAAAGCTGTGACTGTGTCGACTACAATCTTTGTGTACTTCACATTTTTCTTCATAAAAACCGGATGTCCTCCCATGGGTTTGACTTCTTCGTCCATCAGCGGATGCTTCTTCACAAAGTCGAGAACGGTGTCTGGCAGGTCACGTGACGTCTCAATGCCCTTGCTCCTGAATTTATCTGTAATGCACTGTCAACCAGAGAGAGCACAGCAAAAACAATCAACAAGTTGCATTTATCTTCAACAAAGCCAAATGCCTCAAGGTACAGGAGGAGTGTTATCCATCAAGACTGTTATGGGCCAGGGTTTAGAGAACCCCAAAGTGTATCATGGAGTTCACCTGACCCACAACTTTTAATAGATCGGGTTATGGGGGGCACACAGCCCACTCTACAGGTGCGGTACAGCAGAAATGGAGAACTATTTTGTAAAGCAAAACAATGTTTATTCTATGAACTCAAGTTAGCCTTTTTGAAACATACAGTGAACATCTTAGCAACCATTAATTCAAATACAACCCCCAAAGAATACAACACTACGTAATCCATAAGCTGTCCTTTTAACATCCAGAAGACTTTTTAAAAAAACTTTAACCAGAAGCACATTCGGTTTACATTCACTACTGAGAACATTTATAATTCTGAATTCACCAAATGATCAAGAGATAGTCTTTTCATGGCAGAGAGAACAGCAGTACACCTGCTTGGTCTGGCTTCAGCTCCAACACTGAAAACGAAACTAAAACACACCCTGCAGCAAACAGCCTAAAACGAAAGTAAAAAGCTGACAGACAGCCCAGCTCCACCCACACTCTGACATCACTGCAGTAGTAAACACCCATTTCTTAAAAGTACTCTCACTACCGATATTTATATACACACCCATTTATAAACACCCATTTCTTAAAGGTACTCTCACATGACAAGACTCTGACACCGAGGAGACACTAGGGAAGATGATCAGAAGCTTGGTCAAAGGACACTTGGCTGAATAATGGATGGAGGGGTGGAGGACTCCTTGCTGGGCTGTAGTTCCAGAGATGGGCTAGCAACAGCCTGACATAGTCATACTCACGGCACAGAGCAGCTTTCATGAGCTGAGAACTCCCCAAAGCCTTTCAGAGCCTAGGGAATCCTTTTGAAGTAAAGGCATTGTTGCTAAGTAAGAAACACAGCAGCTAATTTGTGCAAAACCAAACTCCCATGCACAGTAATGAGATAATGGCCAAGTAATCTGCTTTAGTGGTGTTGGTTGAGGGATGAATTTTAGCAGGAACACTTTAGAGTACTCTCCTGTTCTACCGCATAATAAGACGCTATCCAATTGAGGGGGCACATTCGATCTTGGCTTCATGTCTCATTCAGAGGATGGCACCTTTGACAATACAGCCCTCCCTCAGTACTGCACTGCAGTGTCAGCCTCAAATTTGTGCTCAAATCTCTGGAGATCTGCCTTGAACCCTCAACCTTCAGAATCAGAATTAAGTGTTCTTCTACAGCTGTTAGTTGTCCTTCAGTTGACACAACGGTCGGGGGATTTTCTTTTGGTCAGTCACAGTTCAGTTGCTATCACTCTCTCCTCCGAGTGCTACTTCCTCCATTACGATGACCACACTTTCAAATATACCCCCTTGGCCTTGAAGGGCGACCTGTGGTGGTGAAAGGCACCACGTAAACGGAAGCCTTTGTTGTTTCTTCTTATCCCAATGGTGATTTGGTATGTATGTTAAAGGCCGCACGTTGGCAGGATATCTCATAGTGAGGGGGGGTGGGGTGAAAGCAGGAGAGGTAGAGTGAAGGGTGACCCTCGGCTGACCTGACCATATCTTGTTGGGGGTGGCCGCATAGCGATCAGGAGCCAGACGCTTTTCTCATGCCTTCCTCTCTAACCCAGGAAGGATATTGCCGCTTGTAGCCCTCAACTCATACTGGGATCAGCATGGACGTGAGATCAAGCCTGGCATATTTCCTATCAGTATTCACGAGATGAATTTGCTTTGTGCGATGGAGCAAAACAGGTGCAAATGAGTTGGCAACCAACATAAACTTGTGTTCACTTCCCTGCACGGTGCAACTCATAAAATCCAACCTCAGCGATATATACACAAAACATGATAAAGATGCAGGAAGACTCTACGAGGAACCATTATGTAGAGATTGGAACAGAAGGCGAGATGCTTTTGATTGATGCAAAACTCCATTTTCAACCTAAATCCGTTGTTCTACGTGAGCCTTAGGGACAAATATACCCCCAACCCACCCCACCCCAGAAATGTGGCACCTTCAATGCTGAAGAGTCTTACCGATCCTGGCCGAGGTTCTGGAACCTTCCCCAAATACGCGGACCACCACCGTGTTGATTCCTGGTCTTCC
This sequence comes from Scyliorhinus torazame, assembly GCF_047496885.1. Lineage (NCBI taxonomy): Eukaryota > Metazoa > Chordata > Chondrichthyes > Carcharhiniformes > Scyliorhinidae > Scyliorhinus > Scyliorhinus torazame. Next base: position 182,784,395 of record NC_092722.1, read on the forward strand.
TTATACCGCCCTTCAAATGTCTTCCGAATGTCAGCAAGGGCGTAGCGGCAGACAGCGGACGTTTGAACATTTTGCCTTCATTATTAACAAGAAGAGTGAACAGACATTAGTGAAATACGAGAAAGACAGCCACCTCACATCCCACCGGTTGGGTATTCGCTGTGATATTCGTCTGAAATAACTCTTTCTCTTATTGCTGATAGAAATCTGTAAGACGCGACGACCTTGCCAATAGGCAGCTCTTCGCTAATCTCACACCTTCCTCCTTAACCCTTTCCAGTCTGCAATCTCACGAGAAATCTGGGATGGAATTCTCCGGCCGTTGGGATTCTCTTATCCCGCTGGCTGCGCACCCCCCCGCCGGCGAGTTTCCCGCCGGCGCGGGGTGGCTTCAATGGGAAATCCCATTGGCAAGCGGCGGGAAGAGAGAATCCCGCCGCCAGCGAACGGCGGGCATGCCGAGAATCACGCGACTCGAGGACCGGAGAATCCGGCCCGTTTCTTTATTTTCCCGGGATTTATCCAAGTGCTGCCAACTCCCAGAGTTGTCCTCGTGTTCCCAGGAATTGATTCATGCCCAGGACACTGCTGCCAGCAAAATCAAAAGTAAAATCATGGGGAGGGGGGCATTAAACAAAACTATTATTGTTTCCTTTCTCTTTGTACCTTTTAGTTATAAAGATATTGGTGAGATGGGCAGAGGGGAGAAGGTTCTTCCGCTGATGCTCAAGGCTAAGCCAATTGGGTAACAAGGAATCATTTCCCTTTCCAATTGGCCAGGGGAAGGCAGTGCACCTGGGGCGATGATGGCAGTGTAGGGATGGGGTGGTTTCCGGTAGGAGGTCACGGGATGAATGCACCCCATCAGAGTTGAACACCCAATGGTTAAAATAGTTGTGGTGAATGTATTATGCCAATAATCCACCATTGTATTTGTATCTGTGCTATGCTGTTGCCCTTGTGGGCTCCTCCTTTGGGCCACTGTATGGCATTATCCATAGGGGAACATGTTGGGGCCTGTATGGGCTCCGCCCATGGCTCCTCCCCTTGAAGGGAGGTATAAAGAGCAGTCGACCTGTAGGCAGTTCTCAGTATTGGATCAGTCGCAGGGAGGCACTGTTCTAAGTTGATTACAGCCACAGTTTACTTCTACTCCCGTCTCGAGTGAATTGATGGTCGCATCAATAGTGCCGAGGGGAATGTCAGCTGACTGTGGTGTGAGTTTGTGCGCTAATGGTGCACAATGTCATTTTGGCGTGTATATAGTGTCAATTTCTGCCTGCTGTTCTTTTTTTTACCCAACCAACAAAGCTAAAGAGCCAGGACGTTCAATGAACATAGCCAATGAAGAGGTTGTGAACGGGCAGCTCAACATAGCATCAAAGGACAGGATTTTTGTTTCCCGTGATTCTTGCTTGATTGGTCAATTAATGGCCGGGGGTGGGATCAACTTTTCTTTTATTCTTTCATGAGATGTGTGCGTCGCTGGCTGCGGCAGCATTTATTGCCTAATTGCCCTTTTGAGGGGCCATTTCCGGATCAACCATATTGCTGTGGATCTGGAATCACACGTAGGCCAGATCAGGTAAGGATGGCAGATTTCCTTCCCCTAAAGGGCATGTGGATTTTTACAACTATTGACAATGGTTTCATGGTGATCATTAATTCCAGATCTTCTAATTCAATTCAGATTTCACCATCTGCTGTTGTGGTATTCGAACCCGGATCTCCAAAGCACCAACCGGCATCTTTGGATTATTAGTCCAGTGACAATGCCACGAAGCCACTGCCTTCCCTGAAGTCCAATTAAGGACAGTAGAATCGAGAGGGGGTGAAAAAGGAGAAAAATCTGTACAAACTGTATCGTTGATTGTTGGGAAATATGTTTCCCGGGTGTTTACTTGCTGTAACCTGCTTTGATACAAGTTTGTAATAAAATGCATTAAAAAAAAACTTTTATAATTACATTTGTCCCTGTTGCTCAGAAGGGAAGGGGGGAGAGGAGCAGAGCATTAGTAATTGGGGACTCTATAGTCAGGGGCACAGATAGGAGATTTTGTGGGAGCGTGAGAGACTCACGTTTGGTATGTTGCCTCCCAGGTGCAAGGGTACGTGATGTCTCGGATCGTGTTTTCCGGGTCCTTAGGGGGGAGGGGGAGCAGCCCCAAGTCGTGGTCCACATTGGCACCAACGACATAGGTAGGAAAGGGGACAAGGATGTCAGGCAGGCTTTCAGGGAGCTAGGATGGAAGCTCAGAACTAGAACAAACAGAGTTGTTATCTCTGGGTTGTTGCCCGTGCCACGTGATAGTGAGATGAGGAATAGGGAGAGAGAGCATTTAAACACGTGGCTACAGGGATGGTGCAGGCGGGAGGGTTTCAGATTTTTGGATAACTGGGGCTCTTTCTGGGGAAGGTGGGACCTCTACAGACAGGATGGTCTACATCTGAACCTGAGGGGCACAAATATCCTGGGGGGAGATTTGTTAGTGCTCTTTGGGGGGGTTTAAACTAATGCAGCAGGGGCATGGGAACCTGGATTGTAGTTTTAGGGTAAGGGAGAATGAGAGTATAGAGGTCAGGAGCACAGATTTGACGTCGCAGGAGGGGGCCAGCGTTCAGGTAGGTGGTTTGAAGTGTGTCTACTTCAATGCCAGGAGTATACGAAACAAGGTAGGGGAACTGGCAGCGTGGGTTGGTACCTGGGACTTCGATGTTGTGGCCATTTCGGAGACATGGATAGAGCAGGGACAGGAATGGATGTTGCAGGTTCCGGGGTTTAGGTGTTTTAGTAAGCTCAGAGAAGGAGGCAAAAGAGGGGGAGGTGTGGCGCTGCTAGTCAAGAGCAGTATTACGGTGGCGGAGAGGATGCTAGATGGGGACTCTTCTTCCGAGGTAGTATTGGCTGAAGTTAGAAACAGGAAAGGAGAGGTCACCCTGTTGGGAGTTTTTTATAGGCCTCCTAATAGTTCTAGGGATGTAGAGGAAAGGATGGCGAAGATGATTCTGGATATGAGCGAAAGTAACAGGGTAGTTATTATGGGAGACTTTAACTTTCCAAATATTGACTGGAAAAGATATAGTTCGAGTACAATAGATGGGTCGTTTTTTGTACAGTGTGTGCAGGAGGGTTTCCTGAAACAATATGTTGACAGGCCAACAAGAGGCGAGGCCACGTTGGATTTGGTTTTGGGTAATGAACCAGGCCAGGTGTTGGATTTGGAGGTAGGAGAGCACTTTGGGGACAGTGACCACAATTCGGTGACGTTTACGTTAATGATGGAAAGGGATAAGTATACACCGCAGGGCAAGAGTTATAGCTGGGGGAAGGGCAATTATGATGCCATTAGACGTGACTTGGGGGGGATAAGGTGGAGAAGTAGGCTGCAAGTGTTGGGCACACTGGATAAGTGGGGCTTGTTCAAGGATCAGCTACTGCGTGTTCTTGATAAGTATGTACCGGTCAGACAGGGAGGAAGGCGTCGAGCGAGGGAACCGTGGTTTACCAGGGAAGTGGAATCTCTTGTTAAGAGGAAGAAGGAGGCCTATGTGAAGATGAAGTGTGAAGTTTCGGTTGGGGCGATGGATAGTTACAAGGTAGCGAGGAAGGATCTAAAGAGAGAGCTAAGACGAGCAAGGAGGGGACATGAGAAGTATTTGGCAGGAAGGATCAAGGAAAACCCAAAAGCTTTCTATAGGTATGTCAGGAATAAGCGAATGACTAGGGAAAGAGTAGGACCAGTCAAGGACAGGGATGGGAAATTGTGTGTGGAGTCTGAAGAGATAGGCGAGATACTAAATGAATATTTTTCGTCAGTATTCACTCAGGAAAAAGATAATGTTGTGGAGGAGAATGCTGAGCCCCAGGCTAATAGAATAGATGGCATTGAGGTACGTAGGGAAGAGGTGTTGGCAATTCTGGACAGGCTGAAAATAGATAAGTCCCCGGGACCTGATGGGATTTATCCTAGGATTCTATGGGAGGCCAGGGAAGAGATTGCTGGACCTTTGGCTTTGATTTTTATGTCATCATTGGCTACAGGAATAGTGCCAGAGGACTGGAGGACAGCAAATGTGGTCCCTTTGTTCAAAAAGGGGAGCAGAGACAACCCCGGCAACTATAGACCGGTGAGCCTCACGTCTGTAGTGGGTAAAGTCTTGGAGGGGATTATAAGGGACAAGATTTATAATCATCTAGATAGGAATGATATGATCAGGGATAGTCAGCATGGCTTTGTGAAGGGTAGGTCATGCCTCACAAACCTTATTGAGTTCTTTGAGAAGGTGACTGAACAGGTAGACGAGGGTAGAGCAGTTGATGTGGTGTATATGGATTTCAGCAAAGCGTTTGATAAGGTTCCCCACGGTAGGCTATTGCAAAAAATACGGAGGCTGGGGATTAAGGGTGATTTAGAGATGTGGATCAGAAATTGGCTAGCTGAAAGAAGACAGAGGGTGGTGGTTGATGGGAAATGTTCAGAATGGAGTACAGTCACAAGTGGAGTACCACAAGGATCTGTTCTGGGGCCGTTGCTGTTTGTCATTTTTATCAATGACCTAGAGGAAGGCACAGAAGGGTGGGTGAGTAAATTTGCAGATGATACTAAAGTCGGTGGTGTTGTCGATAGTGTGGAAGGATGTAGCAGGTTACAGAGGGATATAGATAAGCTGCAGAGCTGGGCTGAGAGGTGGCAAATGGAGTTTAATGTAGAGAAGTGTGAGGTGATTCACTTTGGAAGGAATAACAGGAATGCGGAATATTTGGCTAATGGTAAAGTTCTTGAAAGTGTGGCTGAGCAGAGGGATCTAGGTGTCCATGTACATAGATCCCTGAAAGTTGCCACCCAGGTTGATAGGGTTGTGAAGAAGGCCTATGGAGTGTTGGCCTTTATTGGTAGAGGGATTGAGTTCCGGAGTCGGGAGGTCATGTTGCAGCTGTACAGAACTCTGGTCCGGCCGCATTTGGAGTATTGCGTACAGTTCTGGTCACCGCATTATAGGAAGGACGTGGAGGCTTTGGAGCGGGTGCAGAGGAGATTTACCAGGATGTTGCCTGGTATGGAGGGAAAATCTTATGAGGAAAGGCTGACGGACTTGAGGTTGTTTTCGTTGGAGAGAAGAAGGTTAAGAGGAGACTTAATAGAGGCATACAAAATGATCAGGGGGTTGGATAGGGTGGACAGTGAGAGCCTTCTCCCGCGGATGGATATGGCTGGCACGAGGGGACATAACTTTAAACTGAGGGGTAATAGATATAGGACAGAGGTCAGAGGTAGGTTCTTTACGCAAAGAGTAGTGAGGCCGTGGAATGCCCTACCTGCTACAGTAGTGAACTCGCCAACATTGAGGGCATTTAAAAGTTTATTGGATAAACATATGGATGATAATGGCATAGTGTAGGTTAGATGGCTTTTGTTTCGGTGCAACATCGTGGGCCGAAGGGCCTGTACTGCGCTGTATTGTTCTATGTTCTATGTTCTATTTGTGATTCTAAGCACTTTAAAATAAAAAGGACAGTAGAATCATAGAATCACTACAGTGCAGAAGGAGACCATTCGGCCCATCGAGTCTGCACCGACCCTCTGAGAGAGCCCCCACACCCCCACCCTACCCCCATAACCCCACCTAACCTTTTGGACACTAGGGGAAATTTAGCATGGCCAATGCATCTAACCCGCACATCTTTGGACTGCAGCGAGCACCTGAAGCTGGAGGGGAAATAATCGGTCCTTCAGCACTTAAAAGCGGAATTGCCGGTAAATTGCAGAGAGCCTTGATATCGTGCCTTAAACAGAATAAAATAGCAGGTGCTTTGTTGGAGCATTATCAAGCAAAACCGCCGGTTGAATTAATATCGTCCAGTTTTACACTCATGCCTGAAGCAAAATGACCCCTAGTGAATTCATCCAATGAGTATTCAAACAAAGCAGAAACATACAGAGTTGGGTCCATGTGCTGCTGTGAGGTAGCTAATTTCGGGCAGATTGTGGAGCCATCATTCGAGCAGGAATGCTCCTGTGTGGTGACTGCACCCCTCCCCCCCACTTGCCCACCCTTCTCCCCCCAACCCCCAACCTCCTTCTAGAAATGAATCAGTCTGCGGGCAATGGCGAAGACCAGAAAGAGGCCCAGCTGTGAGGCCCCCATGGTCAAATTGCTTGACAATTTACACGCCACTTGTCTGAGGGGGCAACGAACGTTTGGGGGGGTCAGTTGAGTCTCACCCCAGCAAGGAGTGACATTGGAGAAGGACGCTGGAGCGCCTGGTGAATAAGGAGCTGCAGAACATCTGAGTCGGAAGAACTTTGAGGGTTAAGAGTTTAGAAAGTGGAGGGGAGACCGACAGCCCAGTGAGGCAGCCCCGCACCTCATAAGGTTGTATCATCCCTAAAATGACTGGGCCCTCTGCCATGCGTGAGGACTGCTCCTTTCTGGATGATTAACCACACTCACACCGGTGACAAACACCAGGTCAGCAATCCACAGTAGCTCTCCCAAAGCAGGCGTGACCAATCTAAGAGAGAAACAATGCGTGCAATTCAGGGGCGCGTAATCAATCTCTGAGATACTGAAGCTTCTCATTCTCTAACCTGCCCCGGTGAAATTCAATTCTCCTTTCCAACAGAGTTAATTGCGGAACATTTGCACTCACATTTCAACCCCCCGTTTCCATTATTATCCTATTCTTATGACAGGAACGGGACTCGTGGGAAAATAGAGGTTGCTGAGAAATGAAGTGACATTAGTGCTCAAGTGTACAAAATGTTCCAAAAATTAACATTCTCCAGAAGTAAGCAGAGTTGCTCTTCTTTGATTTGTTTATGGAATGTGGGCATCACTGGAAAGCAGTGTTTAGTATCTAAGTTGCACTTGTACGCAGCTGTGAAGCAAGACGCCCGCTCAAAGATGAGTGCACACAACCACACTAAAAAAAAAGATACTATTCACTGAATTCAACAGGCTGCGCACAACATTGGAGGGGATTAAAAAAAAAAAAAATTATTTCCTGGGATGTGTGTGTGTCCGGCAAGGTCAGCATTTATTGTCCATCCCTAATTGCCCTTAGGCTGAGTGGCTTGCTGGGCCATTCCAGAGGGCAGTTAAGTGTCCGTCACATTGCTGTGGGCCTGGAGTCACGTGTAGGCCAGACTATAGAAATTCATAGAAATTCACAGTGCAGAAGGAGGCCATTCGGCCCATCGAGTCTGCACCGGCTCTTGGAAAGAGCACCCTACCCAAGCCCACACCACCCTATCCCCATAACCCAGTAACCCCACTCAACCAACACTAAGGGCAATTTTGGACGCCAAGGGCAATTTAACATGGCCAATCCACCTAACCTGCACATCTTTGGACTGTGGGAGGAAACCGGAGCACCCGGAGGAAACCCACGCACACACGGGGAGAACGTGCAGACTCCGCACAGACAGTGACCCAGCCGGGAATCGAACCTGGGACCCTGGAGCTGTGAAGCAATTGCGCTAACCGCTATGCTACCGTGCTGCCCGTGAGGACCAACATTGTGAGGAGGGCAGATTTCCTTCCCTGAAGGACGTTCGTCAGCCAGGCGGGGCTTTGCAACAATCGATGGCCAGGTGTCATGGACACCATTACTCAGGCCAGCTTTATAATTCCAGATTCATTCAATGAATTTGAATTCCATCAACTGCCGTAGTATTTGAACCCATGACCCAGATCGTTAGCCTGGCCCCCGGTAGTCCAGCAACATTACCACAACACTAAGATCTCCCCAAGGGATGTTGTGGGCAAGGGAAGACTCCATCCAAATTCCCTTAACTGAGTGAATAAGAGTCATCCACGTGACTGGGCCTGCAGTCACATATTTTCTTCCCTCACGACATGAGTGAATCAGATGGAGTTTTATGACAATCCAGTAGTTTCATGCTCATCATTACTGATGCAAGCTTTTTAATTCCACACGCATTTATTAGCTGCCTTTAAATTCGCCCCTGGTGGGATTTGTCTCTAGATCATCAAATTCGGTCTCTGAATTGCGAGCATAGTAAAATAACCATTATGCTCTCATTCTCTTAGCAATGGGATTGAATCAAAGTAGAACGCCCGCTATCTCACAACGAGACGTAGAGCACATCGCAGGTATGATTGGAACCATCCAGTCAAATTTCTATTGTGAGTCACTGTTTCCATGGGGACAGACTGTGCTCGGTGACAAAGCATTTTGTTTTGCGTGTTTTGATAAACCTGTCCTCTGTACAGAGAGAGAGAGGGGTTGGTACTGGAGAGCCAGGGTACCTTGTTGCTGCGGTCACTGATCCCACAAGCCAGTGTGCAGTACCGAGGAGGTGCTGCACTGTATGTTTAAGAGGCGCGATGAGCCCGAATGGGAACATGGTCCCATAACAAGCGCATTTAGCCGGGTGTTTCCCGGCACTCAGAGCGCCGAGAAGCCCCACGCTATCGAACGGGACTCTGTTCCCATTGGGGTAGATTCGGGGCCTGAGCGGGGAACTCCCCCGATGAGGCCGCAGTTAATCCCGTTTTGTGCACTGAGGAACTCCTCAGTGCAGAAGGAGTTTGGGACGCCATTTCAAAGTGGCGTCCCGATCTCACGACCCCCTCCCCCCCCTGACACGACTCCCAAATCCCCCCCCCCACCCCCCCCCAAGTCCGGCTGACCTATAAGGGGGGTCCTCAGCCCCATTGGGGGGGGGGGGGTAATGTCAACTTGGCACTGCCGCCTGGCACCCAAGCAGCATCCCTGCCAGCCTGGAAATGCCACCTGGGTACCTTGGCACCCATGCTGGCAGTGCCAGACTGGCAATGCTGGCAGTGCCAGGATGCTAGGGTGGCACCAGCAGTGCCAGGATGCCACCCCACCCGGGGGGGAAAGCACCTGGTGCCATCTCATATGCTGGGCGACCCCCGTAAGTCCCATTCCTTATGGTGTAGAGCCCAGCACTGAACAGCGCTCCCCAGACGTCTCCAAGGCAAAGGGGTTAGAACCCAACGCCTTGGGTAGATTGTGGGAGTGCATATCAGAATGAGACAGATTTGCTAAAAAGTGATCTGCCCACAATGGGCGGGATTCACATCGCGACATCTCGCAAGATCGCGTTAGATCTCGCGAGCCATGGCAAGCCGGGTAGATACCAGAAGAGAGATCTCCTGACATCTACCAGCCGCGGCACGCTGCCATTAGGACGTATTGCGGGCGGTAGACCGCACCCAAGATCTCTCGGATGGGATGTTAAACTGAGGTCTCTCTCAGGTCGACATAAAAGATCCCACAGCCGCTGTTTCGAAGATGTGCAGGGGAGCCCTCCCCGACGTCCTGGACAGTATTCATCCCTTAACCAACATTGATGCATGGGTTGCGGGCCTTGTTGACAGTGCGGAAGGATGTTACAAGTTACAGAGGGTCATAGATAAGCTGCAGCGCTGGGCTGAGAGGTGGCAAATGGAGTTTAATGCAGAAAAGTGTGAGGTGATTCATTTTGGAAGGAATAACAGGAAGACTGAGTACTGGGCTAATGGTAAGATTCTTGGCAGTGTGGATGAGCAGAGAGATCTCGGTGTCCATGTACATAGATCCCTGAATGTTGCCACCCAGGTTGAGAGGGTTGTTAAGAAGGCGTACGGTGTGTTAGCTTTTATTGGTAGAGGGATTGAGCTTCGGAGCCATGAGGTTATGGTGCAGCTGTACAAAACTCTGGTGTGGCCACATTTGGAGTATTGCGTGCAATTCTGGTCGCCGCATGATAGGAAGGATGTGGAAGCATTGGAAAGGGTGCAGAGGAGATTTACCAGAATATTACCTGGTATGGAGGGAAGATCTTATGAGGAAAGGCTGAGGGACTTGAGGCTGTTTTCGTTAGAGAGAAGAAAGTTAAGAGATGATCAGAGGATTGGATAGGGTGGACAGTGAGAGCTTTTTTCCTCGGATGGTGATGTCTAGCACGAGGGGACATAGCTTTAAATTGAGGGGAGATAGATATAGGACAGATGTCAGAGGTAGGTTCTTTACTCAGTGAGTAGTAAGGACGTGGAATGCCCTGCCTGCAACAGTAGTGCAACACTAAGGGCATTCAAATGGTCATTGGATAGACATATGGACGATAAGGGAATAGTGTAGATGGGCTTTAGAGTGGTTTCGCAGGTCGGCGCAACACCGAGGGCCGAAGGGCTTGTACTGCGCTGTAATGTTCTATGTTCTATGCATTGCCCATCCCTAATTAATCTCGAGGAGGTGGTGGTGAACTGCCTCCTCGAAGCACTGCAGTCCATGTTGTGCAGGTACACCCACAGAACTGTTAGGGAAGGAATTCCAAGATATTGACCCAGTGACAGTGAAGGAACAGCGAAACAGTTCCAAGCGAGGGATGGAGAGTGACTTGCAGAGGAACATGGTGGTGTTCCCCTGTGTCAGCTGCCCTCGTCTTGTTAGGTGGTAGAGGCTGGATGTGGAAGGTGCAGTCTGGGAGCTTGCTGTGTGCAAATTGGTTGCTGCGTTTCCTACGTTACAACAATGATTGCACTTCAAACGTCATTAATTGTAGTCACTGTTTAAATACCCTGGGGTCAGGATAGGCGCTCTAAAAACACAAGTCAAATATATCTCAAATCAAAATGGTGCTGGCTTTCCTATGCAAGTTTGTGAAGTGGATTAGTTCACCTGAACATTCTGCTGGATTTAGTTAGACAAAATAGAGAAATGTAAGCTCAATTTTCATCCTACTTGCCCGTTGGGAACAGGGCGGGTCAGGATCAGCTACTCGTTTCACACCTCTGTTCATGAAAGGAGCTATGAATACCTAAGTCTTCCTTTTCTGCACCAAGGTTACAATAGAATCATAGAAAAGTTACGGTGCAGAAAGAGGCCATTTCAGCCCATCGCTTACCAAGATTACAATGAAGTTTCATTTTGTTCCAATTGGCTTCACTTCAATTATCAACAAAGTGTGCATCTCACGCGGTACTGTGGCCGACACTGGGCACCGCACTGCGGGACGAGTGTGACGATTTTGGATGAGGTGCAGACGAGATTTTATGCGAATGGCACCAGGAAAATCCAGTGACCTGGACAGGTTGGAGAAGCCGAGGGTTGTTCTCTTCAGCGAAGAGAGAAGATTGGGTGAAGGTCTGTTCGAGGTTCTGGACGGATAGAGAAAAACTGTTCCCACTGACAGAAGGGTGAGGACCAGAGGCCACCGGTTTTAAGGTGACTGGCAAAATAAGCCAACGTTCCATGGGTTAAAACCTAGAATGCAATGCACCGGTGGAGGCAGATTCAATTGTGGATTTCAAAAAGGACAATATAAAATAAGGGGTAAAATTCTTTAAGGAGTGCAGGAGCATAGGGACCTGGGTGTATATGTGCATCGATATTTAAGGTGGCAGGACAGGTAGAGAGAGCAGTTAATAAAGCAGACAGTATTCTGGGATTTATTAATAGGAGCATAGAACTTATATAAGACACTAGTATACACTCAGCTGGAGTATGGTGTATAGTTCTGGGCGCCACCTATAGGAAGGATACAAAAGCATTGGAGCGAGTGCAGAAGAGGTTTACAAGAATGGTTCCAGGGATGAGAAACTTCAGTTATGAGTATAGATTGAGGACATTGCGACTGTTCTTCTTGGAGAGGAGAAGGCGAAGAGGAGATTTGATAGAGATGTTCAAAATCATGAGGAGGTGGACAGAGTAGACACGGAGATACTGTTCCTGCTCGTGAAAGGATCAAGGAGCAGAGGGGCACAGATTTAAAATGATTTGCAAATGTGATGTGAGAACATATTTTTTTCACACAGCGAGTGGTTGGGGTCTGGAACACACTGTCCGCTAGTGTGGTGGAGGCAGGTTCAATTGAGGCATTCCAGAGGGCATAAGATGATTATTTGAATAGAAACCAATGTGCAGACTGACAGGGAAGAGGCAGGGGACTGGCACAAAGTCACGATGCTCATTTTGGGAGCTGGTGCAGACAAAATGGGCCGAATGGCCTCCTTTTGCGCTGTAATAATTCTGTGAATTGGATAAGCACTTGAAGGGCAAACAATGTGCAGGACCAGAGGGAAAGGGTGGACAATGTGGGGCTAGATAAATCACTCTTCAAGAGAGCTGCCATGGGCTTGATGGATTGAATGGTCTCCTTCCATGATTTCATGAGTTGATTGTTGTGTTATCCCTTTGGGCCGCAATCATATGCCTGACTAACCTGATTTGAGTTCATATTACATATAACTGCAGAGCTTCACCCAGCAGACTTTATCTTGCTCCCTCCAGTTAAAGGGCAGTCAGAAAGCATAATGGAGACATGATTATTCGCTGCCACATTGAGTGCCATAGAAAGAACAGTCACTAACCGAGTCTCATCAATGTACTCTGCTTGCAGATTGAGTTTAACAAGCACTGACAAGGGTTGATCCTCGTACATTTGCACATCCACACACTGCAGCACAGACTCATGGCTGGGCTGGAAACTTTCAGCATTCTCTTATTAAATTGAGGACAGGGGAAAGGACAACTGACAGACTGGCAAAAAGGGAGGAAGGAAGGCGTGCGGGCGGCCGAGAGGGAGGCAGACAGGCAGGGAGGAAGGCAGGCAGGCAGGGAGGAAGGCAGGCAAGGGGGGAGGAAGGCAGGTAGGGAGGAAGGCAGGCAATGGGGGAGGAAGGCAGGCAAGGGGGGAGGAAGGCAGGCAGGGAGAGAGGAAGGCAGGCAGGGAGAGAGGAAGGCAGGCAGGGAGAGAGAAAGGCAGGCAGGGAGAGAGGAAGGCAGGCAGGGAGGGAGGAAGGCAGACAGGGAGGAAGGCAGGCAGGGAGGAAGGAAAGCATGTGGGGGAGGAGGAAAGCAGGCAGGCAGGGAGGGAGGAGGGCAGGCAGGCAGGGAGGGAGGAGGGCCAGCAGGGAGGGTGGAAAGCAGGCAATGGGAGGAAGGAAGGCAGGCATGGAGGAAGGAAGGCAGACAGGGAGGGAGGGAGGCAGGCAGGCAAGGAGAGAGGAAGGCAGGGAGGGAGGGAGGAAGGCAGGTACGGAGGGAGGGAGGAAGGCAGGTAGGGAGGGAGGGAGGCAGGCAGGGAGGGAGGGAGGAAGGCAGGCAGGGAGGGAGGGAGGAAGGCAGGCAGGGAGGGAGGGAGGAAGGCAGGCAGGGAGGGAGGGAGGGAGGCAGGCAGGGAGGGGGGCACGGAGAGAGCCAGGCAGGCAGGGAAGGAAGGCAGGGAGGGAGGCAGGTAGGTAGGGAGGGGAGAAGGCAGGCAGGGAGGGGGGCAGGCAGGAAGGGGGCAAGCAGGGAAGAAGGAAGGCAGGCAGGCAGGGATGAAGGAAGGCAGGCAGGCAGGGACGGAGGAAGGCAGGCAGGCAGGGAAGAAGGAAGGAAGGCAGGCAGGCAAGGACGGAGGAAGGCAGGCAGGCAGGGACGGAGGAAGGCAGGCAGGCAGGGAAGAAGGAAGGCAGGGAGGGAGATGCAGACAGGCAGTGAAAATCGCTTATTGTCACAAGTAGGCTTCAAATGAAGTTACTGTGAAAAGCCCCTAGTCGCCACATTCCGGTGCCTGTTCGGGGAGGCTGGTACGGGAATTGAACCGTGCTGCTGGCCTGCCTTGGTCTGCTTTAAAAACCAGCTATTTAGCCCAGTGTGCTAAACCAGTGATTGACACACAGGATAACCAATGAACACACACGACACAGAACAACCAATCACCCGACAGGACACCACCACTAATGAGCCCACAGGGTATTAAGACTCTCCCTCTCTCGACAGGACACAGCTACTGAGATAGTAAGAGTGCACAAGCCAGTGAGCACTATCACCATGAGGTAGAGAGTTAGTCTGGTCAAGCCAGTAGGAGGTTATCAGTTAGATTGGTAGAGTGTCACCCCACAGCAGATTATGTACAGCAATCAGCAAGTTCAATAAAACAGATGGACCATCTCCTGTGTCGGAAGCCTGTTTCTCGTTTCACTGCATCCAGTTGCAGTCAACGTTGAACCAACTCACTTTACTCATCAGAAATGAGTGCATTGTTACAGTTTGGGAAAGCACTCAATCCCTATGGAACCAAACAGTAATCCCAGAATCCCAGAATACAGAATACAGTACAGAAGGAGGCCAATCGGCCCATCGAGTCTGCACCAACCCTCTGAAAGTGCTCCCGACCTCGGCCCACTGCTCACTCTATCCCCGTAACATCCCCCAAACTTTGGACACCAAGGGTCAATTTTGCATGACCAATCCACTTAACCTGCTCATTTTTGGACTGTGGGAGGAAACCGGAGCACCCGGGGGAACACACGCAGACATTTTTTAAAATTTTGTTTATAAAGTTAGAGTAGCCAATAATTTTTTTTTCCCAATTAAGGGCCAATTAGTGTGGCCAATCCCCTAACCTGCACATCTTTGGGTTGTGGGGCTGAAACCCACGCAGACATGGGGAGAATGTGCAACCTCCACACGGACAGTGACCCAGGGCCGGGATTCGAACTCGGGTCCTCAGCGCCGCAGCCCCAGTGCTAACCACTGCGCCACATGCCGCCCCAAACCCACGCAGACACGGGGCGAAAGTGCAGACTCCACACAGACAGTCACCCGAAGCCGGAAACGAACCTGGGTCTCTGGCGCTGTGAGGCAGCAGTGCTAACCACTGTGTCACCCTGCCGCCCTAACAATTTTACCCTCTGAGCTTTCGGCAGTGGATCGGAGGTCCGCTCAGTCAGAAGGTTGGAAGTTTAAGCTCCCACTCCAGGGAGTAGGGCACAAAACCTAGGTTGGCACTTCCATGATGAAATCTCACGGATGAAATCTGTCTACTCTCTCAGGTGAATGCAAAAGATCACATAGCACTCTCGGGCAGGCAAGGAGGGGGGTTCATCACAATGCTCTGATCAACATCCATCCTGTTAGTGTAACCAACATTAAAATAACAGATTATCCGGTTATTATCATGTTGCTGTTTGAGGAAACGTGTGTGCAAAATGGCTGCCACGTTCCCCTCATTACAATTGATTACTTTCAGTTGAACACTGAACCATGTGATGATTTAATATTCCTCCAGCCATACTCAAATAAACTAGACCTGGACAGTATCTTCTTTTAATCTTCGAGGGTGACCAATAGAGCACCATACTGCCACTGCGGTGGGGACAAGGAAAGGCTTGATATATAGTCAAATAATTTTCTACATCCATAGTTTAGTTGCTGTCAAACGTGGACCAGCTAGCACAGTCAAACACAGTTTGCAGCCACATTTCTTTTCATAAATGAAACAAGAACCTGCCAAGTGGGAGTAAATTATTTATCAAGCCGAACACATTGCCAACTGTTTTCTGTTTTAACTTTAATGAAGTGACTGTGAGAAAATGCACAGATCGACATTTTGGGTCGCCTTGCTACCCTGTTGCTATACTTTCAACTCTCTTGTGACCCAAGATCAATAGGTTCTGCGAGACCGTTCTGTTTACAAATGGGACTAAGTGTGGACCAGTATTGCTACAGTCATTAGATCAGGAGAGGGTGTCAAATTTATAAACCAGGCATGCTTTGCTGGACATCGGCCTAAATATCTTGCCAATCGGTCACATTAACAACGCAATTTTTCTTTTTCAATTCTTGTTAAATCTCAAAACAAGGACTGGATAATGAAATGTTCTTTTAAATGCAATGTAGACTCATGGAATTAAGATCACCCAAGCCTGCGGTTGTCCAAACACGGAGGGGGTGGGATTTTCCAGCTCTTCTGGTCCGTTAGAGGGTGACACCCCCTACAGTGGGTACCCAGGTGGCAGGAAGGGCCAGCCACTCAAAACGCCATGGCCATCAGTGCGACCGGAAGATCCCACAGGCAGTCAATGGCGAGCTGACGCCGGAAAGCACACCACCCGATGTGTCTGGCTGTGGTCGCAGCCTGGCCACTAGACAGCACAAGGCTACAGCAGAAAGCTGCCGGAAGTCACAAGAATGGTTAATGGAACAGCTGGGAAACGATACACTGGCAAGTTACTCAGTTGAGGATTAGGCTATGGCATGTTTTTGGAACAGTAAGAAGTCTTACAACATCAGGTTAAAGTCCAACAGGTTTGTTTCGAATCACTAGCTTTCGGGGCACTGCTCCTTCCTCAGGTGCTCCGAAAGCTAGTGATTCGAAAAATACCTGTTGGACCTTAACCTGGTGTTGTAAGACTTCTTACTGTGCCCACCCCAGTCCAATGCCAGCATCTCCACATCATGTTTATGGAAGGAAGAGGAGAGACTGGAATTGCTGGCGCCGAATGCGTAAAGTGGCTCAGTCAATCCTGCTAGCATCTCTCTGTCTTAACCATCAGAATACAATACACAGTAAAGAGACAAGGTGAACTTCAAGATCACTGGAGCTGGAAACTGCATCAGTCAGGTCATGCTTGGTATACACATGGTTTGGTGAATGCTTTTAATGAGAGCACAAGTCTTTCTCTCTTTAGCTGAATGAACAGCCAATTATGAAGGTTACAACTTGCAATATTCGAAAGAATGAGGAACTGTGCAATCCAGAAGGGACATAAGGCAAGGCTCGCATGATGGTTAATTCCTTTCCTTTTGACTTCTCTCAGGAAAGTGGCAACATTTTGATGAGCGTCCTTCAGGTCATCCATATATTGGGCCAAGTTTAATGCCCTCTCCACCGGCAGCGGGTGTGGTTGAGGGGGGGGGGGGGTTGCATTTAATCAGATCCCATTGCCTTTCCGCCTCTGCCCCGATTTAAGTCCAGGATGGGATGGGTCATGGACGGCTTTCTCCATCACCAAGTGAAACTCTCAAGGGGGTAATCAACGCCCATGTTGATTTGTGTAGAACTGTGCACATTTCCCGGGAAATTGTTAACTGGTTGTACAAACCGCCGGGGATGAAAGAATTTAACTATTAGCGGGGATAGATTTCTATACACCTGTTACCTGGATGTGTCCTGTCACACTAGCTCTGAATGCGGAAAGTTAGCTCTCTCTTCAATTTCAATTAACATTATTTGAGGACTGACTTTGTTTTTCTTGGGGGCAGACTTTAAACGCGTGTTGTCAGTGGGGATTGAAAAGTGCGCAAAAGGTCACATCGGCTGGTGTCAAAGATCACGGGCGGGATTCTCCGACTTCCCGCCGGGTCGGAGAATCGCCGGGGGGGGCAGCGTGAAACCCGCCCCCCGCCGGCGGCCAAATTCTCCGGCACCGGAGATTCTGCGGGGGCGGGAACCGTGCCGTGCCGGTCGGCGCCCCCCCACCCCCCCCGGCGATTCTCCGGCCCGCGATGAGCCGAAGTCCCGCTGCTTCTCTGCCAGTCCCGCCGGCGTAAATTGAACCAGGTCTCTTACCGGCGGGACCTGGCGGTGCGGGCGGGCTCCGGGGAACTGGGGGGCATGGGGCGATCTGGCCCCGGGGGGTGCCCCCACAGTGGCCTGGCCCGCAATCGGGGCCCACCGATCCGCGGGCGGGCCTGTGCCGTGGGGGCACTCTTTTCCTACGCGCCGACAATCGGCCCCGCCATGGCCGATGCGTAAGTGAACCCCCCCTGCGCATGCGTGGGGATGACGTCAGCAGCCGCTGACGCCCCCGTGCATGCGCGGACTCGCGGCGGCCGGCGGAGTCCCTTCGGCCCCGGCTGGCGTGGCGCCAAAGGCCTTCCACGCCATCCGGCGGGGCGCCAACCACTCCGGAGCGGGCCTAGCTCCTAAAGGGGCGGAGGATTCCACACCTTTGGGGCGCCCGCCTGCTGCCGGAGTGGTTCACGCCACTCCGTCCTGCCGGGACCCTCCGCCCCGCCGGGTAGGGGAGAATCCCGCCCATTACGTTTGTGCACACTTTATGCATGGTTGCCTTCTGAATGTTGCTCCTTCACTCATGCCTTGTCTGAAGTAGGCCTGGAAAAGTGGGCAGGCTTCAAAATGACTTCACTGACTATAACATGACTTGGGTTGTCCTGACCCTGAGGTCGTGAAAGATTTCATAGATTTTTTTTGTTTTGATAATTTCAGACCAGCACTGAATGGAAAACTATCCATGTGAGCAAAAACTGGATTCTTAAAAATGTGGTGCCCATTTTCATCGCAGGTCGTGCAGAAACCATAGAAACGTAGGGAGGCATCTCAAAGCCAGACCCTCGCTCTCTCCCTATTCCCCTTTGACGCCTTTAGTGTCTAGAAATCTATCCATCTCCTTCTTAAATATATTCAGTGACCTGTCCTTCACAGCCTTCTGTGGTACACGGTTAGAGGAAGGCCACATGTTCCTCCCAATCCACCTTCCCAAATTCCACTTGCCCCTCATCCCATAATCATTTCGATTTCGATTTATTGTCACGTGTACCGAGGTACAATGAAAAGTATTGTTCTGCATACAGTCCAGACAGATCGATCCATACATGAAAAACATGGGACATACAATAAATACACAATATAAATATAGACATAGACAGCGGGTGAAGCATAAGGTGTATAGTGTCAAAACAATAAAGAAGATGTGTAGAGAGATCAGTTCAGTCCATAAGAGGGTCATTCAGGAGTCCGGTAACAGCGGGGAAGAAGTTGTTTTTGAACCCGTTTGTGCATGTTCTCAGACATTTGTATCTTCTGCCTGAATAAAGAGGTTGAAAGAGAGAATAACCCGGGTGGGAGGGGTTGTTGATTGTGCTGCCCGCTTTCCTTAGGCAGCGAGAGCTGTAGACAGAGTCAATGGATGGGAGGCGGGTTCGTGTGATGGACTGGGCGGTGTTCACGACTCTCTGTAGTTTCTTACAGTCTTGGGCCGAGCGGTTGCCGTACCAGGCTGTGGTGCAGATAGGATGCTTGCAGCCAGATAGGATGCTTCTGAAAAGTGGCGATTGGCAAGGCTTGGGCTGCTCAATCAGAGGAAGCATTTCGAATGTGAACCTGCCTCCAGCAAACCATAGAGTACGGCCAGATTTTGCAAAACTCTCAAAATCTGCACAACATCCAGTTTCGTTTCCACACATTCACCCATTCTGAGTTTGTTTCCCTCCCCAGCTGAGGCTCTTGACACTGACGGGCGAGGCCCAGCCATTTTTCAGCCGAAAATAAGGGGTTGACTCTCCGCCGTCGGGATGCTCCATGTTGCCGGCAGCCCGGGGGTTTCCCGACGGCGTGGGGCTGCCCCGCAATGGGAAACCCCATTGACCAGCCGGCGAAATGGAGAATCCCGACGGCGTGCTGAACCAGAAATCTGGCGCGGCGGGACGGAGAATCCCGCCCAGGGTACAGTTTAAATTCTGATGTGATGGGAGGAATGTAGGTGGGGTCACATCAGTGGCAGCAACGTTCATCCATCTGGAGCACCTCCTGGGGGGCCTCTAGATGATGAGGACGGGCGCAGGGCCTTGAGAAGGACAAAAGAGATAGAAAATGACACAAAGGCTGACATAGGTTCCCTGTAAATTCAATTTGTTGTGGAATGCATCTTAGACGCCCATATGTGATTGGATTGCTTTTATGCTGGATTCACTCCAGGTACCTTCACAATGGTGGGCTGGATTCTCTGCTGCACCAGCCAAGTGTTTCTCAGTGGTGCGCGTTCGCTGGTGGCGGGATTCTCTACTCCGGGGGGGGGGGTGGCGCGGGGTGGGGGGGGAGGGGGGTGCGATGCCGGCACCCAACGGCCGGAGAATTCCGGTCGGTATTTCCTCACTCACTCCATTTCAGTTGTGTTGGAACCTGCTAACCACTGCGCCACCATGCTGCTCATTGCCCAGAACATGAGGAGAACTCCCCCCGCACTTCCTTGGAAAATTGCAAGGGATTTTTATTGACCACCTTAGCAGCCAGATGGACCCTTGGCTTAGCAGTTTACAAAAGCCAGCGCCTCTGGCAGGGCAGCACTCCCTCGGTACTGTGCCGTTGACATGGATCAGGTGTCATTTTGCTTGTTACATTATCACTATTTCCTGACTGCAGCATTTATACATACCATTGTGATACAAACACCCCATAGAATATGGTGTTCGGCCAACCTCCTTGCTTCAAAATATAGGTACTCTTCAAGATGTTGAAATAGAAGCCAAACTCTGGGATCGAACATACAACCCGGGTCTTTAGAAAAGAAGTCCACTTCCTCTGTAGCGTTCTCATTCCTCCCTCATCGCTCTGTAGCACAAACATATTCAATATGGGAAGATATAGATGTGTATTTGCATATATTGTACTGTTACCTCCAGCCATTGCCAGGCAGTCATCCACCTGGCTAACTCCAAATTTACGATGGATCCTTTGTGGTTTGCAATAAAATCAGCAATTTCATTTTTATATATAAAAGTTGAAGAATATAAAGCAAAATGCATTACATTTCAGAACACTGCAGCGTTAATCGAATCATACAACGGTTGTAGCACTCAAGGAAGCTATTGAGCCCATCACATCCTGCAGGAACAACTCAACTCATCCCACTCCCTTATCATTTACCCACAGCCCTGCAAATCTCCTCTCTTCAAATAATTGGCCAATTCTCTTTTGAAAGTCATGGTTGAATCTGTGTCAATAATACATTCCAACGCTTCCTGGCTGTCAGCCCTCCCATTGCTGGACACAGTGTTTCACTCTCTCTATTTTGATCCAAGGACAGCAGAGCCACCTTCACCAATCTATTCATGTGACCAAAGTCTCTCATCCCTGGAACCAATCTTGTCAACACCCTCTCCAATGTCTTCACATCCTTCCTGAAATGTGGTGCCCAGCATTTGGACGCAATGCTCCAGTTGAGACTGGTCCCCAGTACTTTTATTCCTCACGGGTTTTTGTACTCAATGCTTCTATTCATACCTCCGATGCCCTATTAACCACTTTCTGAACTTGCCCTGCCACCTTCAACAGTTTGCCTTACAATTGTCTCTCTGTTCCTGCACCCAATGTAGAATTATACCCGTTATTTTAGATTGCTCTCCCTCATTCCACCCACCAGAATGTATCACGTTGCATTTCTCTTTGTTAAAGTTTACCAGCCTCGTTTCCGCCCATTCCACTAGCCTTTCTATGTCCTATTGGAGTCTCTAATTGTGCTCCTCACAGTTTACAACCCTTCCTAAGTTTTGTCTCAGCTGCTGATATTGAAATTGTGCCCTGCACTGCATCCAAGTCATTGAATGCAGAACAAGAAAATAGGTTCTAAAACAGAGCCCTCGGGAGATACCACTTTGCACATATGGGACGCGATTTACCGGCCGCACCCCGCCGGAATCAGAATGGGATGCAGCAGGTAGATCCCGGGAGAGGCCTCTTCCGGGATCCCTGATGGTCGCTAGGCCTCGCGGGATCTAACAAGATCTTCCGAGATGTTGCGATCTGGATCCCACCCACAATGGGCTCACAGAGTTAAATGAGTTTCGAAACTCACTTAACTCTGCCTTCGCAAGATTGAACAGGGTCCCGGGGTCTACTGGCCCCGCTGAAGAGACCCCAGCCGGATGCTGTTTAGCACTGGTCCCCACAAACGGGGAGTAGACGTACCGACACTTGGGGGAGTCTCCCAGGTGATCAGAGGACCCAAGGTGGCCGGGATCTGGGAAGGGTGACATCCTGGCACTGATGATGCCTCCTGGACACCACCAGCCTGGCACTCTGGCAGTGCCATCCTGGCATCAGCCTGGCACTGCCCATGTGCCACTTCCAGGCTGGCAGGGGTACTGCCGGGGGTACTGCCAGGCTGGCAGTGCCAAGGTGCCCAGATGGCACATTGAAATGAAATCAATCCTTAGCCTTCTTTATTCCAAGGAAAATAACCCCGACCTATCCAATCTCTCCTGGTAGCCATACTTTTCTAGCCCGGGCAACATTCTTGTAAACCTCTTCTGCACTCTCTCCAGAGCAATTACGTCCTTCATGTAATGTGGTGATAGGACTGCGCACAATACTCCAGTTGTGGCCTCACCAGCGTTTTATACAATTCCAACTCCTCATTGTGGTGATGGAACCCCACAGAGGCAAGACACATGGCTGACCAAAAGATGACCCCCCTCACCCTAAAACCCATTTGAGTTTTACACTATCTTTTTTTTTCTCCCCGCCCCAATCCTACAATTCAGGTGATTTTTTTCTTGGCTTGTTTTACCTGAACAGGCGCCATAGTGTGGCAACTAGGAGATTTTCACAGTAAGTTCATTGCAGTGTTAAAAAAAGCCTACATGTGACAATAGTAAAGATTATTCTTATTATAATTTATGGTCTCTTATCTTTGATCTGTGGGGTATCGGGCTATGAGGTGTGGTCCTTCACACCTCATAGCCCGATGTGCCCTCATAGCCCGCACCGCATGTGGTCCTTCACATAGTGGGCGGCATGGTAACACAGTGGTTAGCACAGTTGCTTCACAGCTCCAGGATCCCAGGTTCAATTCATGCCTTGGGTCACTGTCTGTGCGGAGTCTGCACGTTCTCCCCGTGTCTGCATGGGTTTCCTCCGGGTGCTCCGGTTTCCTCCCACAGTCCAAAGACGTGCGGGTTAGATGGTTTGCCAATGCTAAATTACCCCTTAGTGTCCAAAGATGTGCAGGTTAGATGGATTGGCCATGCTAAATTGCCCTTAATGTCCAAAAAAGGTTAGGCGGGGTTATTGGGTTACGGGGGTAGGGTGGAGGTGTGGGCTTAGGTGGGGTGATCTTTCCAAGGGCCGGTGCAGACTCGATGGGCCGAATGGCTTCCTTCTGCACTGTAAATTCTAAGAAATTCTATGATTTTCAATAGGAAAGAGACACCACTCACCCCAACTGTCAGTACAGACCCTGGTCTGTACCTGAATAACCCACATCTCACTCTACACATGATCCTGCTAAGTATTCCACCAATTCTGTCCCAGGCTCCTTGGACTTACATGAACACAGGCATTTCAGTGTTTGCAGCGCATGAACAATTTATTCAGATTACATTCATCCTCTGAAAACAATGGGAGCATTCACTGGGCCAGTACCACTCCCACTTGAGAAGACAAATTTCAATGTCTTAAATGACGGGTTGTCAGAAATCAACAACTCAGAAGCCAACATCGCACAAATATTTTAGAATTGTCCACAAACTGGAATGAAAGTAGGTGAAACTATCAACGTTGAATTTTTTCACTAAGGCCAAGGGTACATTGCTGAGGAACTTTAACCATGATTGTAGCTTGACTCTTGAACCTTAGGGGGCTCGAGGGCCCCCTAATTGATAAGTTGGGACGTTGTTGGGTGTCCGGAGGCTGCGGTGGGGGGTCTAGAGATCGGGGTGTCATTTTTAAAATGGTGCCCTGATCTTTTCGTGCACTAACCATCTCAGCTCGTTAGTGCAAGAAATAATAATAATCGCTTATTGTCACAAATAGGCTTCAATGAAGTTACTGTGAAAAGCCCCTAGTCGCCGCTGAAGCATTGTGACAGCCACAAATTTTCTAGCAAGGGTCTATTCTAACAAAACAGCAACAATAACTTGCATTTATACAGCACCTTTAATGTACCAAAAACAATCCCAAACTGCTTCACGGGAATGTTTAACAATCAAAATGTGTCAGTGAGCCACATGAGAAGGTATCAGGGCCGGATTATTGTTTGATGAAGAAAGTTGGTTTTTAAAGAGTGTCTTAAATGCTTACCGAGAGAATTGCAGAGTATAAGGTCTTGGCAACGTTTTGGGTGTTTAATGGGGTTTAAGACCTCACCATCAATAGTGGAGCAAGTATTAGTCGGGATGTGCAAGTTACCCAAATCAGCAAAAAACAGGGATCTGGAGGGGGTTGCAAAGATAAGGTGGGGCGCGCGCCATGGAGGAATTTGAAAATAAGGATAAGAAATTAAAAACATGTTTTTAAATTAAATTTAGAGTACCCAATTAATTTTTTCCAATTAAGGGGCAATTTTGCGTGGCCAATCCACCTAACCTGCATTCTTTGGATTGTGGGGGCGAAACCCACGCAGACACGGGGAGAATGTGCAAACTCCACACGGACAGAGACCCCGGGCCGGGATCGAACCTGGGACACCGGCGCCGTGAGGCAGCAGTGCTAACCACTGCGTCACCGGGCTGCCCAAGAAATTTAAAATTGAGGCATTGTTGGACCGGAGGATGACGTGTGACAGGAAATACAGATGTGACGGGTGATCGGAACATTTGGAGTTCAGATACAAAGGGCGTGCTATAACGGCCTTGTTGGGCCCAGCTTTGCTGGGACAAGGCCGTTGAATCTCACGAGAGGTCTCTTGCGAGACTTACGACGATCAAAATGCGTCGCCACAATTTAAAAAAAAATATTTTTTATTCTCCTCCTTTTTCACATTTTCTCCCAAATATACACCCAACAATAAACAATAATCAGTAACGAATGTAATGTCAATCCACATATCAATAACAACAATCCCATCCTCCCACCAAACCCCCAAACATTGGCCCACTTGTTAACATAAACAAATGACAAAAAGGAATCAGGAATCACCCATAATCACCATTAACACACACCGCCCCCTCTGCCCAACCCTTCCAGCCCACCCCCCTTGTGTTCGATGTGATCCAGTTCTCAAAAGTGCATAATGAATAACGCCTGAATTGTAGAACCCCTCCATCCTTCCCCTCAGTTCAAATTTGACCTTTTCAAGCGTTAAGAATTCCAGCAGGTCCCCCCGCCACGCCAGGGCACAGGGTGGAGAGGTTGATCTCCACCCTAACAGGATCCGCCTTCGGGCGATCAACGAGGCGAAGGCTACAACATCTGCCTTCGCGCCCGTTTCCAACCCCGGCTGATCCGACACCCCGAATATGGCCTCCCGAGGGCCCGGGTCCAGTTTCACGTGCACCACTTTAGAGAATACCCTAAAAACCTCCTTCTAGTAATCCTCCAGTTTTGGACAGGACCAAAACATATGAACGTGGTTTGCGAGGCCTCTCCCGCAACGTTCACACACACCTTCTACCCCCTTAAAGAGCTGGCTCATCCTCGCCTTTGTAAGGTGCGCTCTATACACCACCGTCAGCTGTATCAGCCCCAACCTCGCACACGAGTTGGAGGTGTTCTCCCTCCGGAGCCCGCCTCGCCAGATTTAACGAAGTCACACAAAATGCCATGATCTGGATCTCGCCCTCACTGGCCGTGATCCATTCGGCTCATGTAAATGTGCATTTTCAGGATTCCCCCAGTGCCTTGGACCTAATGGCTGTGTCTGGGAGACCTTGACAGAGCGTGGTTTATTACTGGTTTCCACAAATGTGGACCGGTCATATTGCCACCTGGGGAGGGCGGGTCTCCCAGGACATTAGAGACCCCTGGGTGGTCGGGGACAGGGCAGGGTGGCAGAGATCAGGTCAGTTAGACATAATGCGCCTTGGGCTCGCCAGCAGGGAATTACTCAAGTGTGGCCTCGGCGGAGAGAAACTCAATGAGGCCCAAAGCGAGATGTCCCGCAGCACTGCAGCCGCTGAGAAACACCCCATTAACCATGCCCAAAATAGACTTTTGTTTTGTCTGTTAAATCAATAATTTTGGATTTGCTCCCCCAAAATGGGCAGCATGGTGGCACAGTGGTTAGCACTGCTGTCTCACTGCACCAGGGGCCTGGGTTCAATGCCAACCTTGGGACACTGTCTGCGTGGAGTTTGTACATTCTCCGCAATTCTGCTCCCATTTCCTCCCACAACCCAAAGATGTGCAGGTGAGGTGGGGTTACAGGGATAGGACAGGGGAGTGGGCCTAGGTCGGGTGCATTTTCGGAGAGTCGGTGCGGACTCGATGGGCCAAATGACCTCCTTCTGCGCTGCATGTATTCGATGAAAAGGCACCCCTAACTGAGCTACACTAATGGGTGATAGACTTGGCAGTGAGATCAGGCCTCCTTGCCTTGTGTGACCGAGTTCCACGCTGGAACAAAGCATTAACCATGAACCTGATTTCAAAACTTAATTGCTTATGTGGACATCATTCAGTGAGCTTCACTGTCATGGCTGGCAATAGCCACATGGGCAAAGTGCCAGGGGTGCAATAACGCTGGTGAAACCCGTACTCCAATATTAGTCATCAGCTTCAGAACAGGTGGAGGAGGATTATCTAAACCATAGAGGCCTCAGCCTGGAGATTTATTTTACAAACACGAGCAACGAAAGAAGGAAGGTAAACGAGCTTCAACCCCTTTATATTCTTCCACCACGCACTCCCGTATGTCATTATAATTTGGATTATTTCCATTTAAATGGTGGTTGTCAAGGAGACACTTGCAGAAAAGATACAAGACCTGACCTTATGTGAGGGCTGGATTAGCATTCGGGGCTGAGATGATTTAATTGTTGAAGCACGCTGGGTTAATAACCATCTCTACCGATGTGTGCTCAGCTCCATGGCACTGCAGTATGAGGCACTCTCCTCCGCCACTTCTTAATAGTGCCATCACTCAATTTAAACAAAGAAATCAGAGCTGTTAACGATAAAGATAGCTCTTGGCAGAGCACAAAGTGACACTGATGGTGAAGCTGCAAGGGGACAAGTGAATCAGGTGGGTTTTGACGGGAATCTGGTCGTTTCACGAGCCTTATTAATGAGTCCCGCATTTTAGTCCCGATCTAAATGTAGTTTAATTGAATTTACACTCCTCTGGCTACCATGGCGAAATCCCCGGGTCATTGTCCAGGCCTCTGGATTACATTACCATTAGTACCATTCTACTATTCCCGTGCCGACCCTCCGGGACTATTCAGGAGTCGCCGGGATTTAAAGGTTCATTTCCTGGGACACTCCGGGGAAAAGTTAAAACCGGTGGTGGGATGAAAAGATTCTTTTTTCCCCATTGTCTCCCGAATTCTATAAAACAAACCAAAGCTTTATCTGCCGGGCTTGGCTTTATCTTGGCTGCAATTACCGTCCCAACATGGCATTCAGGGGTTTATCTAAGTCACAGTGACTGATTTGCATATTCAAATTATCTGCCGCTTCACTCAGGTTTTTTTCCCTTTATTCTGTCATTGGGGTGTGGGCCTTGTTGGCAAGGCCAGCAGTTGTTGGCCATTCCTCACTGCCCTTTAACTCAATGCCTTGCTCGACCATTCCAGAGGGCAGTTAAGAGTCAACCACCTCCGGTGGGCCTGGAATCACATGTAGGCCAGACCGGGTAAGGACAGCAGATTTCCTTCCCTAAAGGACATCGGTGAACCAGTTAGGTTTTTACGACAATGGATGACAGTTGCATGGTCACCATTATTCTGCCTCGTGTCGGTACACGGGAGCTCTCAAAGTATTTCCCAATCTGTGAGGAAAATCTATCCTAGATTCTAATTCTATACAACTGCACTCTCGAATTTCACTCAGTGCAGGTCAAGTAGCCGGTTTAGATCTCCGTGATCTTCATTTTTAAAGTGTAAATCACACTTGCTCATCCACCCTCCACCCCCACTCCTGAATCCGCACAAATATCTTCATGTCTCTGAGAAAGGAATAGTCTTGTGATTCACTTCCCCATAAGGCCCAAATTCCATACCCTTCACTGTTCCTGTAACCTTCTCCAGCTCTACAAGCCTGTGGGATCTCTGCCCTCCTCAAACTCCGACCTTCTGAGCGACCTGGTTTTAACTGCCCCACCGCTAGCGGCCTCCTTACAGCTCCCTGGTGTCCTACACTCTGAAACCTCCTACCGAGACCTCTCCACAGTGGGGCTTGGTCAGCTCAGTTGGCTGAGATAGCTATAGTGTGGTATAGAATGATGCCAACCGTGTGTTTCCAACACCCTTCCAATGAGGCTTGCCTCCTCACTTTGCCCCACAGTGATATCATGGCAAAAACCATGATTAACAACCCTGGGACAGGGCAGCATGGTGGCGCAGTGGCTAGCACTGCTGTTTCACGGCGCCGAGGTCCCAGGTTCGATCCCATCCCCGGGTCACTGTCCGTGTGGCGTTTGCACTTTCTCCCCGTGTCGGCATGGGTTTCACCCCCACAACCCAAAGATGTGCAGGTTAGGTGGATTGGCCACGCGAAATTGCCCCTTAATTGGAAAAGAAAAATGAATTGGGTACTCTAAATTTTAAAAAAACCCTGGGACAGACAAGTGCTCCACATGGAGAGAAAGCGACAACTCTACCTCTTGCTCCTTAAAATCTACTTCTTTGGCCAACCTTCGGACCACCCGTTTTAATATCACCTTCTCTGGCATGGTGGCAAATTCAAATTTGTGTGTGAAGCACCTTGGGACGTTTTCTCATTTAAAAGCTGCTAGATAAATACAAGTTGCTGTTGCGATTATCCACCTTTTTGAACTGCCACAATACAACAATGTCCCTTCCAAGACAGAGAATGTCACAGCCACGTATAGTAATCCAGGTGTAGTCTTGCAAAGTTAAAACAACTCGATTTGCCTCCCAATCTCAGGCGCTCGAGTCATATCCCAATGGAAGATTGCTCTCCACCACCCCCCCTATAATATACCAGGCTTTAAACTGACTAGATGCTTATAGTTATGACGTTCAATCATCACAAACAAATCTGTTTCTTTGCCAGCTTTGCTGATGGAACTCATCCAGCCTGTGCACAGATTTCCTGCTCAAAACATGCATTACATTAATCTACATTAAAATCCATCTGCTATTTCACAGCTGATCTGCCTAACTGATTCAAATTCCCTTTCAGTAATCCTTTATAATGAGGTAGAGGAGGAATTACAGGTGCTAATTGTGGACTGGGTAATACCCAGATGTCAAGTGAATTACTCCCAGTGGGGAAAGGCCTGGTGCGGTGTACAACCCCTGCAAAAGCTCAGCTTCCCTTGCTGCCAGCATTAATGTGCTGATGTCTGCGGGAGGTGCAAATTGAATGGTGCAAATGTTGCTGGTATGAGTGGCAACATTTAAGTCGAACTTCGAAACCTTCGAAACGTTGGAAAATCTGTCCAAAACTGGGGGTCGACTTACGCCCAAAGTATAAAGTGAACCACTAACAGGGGGGTGGGGGACCGCCATTTTGAAATGTCATCGCCAACCCATGCAGAGTGGGCCTGTCTCAAAGTCCCACTTAGCCTAGCAACACAGCCTGTAGCGCCCATTATAAGTTACCAGTAGATTAAACATGCATTTGTAGGGTGAAATATTCAACCCGACTACTAATGCGAGTATAGCATTATACAAGGCTGGAAGGGAGGGATTGACTTATACACCGAGTATATGCAGCTCGGTGGCACAGTGGTTCGCACCCCTGCCTCCCCCACCAGGAACCTGGGTGTGTTTCTGGTCTTGGGTCACGGTTTGTGTCGAGTTTGCACTTTCTCCCCATGTCTGCATGGGTTTCCTCCTGCAGTCCAAAGATGTGCAGGTTAGGTGGAATGGCCTTGATCAAGGGGTTGCGGGGATAGGGCAGGGGGAGGTGGGGCTGGGTAGCGTGCTCTATCGGAGGGTATGTGCACACTCAATGGGCTGAATGGCCTCCTTCTTCACTGCAGAGATTCTATGGCTCTGCCACGTTCTTGATTTTTGGGACCAGAAAAATGGGTTTGCCTTGCATGCCAGGTTGGCATATACGCCACGATTTACGGTATTACTGCTACTGTTGTTGGTTCAATTGTGGTTTGTTTTTGTATTGGCTACTATCCGCTCCCCTTAACCTGAACGTTGGCCATTTGAATTATCTGTTAACTCAAAACTGTTTTGAAGAAAAAGCTTAAATTAACATGGCGCCTTTGATGACCTCAAATCTCTTTACTGCAACCAGTGTAATGTAGAGAAACATGTCAGCCAGTTTGCAAACCGCAATTTGCCTCAAACAACAATGGCCAGGTCGTTAGTTTTAGGGCTGGTTGAAGGATATATCTTTACCAGAGGGGGCCAGTTTAGCTCAGTTGGTTGGACAGCTGGATCATGATGCAGTGGGTTCAATCCCCGTACCAGTTGAGGTTATTCATGAAAGCCCCACTTTCTCAACCTTGCCCCTCGCCGGAGGTGTGGTGATCCTCAGGTTAAATCGCCACCCGTCAGCTCTCCTCCCTCAAAGGGGAAAGCAGCCTATGGTCATCTGGGACCCTGGCAACTTTACTTTTATTTACCCCAACTTCCCTGCTCTTCCGCAAAATAGTGTGTTGGAATTTCTAACATCCTTCCCCCAAGAGGGCAGACTGGGACTCCAGAAACTCCTCCAAATTGCCAAAATCAAACAGTTGGAGGAAAACAAAACCCTTGAATTTACAGGACTGGATTGTGAATGGTTGCAATTGGTACCTTTTGACGTAACTTTTTTATTAACTTGTAGATAAATTTAGATCCATTTCCAGAGATATACAGCATTAAAATGATAAATGTGACCGCTAGACTCCAATTTGCAAGGACTTGTCATGGTCGTCATAATTCTTGTGCTGAATGGTTTATGTGATTGGGGAGAACAGGCCGTTTAAGAAGTTTATGTCTTTAATGAGAGTGTATTGTTTAACATGGTCACATATATCTCCAGCTGGAGCGGGACTGAAATCAGCAACAATTCCTGTCACTATTTGGACACCACAAGACTGTTCACAAGATAAAGTCTGGATAATATGGCCAATTTAAGTACATTTTCATCTCATTAGCAGGCTTGCCTGCTGTATCGTCCTCCCACACTGGGATGTCCCCCCTCACCGATGTAATGTCAGGGGGCAGTGCCAAGGGCGGGATTTCTCAGGGAAGCTCCATTGGGAGGGGGAAAGAAGGGAGGGTTCCCAGTGTCCGTGCGGTAGTGTGTGGGGGGGTTTGTGTAGGGGTGTTCTGTGTTTTTATCTTCAGTGCTGGAGACCAGGGTCCACTGGATTCTTTTAGGGCATGGCAGCTTGGGCCAGCTCCCGCATTTGTTTGTCTAAGTGCTGGAAAATATGGCCAGAGAAGCCGGCTGAGTAGCTGCCATGTTGTGTAGCTGGCGTGCTGTGTAGCTGGCGTGCTGTGTAGCTGGCGTGCTGTGTAGCTGGCGTGCTGTGTAGCTGGCGTGCTGTGTAGCTACTGTAGCTGGCGTGCTGTGTAGCTGGCGTGCTCTGTAGCTGGCGTGCTGTGTAGCTGGTGTAGCTGGCGTGCTGTGTAGCTGGCGTGCTGTGTAGCTGGCGTGCTGTGTAGCTGGCGTGCTGTGTAGCTGGTGTAGCTGGCGTGCTGTGTAGCTGGCGTGCTGTGTAGCTGGCGTGCTGTGTAGCTGGTGTAGCTGGCGTGCTGTGTAGCTGGCGTGCTGTGTAGCTGGCGTGCTGTGTAGCTGGTGTAGCTGGCGTGCTGTGTAGCTGGTGTAGCTGGCGTGCTGTGTAACTGGTATAGCTGGCGTGCTGTGTAGCTGGCGTGCTGTGTAGCTGGTGTAGCTGGCGTGCTGTGTAGCTGGCGTGCTGTGTAGCTGGTGTAGCTGGCGTGCTGTGTAGCTGGCGTGCTGTGTAGCTGGCGTGCTGTGTAGCTGGCGTGCTGTGTAGCTGGTGTAGCTGGCGTGCTGTGTAGCTGGTGTGCTGTGTAGCTGGCGTGCTGTGTAGCTGGTGTAGCTGGCGTGCTGTGTAGCTGGTGTAGCTGGCGTGCTGTGTAGCTGGCGTGCTGTGTAGCTGGTGTAGCTGGCGTGCTGTGTAGCTGGCGTGCTGTGTAGCTGGTGTAGCTGGCGTGCTGTGTAACTGGTATAGCTGGCGTGCTGTGTAGCTGGCGTGCTGTGTAGCTGGTGTAGCTGGCGTGCTGTGTAGCTGGAGTTCTGTGTAGCTGGTGTAGCTGGCGTGCTGTGTAGCTGGTGTGCTGTGTAGCTGGCGTGCTGTGTAGCTGGTGTAGCTGGCGTGCTGTGTAGCTGGTGTAGCTGGCATGCTGTGTAGCTGGTGTAGCTGGCGTGCTGTGTAGCTGGTGTAGCTGGCATGCTGTGTAGCTGGTGTAGCTGGCGTGCTGTGTAGATGGTGTAGCTGGCGTGCTGTGTAGCTGGTGTGCTGTGTAGCTGGTGTAGCTGGAGTTCTGTGTAGCTGGTGTAGCTGGCGTGCTGTGTAGCTGGAGTGCTGTGTAGCTGGCGTGCTGTGTAGCTGGTGTAGCTGGCGTGCTGTGTAGCTGGCGTGCTGTGTAGCTGGAGTTCTGTGTAGCTGGTGTAGCTGGCGTGCTGTGTAGCTGGTGTAGCTGGCGTGCTGTGTAGCTGGTGTGCTGTGTAGCTGGCGTGCTGTGTAGCTGGTGTAGCTGGCGTGCTGTGTAGCTGGCGTGCTGTGTAGCTGGTGTAGCTGGCGTGCTGTGTAGCTGGCGTGCTGTGTAGCTGGCGTGCTGTGTAGCTGGTGTAGCTGGCGTGCTGTGTAGCTGGCATGCTGTGTAGCTGGTGTAGCTGGCGTGCTGTGTAGCTGGCGTGCTGTGTAGATGGTGTAGCTGGAGTTCTGTGTAGCTGGTGTAGCTGGCGTGCTGTGTAGCTGGAGTGCTGTGTAGCTGGCGTGCTGTGTAGCTGGCGTGCTGTGTAGCTGGTGTAGCTGGCGTGCTGTGTAGCTGGTGTAGCTGGCATGCTGTGTAGCTGGTGTAGCTGGCGTGCTGTGTAGCTGGCATGCTGTGTAGCTGGTGTAGCTGGCGTGCTGTGTGGCTGGTGTAGCTGGCGTCCTGTATAGCTGGTGTGCTGTGTAGCTGGTGTAGCTGGCGTGCTGTGTAGCTGGCGTGCTGTGTAGCTGGCGTGCTGTGTAGCTGGCGTGCTGTGTAGCTGGTGTAGCTGGAGTTCTGTGTAGCTGGTGTAGCTGGCGTGCTGTGTAGCTGGAGTGCTGTGTAGCTGGCGTGCTGTGTAGCTGGCGTGCTGTGTAGCTGGCATGCTGTGTAGCTGGTGTGCTGTGTAGCTGGCGTGCTGTGTAGCTGGCATGCTGTGTAGCTGGTGTAGCTGGAGTTCTGTGTAGCTGGCGTGCTGTGTAGCTGGCATGCTGTGTAGCTGGTGTAGCTGGAGTTAAGTGTAGCTGGTGTAGCTGGCGTGCTGTGTAGCTGGTGTAGCTGGCGTGCTGTGTAGCTGGTGTGCTGTGTAGCTGGCGTGCTGTGTAGCTGGTGTAGCTGGAGTTCTGTGTAGCTGGTGTAGCTGGCGTGCTGTGTAGCTGGTGTGCTGTGTAGCTGGCATGCTGTGTAGCTGGTGTGCTGTGTAGCTGGTGTAGCTGGAGTGCTGTGTAGCTGGCGTGCTGTGTAGCTGGTGTAGCTGGCGTGCTGTGTAGCTGGTGTAGCTGGCGTGCTGTGTAGCTGGTGTAGCTGGCGTGCTGTGTAGCTGGCGTGCTGTGTAGCTGGCGTGCTGTGTAGCTGGTGTAGCTGGCGTGCTGTGTAGCTGTCGTGCTGTGTAGCTGGCGTGCTGTGTAGCTGGCGTGCTGTGTAGCTGGTGTAGCTGGCGTGCTGTGTAGCTGGTGTGCTGTGTAGCTGGCGTGCTGTGTAGCTGGTGTAGCTGGCGTGCTGTGTAGCTGGCGTGCTGTGTAGCTGGTGTAGCTGGCGTGCTGTGTAGCTGGTGTAGCTGGTGTGCTGTGTAGCTGGTGTAGCTGGTGTGCTGTGTAGCTGGCGTGCTGTGTAGCTGGCATGCTGTGTAGCTGGTGTAGCTGGCGTGCTGTGTAGCTGGCGTACTGTGTAGCTGGTGTAGCTGGAGTTCTGTGTAGCTGGTGTAGCTGGCGTGCTGTGTAGCTGGCGTGCTGTGTAGCTGGAGTTCTGTGTAGCTGGCGTGCTGTGTAGCTGGCGTGCTGTGTAGCTGGTGTAGCTGGCGTGCTGTGTAGCTGGCGTGCTGTGTAGCTGGCGTGCTGTGTAGCTGGAGTTCTGTGTAGCTGGCGTGCTGTGTAGCTGGTGTGCTGTGTAGCTGGTGTAGCTGGCGTGCTGTGTAGCTGGCGTGCTGTGTAGCTGGCGTGCTGTGTAGCTGGTGTGCTGTGTAGCTGGCGTGCTGTGTAGCTGGTGTGCTGTGTAGCTGGCGTGCTGTGTAGCTGGCGTGCTGTGTAGCTGGTGTAGCTGGCGTGCTGTGTAGCTGGTGTGCTGTGTAGCTGGCATGCTGTGTAGCTGGTGTAGCTGGCATGCTGTGTAGCTGGCATGCTGTGTAGCTGGTGTAGCTGGTGTGCTGTGTAGCTGGTGTAGCTGGCGTGCTGTGTAGCTGGCGTGCTGTGTAGCTGGTGTGCTGTGTAGCTGGCGTGCTGTGTAGCTGGCGTGCTGTGTAGCTGGTGTAGCTGGCATGCTGTGTAGCTGGTGTGCTGTGTAGCTGGCATGCTGTGTAGCTGGTGTAGCTGGCATGCTGTGTAGCTGGTGTAGCCGGTGTGCTGTGTAGCTGGTGTAGCTGGTGTGCTGTGTAGCTGGCGTGCTGTGTAGCTGGCGTGCTCTTTAGCTGGTGTAGCTGGCGTGCTGTGTAGCTGGCGTGCTGTGTAGCTGGCGTGCTGTGTAGCTGGTGTAGCTGGAGTTCTGAGTAGCTGGCGTGCTGTGTAGCTGGTGTAGCTGGAGTTCTGTGTAGCTGGTGTAGCTGGCATGCTGTGTAGCTGGTGTGCTGTGTAGCTGGCGTGCTGTGTAGCTGGAGTTCTGTGTAGCTGGTGTAGCTGGCGTGCTGTGTAGCTGGCGTGCTGTGTAGCTGGCGTGCTGTGTAGCTGGTGTGCTGTGTAGCTGGCGTGCTGTGTAGCTGGTGTAGCTGGCGTGCTGTGTAGCTGGCGTGCTGTGTAGCTGGCATGCTGTGTAGCTGGTGTAGCTGGCATGCTGTGTAGCTGGCATGCTGTGTAGCTGGTGTAGCTGGTGTAGCTGGTGTGCTGTGTAGCTGGTGTAGCTGGCGTGCTGTGTAGCTGGCGTGCTGTGTAGCTGGTGTGCTGTGTAGCTGGCGTGCTGTGTAGCTGGTGTAGCTGGCGTGCTGTGTAGCTGGTGTGCTGTGTAGCTGGCATGCTGTGTAGCTGGTGTAGCTGGCATGCTGTGTAGCTGGTGTAGCTGGTGTGCTGTGTAGCTGGTGTAGCTGGTGTGCTGTGTAGCTGGCGTGCTGTGTAGCTGGTGTAGCTGGAGTTCTGAGTAGCTGGCATGCTGTGTAGCTGGTGTAGCTGGCATGCTGTGTAGCTGGTGTAGCTGGCGTGCTGTGTAGCTGGTGTAGCTGGAGTTCAGTGTAGCTGGCGTGCTGTGTAGCTGGTGTAGCTGGCGTGCTGTGTAGCTGGCGTGCTGTGTAGCTGGCGTGCTGTGTAGCTGGTGTAGCTCGTGTGCTGTGTAGCTGGTGTAGCTGGCGTGCTGTGTAGCTGGCGTGCTGTGTAGCTGGCGTGCTGTGTAGCTGGCGTGCTGTGTAGCTGGTGTAGCTGGCGTGCTGTGTAGCTGGCGTGCTGTGTAGCTGGTGTAGCTGGCGTGCTGTGTAGCTGGCGTGCTGTGTAGCTGGCGTGCTGTGTAGCTGGCGTGCTGTGTAGCTGGTGTAGCTGGCGTGCTGTGTAGCTGGCGTGCTGTGTAGCTGGCGTGCTGTGTAGCTGGAGTTCTGTGTAGCTGGCGTGCTGTGTAGCTGGTGTAGCTGGCGTGCTGTGTAGCTGGCGTGCTGTGTAGCTGGTGTAGCTGGCGTGCTGTGTAGCTGGCGTGCTGTGTAGCTGGTGTAGCTGGCGTGTTGTGTAGCTGGCTTGCTGTGTAGCTGGCGTGCTGTTTAGCTGGCGTGCTGTGTAGCTGGCGTGCTGTTTAGCTGGTGTAGCTGGCGTGCTGTGTAGCTGGCGTGCTGTGTAGCTGGCGTGCTGTGTAGCTGGCATGCTGTGTAGCTGGTGTAGCTGGCGTGCTGTGTAGCTGGCGTGCTGTGCAGCTGGCGTGCTGTGTAGCTGGTGTAGCTGGCGTGCTGTGTAGATGGCGTGCTGTTTAGCTGGTGTAGCTGGCGTGCTGTGTAGCTGGCGTGCTGTGTAGCTGGCGTGCTGTGTAGCTGGTGTAGCTGGAGTTCTGTGTAGCTGGCGTGCTGTGTAGCTGGTGTAGCTGGCGTGCTGTGTAGCTGGCGTGCTGTGTAGCTGGCGTGCTGTGTAGCTGGCGTGCTGTGTAGCTAGCGTGCTGTGTAGCTGGAGTTCTGTGTAGCTGGCGTGCTGTGTAACTGGTGTAGCTGGCGTGCTGTGTAGCTGGTGTGCTGTGTAGCTGGCGTGCTGTGTAGCTGGTGTAGCTGGAGTTCTGTGTAGCTGGCGTGCTGTGTAGCTGGCGTGCTGTGTAGCTGGAGTTCTGTGTAGCTGGCGTGCTGTGTAGCTGGCGTGCTGTGTAGCTGGTGTAGCTGGCGCGCTGTGTAGCTGGCGTGCTGTGTAGCTGGCGTGCTGTGTAGCTGGCGTGCTGTGTAGCTGGTGTAGCTGGCGTGCTGTGTAGCTGGCGTGCTGTGTAGCTGGTGTGCTGTGTAGCTGGTGTAGCTGGAGTTCTGTGTAGCTGGCGTGCTGTGTAGCTGGCGTGCTGTGTAGCTGGAGTTCTGTGTAGCTGGCGTGCTGTGTAGCTGGTGTAGCTGGCGTGCTGTGTAGCTGGCGTGCTGTGTAGCTGGTGTAGCTGGCGTGCTGTGTAGCTGGCGTGCTGTGTAGCTGGCGTGCTGTGTAGCTGGTGTAGCTGGCGTGCTGTGTAGCTGGCGTGCTGTTTAGCTGGTGTAGCTGGCGTGCTGTGTAGCTGGCGTGCTGTGTAGCTGGCGTGCTGTGTAGCTGGCGTGCTGTGTAGCTGGCATGCTGTGTAGCTGGCGTGCTGTGTAGCTGGCGTGCTGTGTAGCTGGTGTAGCTGGAGTTCTGTGTAGCTGGCGTGCTGTGTAGCTGGCATGCTGTGTAGCTGGCGTCCTGTGTAGCTGGCGTGCTGTGTAGCTGGTATGCTGTGTAGCTGGCGTGCTGTGTAGCTGGTATAGCTGGTGTGCTGTGTAGCTGGTGTGCTGTGTAGCTGGCGTGCTGTGTGGCTGGTGTAGCTGGCGTGCTGTGTAGCTGGTGTAGCTGGCGTGCTGTGTAGCTGGCGTGCTGTGTAGCTGGCGTGCTGTGTAGCTGGCGTGCTGTGTAGCTGGTATAGCTGGTGTGCTGTGTAGCTGGTATGCTGTGTAGCTGGCATGCTGTGTAGCTGGTGTAGCTGGCGTGCTGTGTAGCTGGTATAGCTGGTGTGCTGTGTAGCTGGTATAGCTGGTGTGCTGTGTAGCTGGTATAGCTGGTGTGCTGTGTAGCTGGTATAGCTGGTGTGCTGTGTAGCTGGTATAGCTGGTGTGCTGTGTAGCTGGTATGCTGTGTAGCTGGCATGCTGTGTAGCTGGTGTAGCTGGCGTGCTGTGTAGCTGGTATAGCTGGTGTGCTGTGTAGCTGGCGTGCTGTGTGGCTGGTGTAGCTGGCGTGCTGTGTAGCTGGTGTAGCTGGCGTGCTGTGTAGCTGGCGTGCTGTGTAGCTGGCGTGCTGTGTAGCTGGTATAGCTGGTGTGCTGTGTAGCTGGCGTGCTGTGTGGCTGGTGTAGCTGGCGTGCTGTGTAGCTGGTGTAGCTGGCGTGCTGTGTAGCTGGCGTGCTGTGTAGCTGGCGTGCTGTGTAGCTGGCGTGCTGTGTAGCTGGCATGCTGTGTAGCTGGTGTAGCTGGAGTTCTGTGTAGCTGGCGTGCTGTGTAGCTGGCGTGCTGTGTAGCTGGCGTGCTGTGTAGCTGGTGTAGCTGGCGTGCTGTGTAGCTGGCGTGCTGGCGTGCTGTGTAGCTGGTGTAGCTGGAGTTCAGTGTAGCTGGCGTGCTGTGTAGCTGGTGTAGCTGGCGTGCTGTGTAGCTGGCGTGCTGTGTAGCTGGCGTGCTGTGTAGCTGGTGTAGCTCGTGTGCTGTGTAGCTGGTGTAGCTGGCGTGCTGTGTAGCTGGCGTGCTGTGTAGCTGGCGTGCTGTGTAGCTGGCGTGCTGTGTAGCTGGTGTAGCTGGCGTGCTGTGTAGCTGGCGTGCTGTGTAGCTGGTGTAGCTGGCGTGCTGTGTAGCTGGCGTGCTGTGTAGCTGGCGTGCTGTGTAGCTGGCGTGCTGTGTAGCTGGTGTAGCTGGCGTGCTGTGTAGCTGGCGTGCTGTGTAGCTGGCGTGCTGTGTAGCTGGAGTTCTGTGTAGCTGGCGTGCTGTGTAGCTGGTGTAGCTGGCGTGCTGTGTAGCTGGCGTGCTGTGTAGCTGGTGTAGCTGGCGTGCTGTGTAGCTGGCGTGCTGTGTAGCTGGTGTAGCTGGCGTGTTGTGTAGCTGGCTTGCTGTGTAGCTGGCGTGCTGTTTAGCTGGCGTGCTGTGTAGCTGGCGTGCTGTTTAGCTGGTGTAGCTGGCGTGCTGTGTAGCTGGCGTGCTGTGTAGCTGGCGTGCTGTGTAGCTGGTGTAGCTGGCGTGCTGTGTAGCTGGTGTAGCTGGCGTGCTGTGTAGCTGGCGTGCTGTGCAGCTGGCGTGCTGTGTAGCTGGTGTAGCTGGCGTGCTGTGTAGATGGCGTGCTGTTTAGCTGGTGTAGCTGGCGTGCTGTGTAGCTGGCGTGCTGTGTAGCTGGCGTGCTGTGTAGCTGGTGTAGCTGGAGTTCTGTGTAGCTGGCGTGCTGTGTAGCTGGTGTAGCTGGCGTGCTGTGTAGCTGGCGTGCTGTGTAGCTGGCGTGCTGTGTAGCTGGCGTGCTGTGTAGCTAGCGTGCTGTGTAGCTGGAGTTCTGTGTAGCTGGCGTGCTGTGTAACTGGTGTAGCTGGCGTGCTGTGTAGCTGGTGTGCTGTGTAGCTGGCGTGCTGTGTAGCTGGTGTAGCTGGAGTTCTGTGTAGCTGGCGTGCTGTGTAGCTGGCGTGCTGTGTAGCTGGAGTTCTGTGTAGCTGGCGTGCTGTGTAGCTGGCGTGCTGTGTAGCTGGTGTAGCTGGCGCGCTGTGTAGCTGGCGTGCTGTGTAGCTGGCGTGCTGTGTAGCTGGCGTGCTGTGTAGCTGGTGTAGCTGGCGTGCTGTGTAGCTGGCGTGCTGTGTAGCTGGTGTGCTGTGTAGCTGGTGTAGCTGGAGTTCTGTGTAGCTGGCGTGCTGTGTAGCTGGCGTGCTGTGTAGCTGGAGTTCTGTGTAGCTGGCGTGCTGTGTAGCTGGTGTAGCTGGCGTGCTGTGTAGCTGGCGTGCTGTGTAGCTGGTGTAGCTGGCGTGCTGTGTAGCTGGCGTGCTGTGTAGCTGGCATGCTGTGTA
This sequence comes from Scyliorhinus torazame, assembly GCF_047496885.1. Taxonomy (NCBI): domain Eukaryota; kingdom Metazoa; phylum Chordata; class Chondrichthyes; order Carcharhiniformes; family Scyliorhinidae; genus Scyliorhinus; species Scyliorhinus torazame. The sequence continues at coordinate 182,823,296 of NC_092722.1, forward strand.
GCTGGTGTAGCTGGCGTGCTGTGTAGCTGGCGTGCTGTTTAGCTGGTGTAGCTGGCGTGCTGTGTAGCTGGCGTGCTGTGTAGCTGGCGTGCTGTGTAGCTGGCGTGCTGTGTAGCTGGCATGCTGTGTAGCTGGCGTGCTGTGTAGCTGGCGTGCTGTGTAGCTGGTATAGCTGGTGTGCTGTGTAGCTGGTGTGCTGTGTAGCTGGCGTGCTGTGTGGCTGGTGTAGCTGGCGTGCTGTGTAGCTGGTGTAGCTGGCGTGCTGTGTAGCTGGCGTGCTGTGTAGCTGGTATGCTGTGTAGCTGGCGTGCTGTGTAGCTGGCGTGCTGTGTAGCTGGTATAGCTGGTGTGCTGTGTAGCTGGTATGCTGTGTAGCTGGCATGCTGTGTAGCTGGTGTAGCTGGCGTGCTGTGTAGCTGGTATAGCTGGTGTGCTGTGTAGCTGGTATAGCTGGTGTGCTGTGTAGCTGGTATAGCTGGTGTGCTGTGTAGCTGGTATAGCTGGTGTGCTGTGTAGCTGGTATAGCTGGTGTGCTGTGTAGCTGGTATGCTGTGTAGCTGGCATGCTGTGTAGCTGGTGTAGCTGGCGTGCTGTGTAGCTGGTATAGCTGGTGTGCTGTGTAGCTGGCGTGCTGTGTGGCTGGTGTAGCTGGCGTGCTGTGTAGCTGGTGTAGCTGGCGTGCTGTGTAGCTGGCGTGCTGTGTAGCTGGCGTGCTGTGTAGCTGGTATAGCTGGTGTGCTGTGTAGCTGGCGTGCTGTGTGGCTGGTGTAGCTGGCGTGCTGTGTAGCTGGTGTAGCTGGCGTGCTGTGTAGCTGGCGTGCTGTGTAGCTGGCGTGCTGTGTAGCTGGCGTGCTGTGTAGCTGGCATGCTGTGTAGCTGGTGTAGCTGGAGTTCTGTGTAGCTGGCGTGCTGTGTAGCTGGCGTGCTGTGTAGCTGGCGTGCTGTGTAGCTGGTGTAGCTGGCGTGCTGTGTAGCTGGCGTGCTGTGTAGCTGGTGTAGCTAGAGTTCAGTGTAGCTGGCGTGCTGTGTAGCTGGCGTGCTGTGTAGCTGGAGTTCTGTGTAGCTGGTGTAGCTGGCGTGCTGTGTAGCTGGTGTGCTGTGTAGCTGGCGTGCTGTGTAGCTGGTGTGCTGTGTAGCTGGCGTGCTGTGTAGCTGGCGTGCTGTGTAGCTGGCGTGCTGTGTAGCTGGCGTGCTGTGTAGCTGGTGTAGCTGGCGTGCTGTGTAGCTGGCATGCTGTGTAGCTGGCGTGCTGTGTAGCTGGCGTGCTGTGTAGCTGGTGTGCTGTGTAGCTGGCGTGCTGTGTAGCTGGCGTGCTGTGTAGCTGGCGTGCTGTGTAGCTGGTGTAGCTGGCGTGCTGTGTAGCTGGTCTGCTGTGTAGCTGGTGTAGCTGGCGTGCTGTGTAGCTGGTGTAGCTGGCGTGCTGTGTAGCTGGCATGCTGTGTAGCTGGTGTAGCTGGCGTGCTGTGTAGCTGGTGTGCTGTGTAGCTGGCGTGCTGTGTAGCTGGCCTGCTGTGTAGCTGGCGTGCTGTGTAGCTGGTGTAGCTGGCGTGCTGTGTAGCTGGCGTGCTGTGTAGCTGGTGTAGCTGGTGTGCTGTGTAGCTGGCGTGCTGTGTAGCTGGTGTAGCTGGCGTGCTGTGTAGCTGGTGTGCTGTGTAGCTGGCGTGCTGTGTAGCTGGCCTGCTGTGTAGCTGGCGTGCTGTGTAGCTGGTGTAGCTGGTGTGCTGTGTAGCTGGCGTGCTGTGTAGCTGGCGTGCTGTGTAGCTGGTGTAGCTGGAGTTCTGTGTAGCTGGCGTGCTGTGTAGCTGGTGTAGCTGGCGTGCTGTGTAGCTGGCGTGCTGTGTAGCTGGCGTGCTGTGTAGCTGGCGTGCTGTGTAGCTGGCGTGCTGTGTAGCTGGTGTAGCTGGCGTGCTGTGTAGCTGGCGTGCTGTGTAGCTGGTGTAGCTGGTGTGCTGTGTAGCTGGCGTGCTGTGTAGCTGGTGTAGCTGGAGTTCAGTGTAGCTGGCGTGTTGTGTAGCTGGTGTAGCTGGCGTGCTGTGTAGCTGGCGTGCTGTGTAGCTGGCGTGCTGTGTAGCTGGTGTAGCTCGTGTGCTGTGTAGCTGGTGTAGCTGGTGTGCTGTGTAGCTGGCGTGCTGTGTAGCTGGCGTGCTGTGTAGCTGGCGTGCTGTGTAGCTGGTGTAGCTGGAGTTCTGTGTAGCTGGCGTGCTGTGTAGCTGGTGTAGCTGGCGTGCTGTGTAGCTGGCGTGCTGTGTAGCTGGCGTGCTGTGTAGCTGGTGTAGCTGGTATGCTGTGTAGCTGGCGTGCTGTGTAGCTGGCGTGTTGTGTAGCTGGTGTAGCTCGTGTGCTGTGTAGCTGGTGTAGCTGGCGTGCTGTGTAGCTGGCGTGCTGTGTAGCTGGCGTGCTGTGTAGCTGGTGTAGCTGGAGTTCTGTGTAGCTGGCGTGCTGTGTAGCTGGCGTGCTGTGTAGCTGGCGTGCTGTGTAGCTGGCGTGCTGTGTAGCTGGTGTAGCTGGCGTGCTGTGTAGCTGGTGTAGCTGGCGTGTTGTGTAGCTGGCGTGCTGTGTAGCTGGCGTGCTGTTTAGCTGGCGTGCTGTGTAGCTGGCGTGCTGTTTAGCTGGTGTAGCTGGCGTGCTGTGTAGCTGGCGTGCTGTGTAGCTGGTGTAGCTGGCGTGCTGTGTAGCTGGCGTGCTGTTTAGCTGGTGTAGCTGGCGTGCTGTGTAGCTGGCGTGCTGTGTAGCTGGCGTGCTGTGTAGCTGGCGTGCTGTGTAGCTGGCGTGCTGTGTAGCTGGTGTAGCTGGCGTGCTGTGTAGCTGGCGTGCTGTGTAGCTGGCGTGCTGTGTAGCTGGCGTGCTGTGTAGCTGGTGTAGCTGGCGTGCTGTGTAGCTGGCGTGCTGTGTAGCTGGTGTAGCTGGCGTGCTGTGTAGCTGGCGTGCTGTGTAGCTGGCGTGCTGTGTAGCTGGCGTGCTGTGTAGCTGGAGTTCTGTGTAGCTGGCGTGCTGTGTAGCTGGTGTAGCTGGCGTGCTGTGTAGCTGGCGTGCTGTGTAGCTGGCGTGCTGTGTAGCTGGTGTAGCTGGAGTTCTGTGTAGCTGGCGTGCTGTGTAGCTGGTGTAGCTGGCGTGCTGTGTAGCTGGCGTGCTGTGTAGCTGGCGTGCTGTGTAGCTGGCGTGCTGTGTAGCTGGAGTTCTGTGTAGCTGGCGTGCTGTGTAACTGGTGTAGCTGGCGTGCTGTGTAGCTGGCGTGCTGTGTAGCTGGTGTGCTGTGTAGCTGGTGTAGCTGGAGTTCTGTGTAGCTGGCGTGCTGTGTAGCTGGTGTAGCTGGAGTTCTGTGTAGCTGGCGTGCTGTGTAGCTGGTGTAGCTGGCGTGCTGTGTAGCTGGCGTGCTGTGTAGCTGGCGTGCTGTGTAGCTGGCGTGCTGTGTAGCTGGAGTTCTGTGTAGCTGGCGTGCTGTGTAACTGGTGTAGCTGGCGTGCTGTGTAGCTGGTGTGCTGTGTAGCTGGTGTAGCTGGAGTTCTGTGTAGCTGGCGTGCTGTGTAGCTGGCGTGCTGTGTAGCTGGCGTGCTGTGTAGCTGGAGTTCTGTGTAGCTGGCGTGCTGTGTAGCTGGTGTAGCTGGCGTGCTGTGTAGCTGGCGTGCTGTGTAGCTGGCGTGCTGTTTAGCTGGTGTAGCTGGCGTGCTGTGTAGCTGGCGTGCTGTGTAGCTGGCGTGCTGTGTAGCTGGCGTGCTGTGTAGCTGGTGTAGCTGGCGTGCTGTGTAGCTGGCGTGCTGTGTAGCTGGCGTGCTGTGTAGCTGGTGTAGCTGGCGTGCTGTGTAGCTGGCGTGCTGTGTAGCTGGTGTAGCTGGAGTTCTGTGTAGCTGGCGTGCTGTGTAGCTGGTGTAGCTGGCGTGCTGTGTAGCTGGCGTGCTGTGTAGCTGGCGTGCTGTGTAGCTGGCGTGCTGTGTAGCCCGAGTTCTGTGTAGCTGGCGTGCTGTGTAACTGGTGTAGCTGGCGTGCTGTGTAGCTGGCGTGCTGTGTAGCTGGTGTGCTGTGTAGCTGGTGTAGCTGGAGTTCTGTGTAGCTGGCGTGCTGTGTAGCTGGCGTGCTGTGTAGCTGGCGTGCTGTGTAGCTGGAGTTCTGTGTAGCTGGCGTGCTGTGTAGCTGGTGTAGCTGGCGTGCTGTGTAGCTGGCGTGCTGTGTAGCTGGCGTGCTGTTTAGCTGGTGTAGCTGGCGTGCTGTGTAGCTGGCGTGCTGTGTAGCTGGCGTGCTGTGTAGCTGGCGTGCTGTGTAGCTGGCGTGCTGTGTAGCTGGTGTAGCTGGCGTGCTGTGTAGCTGGCGTGCTGTGTAGCTGGCGTGCTGTGTAGCTGGTGTAGCTGGCGTGCTGTGTAGCTGGCGTGCTGTGTAGCTGGCGTGCTGTTTAGCTGGTGTAGCTGGCGTGCTGTGTAGCTGGCGTGCTGTGTAGCTGGTGTAGCTGGCGTGCTGTGTAGCTGGCATGCTGTGTAGCTGGTGTAGCTGGCGTGCTGTGTAGCTGGCATGCTGTGTAGCTGGCGTGCTGTGTAGCTGGTGTAGCTGGCGTGCTGTGTAGCTGGCGTGCTGTGTAGCTGGCGTGCTGTTTAGCTGGTGTAGCTGGCGTGCTGTGTAGCTGGCGTGCTGTGTAGCTGGCGTGCTGTGTAGCTGGCGTGCTGTGTAGCTGGTGTAGCTGGCGTGCTGTGTAGCTGGCGTGCTGTGTAGCTGGCGTGCTGTGTAGCTGGTGTAGCTGGCGTGCTGTGTAGCTGGCGTGCTGTGTAGCTGGTGTAGCTGGAGTTCTGTGTAGCTGGCGTGCTGTGTAGCTGGTGTAGCTGGCGTGCTGTGTAGCTGGCGTGCTGTGTAGCTGGCGTGCTGTGTAGCTGGCGTGCTGTGTAGCCCGAGTTCTGTGTAGCTGGCGTGCTGTGTAACTGGTGTAGCTGGCGTGCTGTGTAGCTGGCGTGCTGTGTAGCTGGTGTGCTGTGTAGCTGGTGTAGCTGGAGTTCTGTGTAGCTGGCGTGCTGTGTAGCTGGCGTGCTGTGTAGCTGGCGTGCTGTGTAGCTGGAGTTCTGTGTAGCTGGCGTGCTGTGTAGCTGGTGTAGCTGGCGTGCTGTGTAGCTGGCGTGCTGTGTAGCTGGCGTGCTGTTTAGCTGGTGTAGCTGGCGTGCTGTGTAGCTGGCGTGCTGTGTAGCTGGCGTGCTGTGTAGCTGGCGTGCTGTGTAGCTGGCGTGCTGTGTAGCTGGTGTAGCTGGCGTGCTGTGTAGCTGGCGTGCTGTGTAGCTGGCGTGCTGTGTAGCTGGTGTAGCTGGCGTGCTGTGTAGCTGGCGTGCTGTGTAGCTGGCGTGCTGTTTAGCTGGTGTAGCTGGCGTGCTGTGTAGCTGGCGTGCTGTGTAGCTGGTGTAGCTGGCGTGCTGTGTAGCTGGCATGCTGTGTAGCTGGTGTAGCTGGCGTGCTGTGTAGCTGGCGTGCTGTGTAGCTGGCGTGCTGTGTAGCTGGCGTGCTGTGTAGCTGGCGTGCTGTTTAGCTGGTGTAGCTGGCGTGCTGTGTAGCTGGCATGCTGTGTAGCTGGCGTGCTGTGTAGCTGGTGTAGCTGGCGTGCTGTGTAGCTGGCGTGCTGTTTAGCTGGTGTAGCTGGCGTGCTGTGTAGCTGGCGTGCTGTGTAGCTGGCGTGCTGTGTAGCTGGCGTGCTGTGTAGCTGGTGTAGCTGACGTGCTGTGTAGCTGGTGTAGCTGGCGTGCTGTGTAGCTGGCGTCCTGTGTAGCTGGCGTGCTGTGTAGCTGGCGTGCTGTATAGCTGGCGTGCTGTGTAGCTGGCGTGCTGTGTAGCTGGTGTAGCTGGCGTGCTGTGTAGCTGGCGTGCTGTTTAGCTGGTGTAGCTGGCGTGCTGTGTAGCTGGCGTGCTGTGTAGCTGGTGTAGCTGGCGTGCTGTGTAGCTGGCGTGCTGTGTAGCTGGTGTAGCTGGCGTGCTGTGTAGCTGGTGTAGCTGTGTAGCTGGCGTGCTGTGTAGCTGGTGTAGCTGGCGTGCTGTGTAGCTGGCGTGCTGTGTAGCTGGTGTAGCTGGCGTGCTGTGTAGCTGGCGTGCTGTGTAGCTGGCGTGCTGTGTAGCTGGTGTAGCTGGCGTGCTGTGTAGCTGGTGTAGCTGGCGTGCTGTGTAGCTGGCGTGCTGTGTAGCTGGCGTGCTGTGTAGCTGGTGTAGCTGGCGTGCTGTGTAGCTGGCGTGCTGTGTAGCTGGTGTAGCTGGCGTGCTGTGTAGCTGGCGTGCTGTGTAGCTGGCGTGCTGTGTAGCTGGTGTAGCTGGCGTGCTGTGTAGCTGGCGTGCTGTGTAGCTGGCGTGCTGTGTAGCTGGCGTGCTGTGTCGCTGGCGTGCTGTGTAGCTGGCGTGCTGTGTAGCTGGCGTGCTGTGTAGCTGGTGTAGCTGGCGTGCTGTGTAGCTGGCATGCTGTGTAGCTGGCGTGCTGTGTAGCTGGCGTGCTGTGTAGCTGGCGTGCTGTTTAGCTGGTGTAGCTGGCGTGCTGTGTAGCTGGCGTGCTGTGTAGCTGGTATAGCTGGTGTGCTGTGTAGCTGGTATGCTGTGTAGTTGGCGTGCTGTGTAGCTGGTGTAGCTGGCGTGCTGTGTAGCTGGCGTGCTGTGTAGCTGGTGTAGCTGGTGTGCTGTGTAGCTGGTATAGCTGGCGTGCTGTGTAGCTGGCATGCTGTGTGGCTGGTGTAGCTGGTGTGCTGTGTAGCTGGCGTGCTGTGTAGCTGGCGTGCTGTTTAGCTGGTGTAGCTGGCGTGCTGTGTAGCTGGCGTGCTGTGTAGCTGGTATAGCTGGTGTGCTGTGTAGCTGGTATGCTGTGTAGTTGGCGTGCTGTGTAGCTGGTGTAGCTGGCGTGCTGTGTAGCTGGCGTGCTGTGTAGCTGGTGTAGCTGGCGTGCTGTGTAGCTGGCATGCTGTGTGGCTGGTGTAGCTGGTGTGCTGTGTAGCTGGCGTGCTGTGTAGCTGGCGTGCTGTGTAGCTGGTGTAGCTGGAGTTCTGTGTAGCTGGCGTGCTGTGTAGCTGGTGTAGCTGGCGTGCTGTGTAGCTGGTGTAGCTGGCGTGCTGTGTAGCTGGCGTGCTGTGTGGCTGGTGTAGCTGGTGTGCTGTGTAGCTGGCGTGCTGTGTAGCTGGTGTAGCTGGTGTGCTGTGTAGCTGGCATGCTGTGTGGCTGGTGTAGCTGGTGTGCTGTGTAGCTGGCGTGCTGTGTAGCTGGTGTAGCTGGTGTGCTGTGTAGCTGGTATGCTGTGTAGCTGGCGTGCTGTGTAGCTGGTGTAGCTGGCGTGCTGTGTAGCTGGCGTGCTGTGTAGCTGGCGTGCTGTGTAGCTGGCGTGCTGTGTAGCTGGTGTAGCTGGCGTGCTGTGTAGCTGGCGTGCTGTGTAGCTGGTGTAGCTGGCGTGCTGTGTAGCTGGCGTGCTGTGTAGCTGGCGTGCTGTGTAGCTGGCGTGCTGTGTAGCTGGTGTGCTGTGTAGCTGGCGTGCTGTGTAGCTGGCGTGCTGTGTAGCTGGCGTGCTGTGTAGCTGGCGTGCTGTGTAGCTGGTGTAGCTGGCGTGCTGTGTAGCTGGCGTGCTGTGTAGCTGGCGTGCTGTGTAGCTGGCGTGCTGTGTAGCTGGCGTGCTGTGTAGCTGGTGTAGCTGGCGTGCTGTGTAGCTGGCGTGCTGTGTAGCTGGCGTGCTGTGTAGCTGGCGTGCTGTGTAGCTGGTGTAGCTGGCGTGCTGTGTAGCTGGCGTGCTGTGTAGCTGGCGTGCTGTGTAGCTGGTGTAGCTGGCGTGCTGTGTAGCTGGCGTGCTGTGTAGCTGGCGTGCTGTGTAGCTGGCGTGCTGTGTAGCTGGTGTAGCTGGCGTGCTGTGTAGCTGGCGTGCTGTGTAGCTGGCGTGCTGTGTAGCTGGTGTAGCTGGCGCGCTGTGTAGCTGGCGTGCTGTGTAGCTGGCGTGCTGTGTAGCTGGTGTAGCTGGCGTGCTGTGTAGCTGGCGTGCTGTGTAGCTGGCGTGCTGTGTAGCTGGCGTGCTGTGTAGCTGGCGTGCTGTGTAGCTGGCGTGCTGTGTAGCTGGTGTAGCTGGCGTGCTGTGTAGCTGGCGTGCTGTATAGCTGGCGTGCTGTGTAGCTGGTGTAGCTGGCGTGCTGTGTAGCTGGTGTGCTGTGTAGCTGGCGTGCTGTGTAGCTGGCGTGCTGTGTAGCTGGTGTAGCTGGCGTGCTGTGTAGCTGGAGTGCTGTGTAGCTGGCGTGCTGTGTAGCTGGCGTGCTGTGTAGCTGGAGTTCTGTGTAGCTGGCGTGCTGTGTAGCTGGCATGCTGTGTAGCTGGTGTAGCTGGCGTGCTGTGTAGCTGGTGTAGCTGGCGTGCTGTGTAGCTGGCGTGCTGTGTAGCTGGCGTGCTGTGTAGCTGGCGTGCTGTGTAGCTGGCGTGCTGTGTAGCTGGCGTGCTGTGTAGCTGGCGTGCTGTGTAGCTGGTGTGCTGTGTAGCTGGTGTAGCTGGCGTGCTGTGTAGCTGGCATGCTGTGTAGCTGGTGTAGCTGGCGTGCTGTGTAGCTGGCGTGCTGTGTAGCTGGCGTGCTGTGTAGCTGGTGTGCTGTGTAGCTGGTGTAGGTGGCGTGCTGTGTAGCTGGCGTGCTGTGTAGCTGGCGTGCTGTGTAGCTGGCGTGCTGTGTAGCTGGCGTGCTGTGTAGCTGGCGTGCTGTGTAGCTGGTGTAGGTGGCGTGCTGTGTAGCTGGCGTGCTGTGTAGCTGGCGTGCTGTGTAGCTGGTGTAGCTGGCGTGCTGTGTAGCTGGCGTGCTGTGTAGCTGGCGTGCTGTGTAGCTGGCGTGCTGTGTAGCTGGTGTAGCTGGCGTGCTGTGTAGCTGGCGTGCTGTGTAGCTGGCGTGCTGTGTAGCTGGTGTAGCTGGCGTGCTGTGTAGCTGGCGTGCTGTGTAGCTGGTGTAGCTGGCGTGCTGTGTAGCTGGCGTGCTGTGTAGCTGGTGTAGCTGGCGTGCTGTGTAGCTGGCGTGCTGTGTAGCTGGCGTGCTGTGTAGCTGGCGTGCTGTGTAGCTGGTGTAGGTGGCGTGCTGTGTAGCTGGCGTGCTGTGTAGCTGGCGTGCTGTGTAGCTGGTGTAGCTGGCGTGCTGTGTAGCTGGCGTGCTGTGTAGCTGGCGTGCTGTGTAGCTGGCGTGCTGTGTAGCTGGTGTAGCTGGCGTGCTGTGCAGCTGGCGTGCTGTGTAGCTGGCGTGCTGTGTAGCTGGCGTGCTGTGTAGCTGGTATAGCTGGCGTGCTGTGTAGCTGGCGTGCTGTGTAGCTGGAATGCTGTGTAGCTGGCGTGCTGTGTAGCTGGCGTGCTGTGTAGCTGGTGTGCTGTGTAGCTGGCGTGCTGTGTAGCTGGCGTGCTGTGTAGCTGGTGTAGCTGGCATGCTGCATATCTGCTGGACTGTGTAGCTGGCGTGCTGTGTAGCTGGCGTGCTGCATGTCTGCTGGACTGTGTAGCTGGCGTGCTGTGTAGCTGGTGTAGCTGGCGTGCTGTGTAGCTGGCGTGCTGTGTAGCTGGTGTAGCTGGCATGCTGCATATCTGCTGGACTGTGTAGCTGGCGTGCTGTGTAGCTGGCGTGCTGCTTTGCTGCAGCCTAGCTGGCATTCCCTCTCCATCCCCTGCCCCCTAGATTGGGTGCTGAAGCCTTTATGGGGACAGGCAACACAGAAAGAGGCCATTTGTCCCATCGTGCCTGTGCTGCTACTTCAAAAGAGCGATGAGGCAGTGAAGAGTCAACCACATTGCTGTGGAGTCACATGTCGGCCAGACCAGGTGAGGACAGCCGATTTCCTTCCCTAAAGTACATTAGTGAACCAGATGAATTTTCTATTTTTCTATTCCTGATTTTTATATTCCAGTTTCTATTCCTGAGAACCACAGTTTTTAATTCCAGATTTAATAAAATTTAAATTTCACCAGGCTGTCAGACTGGGATTTGAACCACACGTCTGCAGAACATTATGGCGGCACGGCAGCACAGTGGTTAGCACTGTTGCTTCACAGCGGCAGCGGCCCAGGTACGATTCCCGGCTTGGGTCACTGTCTGTGCGGAGTCTGCACGTTCTCCCCGTGTCCGCGTGGGTTTCCTCCGGGTGCTCCGGTTTCCTCCCACAAATCCCGAACGACGAGCTTGTTAAGTGAATTGGACATTCTGAATTCTCCCACCGTGTACCCGAACAGGCGCTGGAATGTGGCGACTAGGGGATTTTCACAGTAACTTCATTACAGTGTTAACATAAGCCTACTTGTGACACTAACAAAGATTATTATTAACCTGGGCCTCTCGATTACTGGCCCCGTGACATCTCCATTACATCACCGCCTCCCCTTATCTAGCTTCCTGTTGAATACATTAATAGTATTTACCTTACCCATTCTCTATGGTAGTGAGTTCCACATTTTCATACAACCATACATACGAGCATAGGAATTAGAAACAGTCGTAAGCCATTACTCTTTGGGTAATGACGTTCCTACTGAATTGCCTATTTGATTTCTTGGTGCATATTTTATGGCCTGATAAGGCCACCTGTGACAGATCTGATAATGGGGCAGAAACTACACTGCAATAAAAAGGGAGTGTGAGCTCTGAAGCTGCAGGAAGCCTGACTAAGCAGTGAGGTTTCCACAGTGAGTCAGCTGACGTGAATCACGATGTTGAAGATTTGACACCAGGAGGAACTATCAAGGCCACTGTTTATCTCGGAGGAAACCACAGCATTCCAAACAAGCCTGGGAGCCACTCACCACACAAGAGTGTCCCAGGGCTAAATTACAGAGCCCGGCAAATTAAATGAGAATGCTCATTATTATTCTTCAATCAGTGATTGTCATCACTCACTCCTCCACTTCACTGGGCAGCCGAGTAGTTGAAAATGATTATTCGTGTCGAGGCACATTTTGTTGTCATGGGTTTCTCCCTTCCCAGTCTCCAGAACCCTTCAACCCATTACGAATGAAAAATCTGTCTTATCTCCGATTTAAATTGACTCACTGTCCCGGCATCCACCACACTCTGGGGTAGTGAATTCCACAGATTCACCACCCTTTGAGAGAAGTAATTTCTCCTCATCTCTGCTTTAAATATAGATTATAGTGTTCAATTCTGGTCGCCACACTACCAGAAGGATGTGGAGACTTTAGAGAGGGTGCAGAAGAGATTTACCAGAATGATGCCTGGTATGGAGGGCATTAGCTATGAGGAGCGGTTGAATAAACTCGGTTTGTTCTCACTGGAACGACGGAGGTTGAGGGGCGACCTGATAGAGGTCTACAAAATTATGAGGGGCATAGACAGAGTGGATAGTCAGAGGCTTTTCCCCAGGGTAGAGGGGTCAATTACTAGGGGGCATAGGTTTAAGGTGCGAGGGGCAAGGTTTAGAGGAGATGTACGAGGCAAGTTTTTTACACAGAGGGTAGTGGGTGCCTGGAACTCGCTGCCGGAGGAGGTGGTGGAAGCAGGGACGATAGTGACATTTAAGGGGCATCTTGACAAATACATGAATAGGATGGGAATAGAGGGATACGGACCCAGGAAGTGTAGAAGATTGTAGTTTAGTCGGGCAGCATGATCGGCGCAGGCTTGGAGGGCCGAAGAGCCTGTTCCTGTGCTGTACATTTCTTTGTTCTTTGTACTTTGTAAATCTACTATCCCCTTATCCTAAAACTATGGCCTCCCGTTCTAGATTGCCCCACAAGAAGAAATATCCGCTCTATGTCTACTTTGTCAACGCCATTTATCATCTTATACACCTCAATTAGAGCACCTCTCATTCTTCTAAACTCAGTAAGAAGTCTTACAACACCAGGTTAAAGTCCAACAGGTTTGTTTCGAATCACTAGCTTTCGGAGCACTGCTCCTTCATCAGGTGAATGAAGAGGTGGGTTCCAGAAACATATATATATATAGACACAGTCAATGATTCAAGACGATACTTTGAATGTGAGTCTTTACAGGTAATTAAGTCTTTACAGGTCCAGACAGAGCAACTGGAGAGAGGGATGATCACAGGTTAAAGAGGTGTGAATTGTCACAAGCCAGGACAGTTGGTAGGATTTCGCAAGCCCAGGCCAGATGGTGAGAGGTGAATGTAATGCGACATGAATCCAAGGTCCCGGTTGAGGCCGTACTCATGTGTGCGGAACTTCGCTATAAGTTTCTGCTCGGCGATTCTGTCTTGTCGCGCGTCCTGAAGGCCGCCTTGGAGAGCGCTTACCCGAAGATCAGAGGCTCAATGCCCTTGACTGCTGAAGTGTTCCCCAACTGGAAGGGAACATTCCTGCCTGGCGATTGTCGCGCGATGTCCGTTCATCTGTTGTTGCAGCGCCTGCATGGTCTCGCCAATGTACCACACTTTGAGACATCCTTTCCTGCAGCGTATGAGGTAGACAACGTTGGCTGAGTCACATGAGTATGTACCGCGTACCTGGTGGGTGCTGTTCACACGTCTAATGGTGGTACCCATGTCGATGATCTGGCACGTCTTGCAGAGATTTCCATGGCAGGGTTGTGTGGTGTCGTGGTCGCTGTTCTGAAGGCTGGGGAGTTTGCTGCAAACAATGGTCTGTTTGAGGTTGTTCAGTTGTTTGAAGGCAATTAGTGGGGGGGTGGGGATGACCTTGGCAATCAATGACGCGTTGAAGGCTGCGAAGAGGATGTCGTAGTTTCTCCACTCCGGGGAAGTACTGGACGACGAAGGGTATTCTGTCGGTTGTGTCCCATGTTTGTCTTCTGAGGAGGTTGGTGCGGTTTTTTGCTGTGGCGTGTTGGAACTGTCGATCGATGAGTCAAGCACCATATTCCATTCGTACGGGGGCATCTTTCAGCGTCTGTAGATGTCTGTTACGCTCCTCCTCGTCTGAGCAGATCCTGTGTATACGGAGGGCTTGTCCACAGGGGATGGCTTCTTTAATGTGTTTAGGGTGGAAGCTGGAGAAGTGGAGCATCGTGAAGTCATCCGTGGGCTTGCGGTAAAGCGAAGTGCTGAGGTGACCGCCCTTGATGGAGATGAGTGTGTCCAAGAATGCAACCGATAACAGAGTAGTCCATGGTGAGTCTGATGGTGGGCTGGAACTTATTGATGTCATCGTGTAGACGGTTCAGTGATTCTTTGTCATGGGTCCAAAGGAAAAAAATCTCATTGATGTATCTGGTGTATAACGTCGGTTGAAGGTCCTGTGCAGTGAGGTCCTGTGAGTTTTCGGGAGGCAGTAGAGATCTCCAACACGGGGTGAACACGTGCTCTCATCCCACGTACTCGCCACGTTGCAGATCTTTACTGCCTCCCGAAAATACACAAGGCCAACACACCAAGCCGTCCTATCATATCAGGCAATGGGACCCTGTGTGAGAACCTCTCTGGCTACATCGAGGGCATCTTGAAACCCATCGTACAAGGAACGCCCAGCTTCTGTCACCACGGACTACTCTGTTATCGGTTGCATTCTTGGACACACCCATCTCCATCAAGGACGGTTACCTCAGCACCTCACTTTACCGCAAGCCCACGGATAACCTCACGATGCTCCACTTCTCCAGCTTACACCTTAAACACATTAAAGAAGCCATCCCCTATGGACAAGCTCTCTGTATACACAGGATCTGCTCAGACGAGGAGGAGCGTAACAGACATCGACAGACCTGAAAGATGCCCTCAAAAGAACGGGATATGGCGCTCGATTCATCGATTGATAGTTCCAACGTACCACAGCAAAAAACCGCTCCGACCTCCGCAGAAGACAAACACGGGACACAACCGACAGAGTACCCATCGTCGTCCAGTACTTCCCCGGAGCGGAGAAACTACATCTTCTTCGCAGCCTTCAGCACTTCATCGACGAAGACGAACATCTTGCCAAGGTCAACCCCACCCCACCCCCCCACCCCCCGCCCCCCCACTACTTGCCTTCAAACAACCGCGCAACCTCAAACACACCATTGTTTGCAGCAAACTCCCTAGCCTTCAGAACAGCCTCCACGACACCACACAACCCTGCCATGGCAATCTCTGCAAGACGTGCCAGATCATTGACATGGGTACCACCATTACATGTGAGAACGCCACCCATCAGGTACGTGGTACATACTTGTGCGACTCGGCCAATGTTGTCTACCTCATACGCTGCAGGAAAGGATGTCCCGAAGCGTGGTACATTGGCGAGACCATGCAGACGCTGCAACAACGGATGAACAGACATCGCGTGATAATCACCAGGCAGGAATGTTCCCTTCCAATCGGGCAACACTTCAGCAGCCAAGGGCATTGAGACTCTGATCTTTGGGTAAGCGTTTCCCAAGGCGGCCTTCAGGACGCGCGACAACGCAGAATCGCCGAGCAGAAACATATAACCAAGTTCCGCACACATGAGTACGGCCTCAACCAGGACCTTGGATTCATGTTGCATTACATTCACCCCCCACCATCTGGCCTGGGCTTGCGAAATCCTACCAACTGTCCTGGCTTGAGACAATTCACACCTCTTTAACCTGTGATTATCCCTCTCTCCAGTTGCTCCGTCTGGACCTGTAAAGACTTAATTACCTGCAAAGACTCGCATTCAAAGTACCGTCTTGCATCTTTGACTTTGTCCATATATTTGTTTCTGGAACCCACCTCTTCATTCACCTGAGGAAGGAGCAGTGCTCCGAAAGCTAGTGATTCAAAACAAACCTGTTGGACTTTAACCTGGTGTTGTAAGACTTCTTCTAAATTCGAGAGAGTATCAGCCCAAACTGGTGAATCTCTCTTCATTCTTTTTTTAATGTAAGGGGCAATATAGCGTGGCCAATCCACCTAGCCTGCACATTTTTGAGTTGTGGGGGTGAGACCCACGCAGACATGGGGAGAGTGTGCAAACTCCACACGGACAGTAACCCGGGGCCGGGATCAAACCCGGGTTCCTCGATGCTGTGAGGCAGTAGTGCTAACCGCTGCGCCATCGTGCTGCTCCCTCAGTCACCCTTCACAAGACAAAACCCTCATTAAAATAATGTTTCAGTTATCCGGATTGACTTAGTAGAATCTATCTAGCGAATCAATCTGGATATTGAAACGTTATTTTAATGAATAATAATTAAGCTAACCAAAATCAAAATGATTTCACAACTAGAACTAAGTAATGTTTATAACTGCATGGTTAAAATATTTATATTTCAACCTACTTATTTGGTAAAATTGAAATGATGCTGATCGCAAATGTGGGTCTGTCTTTAATGCTGACATCGTGAGTGCCTTTGACAAGGTTGTGCTAACTGAATGGTGGCAGGATTACGTCAGAGGGCAGTTATGAATCATCAAACATGTTGATTTGGAACGTGACTTACATAAAGGAGAGACTAGACCTTTAAAGGACACTGTGATTCAGTTGGGTTTTTATGATAATCCAACAGCTTCATGGTGACATTTACAGGTTTTTTTCAAACTAATTCAAAATTCTCGAATGGCTTACGGCAGGATTGGTACGCACTTTCTCTGATTTTGTCCGCAACCGAACCACTTCATTACTCTGCCCACAACCTGTTGCTTAGCACCGGGTCCCCTGCAGTTAAAGGTTCAGTCACGTTTCCGAGTCAGTACCATCTTTTTAAAAATTTGTTCCGGATGTGGGAGTCGCTGTCCATCCCTGGGGGCATTTAAGAGTCAGCAACAGTGGTCTGGAGTCACATGTAGGGCAAACCTGGTAAGGTCTATGACGACAGATTTCCTTCCCTGTAGGACATTAGGGAACCAGATGGGGTTTTTGCGACATGGTTTCATGTTAAACTGGATTTTTATTGAATTCAAATCTCACCGTCTGCCATGGTGAGATTTGAACCTGGGTCTCTCCAGAGTATTACCCTGGACCTGCTGGACTACTCGTCCAGCGACAATCCCACTACGCTACTGCTTCCATCTGACTTGCACCAAACTGGTGACAACCCAGAACCTCTTATGCTAATGCTAACATTTAGGCCCTGAATCTTCATGAGCGAGGTGTTCCAATCTCCAACCATAACTTGGGTGGAATCCTCAGAGGAAAATGGCCGCTTCCTCCTCGCCTCCCACCGTGGAAATTCAGTACCTTAATGTGAATTGAGTTACACCACAGGGAAAATCCCGCCGTCGCTCTCAGTGAGAGAGACCTCCAGCAGATTTTTTTTTTGCGAAGTTGCCTCCAATGAAATATGGGAGAGGGGAACAGCAGAATAGTGATTATGTTACTGGGCTAGTAACTCATGGGCCTGGATTAATGATCCAGAAATGTTCATTCAAATCCCTACCACAGCGGCTGGAGAATTTAAATCAAGTCTAAATAAAGGCTAGCAGTAGTGGCGACCGTGTATCTATCAGATTGTTGTAAAAACCCATCTGGTTTTCTGTATGTCCTTACCCAGTTGCCTGGCCTCTAAGTGACCCCGGGCCCACAGCAATGCGGTTGATTTCTAACTGCCCTCAAAAGTGGCCACTCAGGTCGTCAGAGGCCACAGCCAGCCTGCAGCTTCTGAAAAGCAGTAAATCCGCAATGCGACTGATTTGAAAGGAAAATCAGCGTCTGTGGACTGGTGTCCCATTGCGTAATTCTGGGGCCTGGCTTTTTTTAAAATAATTTTAGAATACCCAATTCATTTTTCCAATTAAGGGGCAATTTAGCGTGGTCAATTCACCTACCCGGCACATCTTTGGACTGTGGGGGCGAAACCCACGCAAACACAGGGAGAATGTGCAAACTCCACACGGACAGTGACCCAGAGCCGGGATCGAACCTGGGACCTCGGCGCCGTGAGGCAGCAGGGCTAACCCACTGCGCCACCGTGCTGCCCCAGCCTGGCTTTTGTGAAAATACATTCACAATTTAGGTGGGAAATTACAACTCTTTAAAGGGATTTCCAAATGGAACTCAAAGGCACACAAGACCATAATCTTAGACATGAAGCTATTTACGGGCAAGGCCCTCAGAGGAAACAGACTTTGTGCTCTTACAGGTCAGAGGGTGTTTCCCACCCATCTAAAATGCAGGAAGGCTATTGGATCTTTGTCACTTATGTCCCATACAGGCTGGCCCAGACTGCCGTAATCGGCATACACTTAACAGTGCAAAGTGCGAAGTTTGGCATTCTCAAGTTGTGTTTCGATTGTTGTCGCTCCAGAGTTCTATCCAATTTACAGCAGAACAAGTCATCAGAAAAGGACTCTCATGTTTGCTTTTGATCTGGACCTTTGGACAAACGGCGATTAAATGGTTCATAAAGTTTCTGTCAACCAATGTAATGAGGGAATCTGAGGCAGAGGTGTGCATCAGGAGATAGGTTGCTAAATGGCCTCCTTCTCGGTTCCTGTGTTCCTAAGGGTTGCCATCTAGCTCCCTTTAACCTGGGGTCACCCCATCTCTGGATCTGTAAAGATTTAATCACCTGCTAATGCTCGTATTCCAAGCATTGAATTCCAGTCACTGGGAACAAATAGGTCCACTGTTTCCTCTGTTCCGATGGTTTGGAGCTTTACCGGACTTCCAATAGGCCAGCAATGTGAAAGTTGCCAATTCCAAGTGGCACTACTTGAGCTGCCACCAGAGGCAGTCACTACCTCGCCAAGGGCAGCTGGTACCAAGGGCAGGATTCCCCGCGCCTCCGCGCCGAAATCGCGCTCGGCGCGGGGGCGGAGAATGGGGCGTCAGAACATTGGGTCCGTCGCCTTTCCGTGATTTTCCGCGGACCGGAGAATCGGCGCCAGTCGCGCGAGTGCGGTCGACGCTGCTCCGGTCGGGAGCCATTGAAAGAGGCCCCCGCGGCGATTCTCCGCCGACAACTGGCCGGGTTCCCGCCGGCGTGGTTCTCTCTTGGTTCCACCCGGCGGGAGCTCGGAGTGGTGGCTGCGGACCCGGTCCATGGCCGCCCTGGTGGGGGGGATCCGTCATCGGCGGGGGGGGGGCATCCGGGACGGCCAATCTGGGGGGGGCCTATATTTAAGGGGCCAGCCCGCTGTGTGGGTCTGCCACGTTGCGCAGGACCGCTGTGCGCATGCGGCGGCCAGAAGTGCAGGGTCCCATATTGGCAGCCGGAGCTGCGAGGAGCACTCCAGGGCCCTGCTCGCCCCCTTCAAAACAGAGAATCACTCTGGACTTTCTCCAGGAAAGTCCACAGTGATTCAGGCCCGTTTGCTCGCGAGCGTGGGAACATAGCCCCATTATCAGAGAATTGAAATTGGAATTTTCTGATAATGGGACTATGACCCCATGCCCGCCAGGAAACGGGCACGAGTTACTTTCTTGGAGAAAGTCCAGAGTGAATTTTCCATTTTGAAGCGGACTAGCAGGACCCCCGGATAAGTCTTCGCAGCGCCAGCTGCCAATACGGGCCAATGTATTTCTGACCGCGGGTCCGCACAACATGGCAGAGCCACTCGGTGGGCCAGCCCCGTAAATATAGGCCGATCGCGAGCCTGGTCGTCCTGGATGCTCCATTCTCCGCCCCCGCACCGAGCGCTATTTCAGCGCGGAGGCTCGGAGAATCCCGCCCCAAATTTCTCACCTTGTTTATATTACAGTACTGCCTCTAGAAGGTGGGATTTTAACAATGGGATATAAATAGAAAATGGTGGGAATGCCAGCAACACCTGCGGAGACAGGCGCTGCGGTAATATTTCATGATGACCACTAGAATAGGAACAGATATTAACGGTTTTAGGGAAGATCAGATAAAAATACTGCGGATGATAGAAATCTGAAATAAGTTTTGAATCCAATATGACTCGTCGGAAGCAAGGAAAACGGGGACGGGTTTATGGGCGCGGTCCAACGGCCTTGCCGCGCCCAATCTGTGACGCAACGAGGTCGTTAAATCGGGTGAGAGTCCTCTTGTGAGATTTACAATGCTCGGAACGCCTCGTGGAATCTAAGAGGATCTCACGAGACATCGCGATCTGGAGCTCGCCCTCGCTGAGGTCCGGGATCAAACTTTTGCGCCTGGGAGATCTCGCCATGGTACCGTTTAGCTCTGCTCCATGCAAACGCTGGCTTGGGGTGGGTTCGGGAGTCGCGTCAGGGACTCGGGAGATCAAGGCACCATTTTAAAATGGCGTCCTGATCTCTCACTGCACGGAGGAGTTCTGGCGCGCGTTCCCCGCTGAGGCCCCCAATCTACCGGGATGGGCGTTAGACAGCGGGGTGTTTCTTGGTGCTCGAATCGCTGGGAAACACCTGGCTAATCGCGCTACAGGACGCTGCCCCATTTGGGCGTTGATAGCGCCCTCTAACTCTGTTACTCTCTCCACAGATGCTGTCTGGCCTGCTGAATATTTCAAGCATGTGCTGCTTTAATGTCAGACATGCGGAATCTGCAGCATTTTAGCTGGATATTCCTCTGTCAGGTTTCATGCAACCGGGGGCCACATGCGCCCAGCAGCGTTCTGAGTGGGGCCCATGAGAGATTTTGTTTACTGTTGCCCACGCGCAGGGCTGCCAGATTCTGCTGGTTTCCACCCGCGTTATTTTCCTTTCCACCTGTATGACTGAAGTGACTCGCATGTAAAACAAGAGCACCTGAAGGGAGGTGCACGTGTATTGCACACAACATTGGCTCGGAGAGCCGTGTGCTCCCTCTGCGTCCAATCACAGCAGAGATAGTGCTCATCCATCGCACAAAACCAAGCTCTGAAATCCTCTTACCTTACAGACACGAGCCACCCTCGTGACTAGCGGCTTCCCGTTGAGCGCGTTCTCTTCGCTCAGCTTCTCCGTGAAAAACACGTAAATCTTGTCATCGTCTCCCTCGGAGCTGTTGACGCTTTCCGTCACCAGGAACGAGTCAACAAAAGTTACATCTGGAAAGAGGGAGAGAGAGCAGTGGGTGCACCGACAAGCACGGGAGCTCGAAGATTGGCGCAGCAGAAAACCATACGGTCCGCCCAGCCCGCTTTGCCATTTCGTATGATCGCACATTCTTTCACTGATAACACTGAGACGGGGAGGGCGCCAAGCTGAACACCCCACAATGTTCTTAAAAAGCTGTGCAGTGAGAATGGGAAGAGGAGAAGGTGGAGTTCACCCGCCTTTCCTTAAGGGGCTGGCTGATCCCAGCGTCAATCTCCAGATTCAGGGGTCCATCAACTTTGGCCTCAAAATAACAGCAAGAAAGTGTAACATAGACACATGCAACTCCAATTTTATTCTCAGGACATGGGCATCGCTGTCATTTATTGACCATCGCTGACTGACTGTCAATGATTTGCTCAGCCATTTCACAGGCGGTTAAGAATCAACTACATTGCTGTGACCTGAATCACTTGTAAATCAGACAAGGGCGGCAGATTTCCTTCCCTAACCAAAATCAGATAGGCTGAGTCACTCTTACTTATTGGTTTCTAAAGGCCTGATCAGCCAGGTTTAATTCAGCCCTGTTGTGTTCTTTGTTTTTGTTCTTTCAGGATGGTGAAGGTTGTAGTGTTAGCAAAAAACAGCAAGCAGTGTTTTACAAACAAAGCTCATTTATTACACTACACTGAATTAGATTCAAACATCTTACGAAGGAATTAGTTAAGTAAAGATTACACTACACCTCTACAATACTAAACTATGCTGTCAGTTAAACTATCTCACACCTACTCTGTCTCTACGCCTCTGTCTCTACGTCTCTTGCTCTCTCCTGGAAGTCAAGGAGGCATGTGGTATTTATATGGTTGCTCTATAGCACCATCTAGTGACTAGAGGAGTAACATTACATTAACCCTTCATGTACTTTACAATATCCACATACTGTGGCAAGCCCTTCTTTTCCAAACAAGAGTTGCCATGGGGATAAAACCGAGGGCGTGTGACTTCACTCCAGGACAGGCCGCCTCTGGCAGATCACAACAAGGTTGAATGAATGCATTATTTTTCTTACCATTCAGTGAATAAGGGAGAGAATCATCCATCCTGAGCGAGCGCTTTTGGAAGTTCCTCTTTATGTCTGCCAGTGCGCCATGGAAGCCATACAGTGTGGCCGTGTAGATTTTACTGTCTGTGGGAACAGCAGGTTATGGAGGTTTGTATGGTTCAGAACTTTTGGTCAAAATAAAATCTCCGCTGCCAACTTAAAAGCTACCTTTGAAGTGCACGACTGCCCTGAAGAACATGTTCTGAGTATCAGGGGACTCATGAAGAAACTTAAGGAAATTGTGCTGGGTTCCTTTGGCAAAGAGATGTTTGAGCTGAGTGACAAGGTAATGAAGGGAATTAGGAACGACGATCCAACCAAATTGGTTGCTAATGCAAGGATTCAAATACCAAGGGATTCAAGTTAGGAATTAAGTGATATGTAAAATGCAACAGAACCTTTTCATCCAAGGGCTACTGGTCACCATAACAGCTCTGTAAAGCAGGGTAGTGCACATTCTCAGGAGCTCAAGACGGTCACAGTTCCAGTTGCCCCCATGGTGGTGGTGACCGTCATGACAACCGAGGGCATTGTTATGCCAACTCAGAGTTGGGGAATTAAGTGTCAACCACATGACATGGGACCGGAATCACACGCAAACCAAAGCCAAAAAAGAGGCAACAACCCAGCCCTGAAGGACATCCGTGAGCTGGTTGCACTCTTAGAACAATCTAAAGGCGTTTGTGGTCATTCCTTCCTGATACGAACGGTTTGATGGAACAGGGTGTAGGCGGTGGCATAGACTAGTAATCCAGAGACCCAGAGTACTGCTCTGGGGTCCCAGGTTCGAATCCCGCCACTGCAGATGGTGAAGTTTGAATTCAATAAAAATCTGGAATTAAGAGTCTAATGATGACCACGAAACCATTGTTGATTGCTGTAAAAACCCATCTGGTTCACTAATGTCCTTCAGGGAAGGAAATCTGCTCTCCTTACCTGGCCTGGCCTATATGTGACTCCAGACCCACAGCAATGAGGTTGACACTTAGCAGCCCCTCAGGGGCTTAGGGATGGGCAATAGATGCTGGCACAGCCTGCGACACCAACGTCCCACGAACGAAAACTAAAAAAGGATATGCCCACATTGGGATTTGAGCTCATGACCCGGAGTCAGTAGTCTAGTTACCAGCTCTCGGAAATCATTTGCCAAGCAAAAATATCTTTATAAAACGGGATAATTCTTCAACAGGTTGGTTAATTGGAATAAAAAAAACAGAAAATGCTGGAAAAACTCAGCCGGGCAGGTAGCATCTGCGGAGAGAAAACAGAGTTAACATTGGGGTCTGCTCTGAAGAAGTCATATGGACTCGAAACAGTCGCAGCAGAACCTTCCGTCGACGGGAGCCACCGATCTCCCGGCCATGCACCCACGCCCACGCGGGTTTCCTGATGGCGTGGGGTGGCTACAATAGGAAACCCCATTGGCCGGCTGCAGGCACAGAGAATCCCGCTGCCGGCGGGGGTGCGCCGCGCAGGAAAACGCGGCTGGCGGACCGGAGAATTCCGCCCTTTCTTTCCCCACAGATGTCACCAGGCCTGCTGAGTTTTCCCAGCAGTTTCTGATTTTATTTCGGATTTCCAGCATCGGTAGTATTTTGCTTTTCTATTTGGTTGGTTCATTGGAGCAGATCGGAAGTAATCTCATCTTGTTATTCACAAGAAGCCATAGCGGAATAAAAGATTATTGCCTCAAAAGCCACCGTGTTGTTTAGGTTTTATGATACACGTTTCGACTTAAGATACTTCCTGCACCTAGAGACACAGGAGGCAGACAAAGCACATGCTTACATTTGTTTTCTGAAATTTGTTTTTCCTGGACCAGGAAACTAGCCTGAAGCTATCGCCTGAAGGAAACTATTCCTGCTCGTAAAAGAATTTAGGTACAAGAGGGCACAGATTTAAAGTGATTCGCAAAGGATACAAAAGCAATGTGAGAAAAATCTTCTTCACACGGTGAGTAGTTCAGGTCTGGAATGCACTGTCTGCAAGTGTGGTGGAGGCAAGTTCAATTGGGGCATTCAAGAGTGTCATGTTCTGAAGACTGGCCGATAGGAATGATGTACTACAGGACATCAAGTTTAAATAATTTATTATGAAACAACTGTGAGGTAAGATAACTGGAATAAATAAATAAGCCCGTTAAGTGATAGCTGGCTACAGACGAGTTTCTCCGCCCACCCCCCCGTGTGGTGTGTTTCTCGGCAGCGAGAGGCGGCCTGCCAAAGACGGAGGCAGGATCATCTGGTCTCGCAGCTGCCAATGGTATTTCCCATTGAACCCACCCCATCCCGCGGGAATCCCGGTGTGCCTTCGGCAGGACCGGTGCGAAGAGCCGGAAGATCCCATCCCATCCTTTCTGAGCTGACAAACTCGGGTGGCCCGAACAGAACAGGCAGCTGTGCAGGCTGAGAAAAGTAGACGGTGGAAGTAAATCAAGAGCTGGTGGCCGTGTGACGTCACCGAGTCAATAAGTTTAAAACGCCTGCGAGCTGTAGAAGGAAGAAAGGTCAGAGGTCCCACAGATCTGAATGGCCTGGGGATATGGGATAGAATGGAACACCGTGTATTAATTGCATCATAGTGAGGCTGCTGAGAGGAGGCAAAAAAAAAACATGCATTAGGAGTTTAAGACGAGGAAAATAAGAAAGCTTAGTGCCGTAATAACACAAACAGACTTGGTAAAATAGAACAAAAAGGGTGAGTCAGAGTTCGAAAGCATGGGAACGAAGGATCGACATCAAACAGCAAGCTTTTAGCAATGCCGTAATATCCTCCTAATGGACACATTAGGGGTAATTTTCCAGATTCACACTCACAGCCAGGAGCACTGCCCGCTGGGAGGATGTGTCAGGAATTCAAACAACACAAAGCAGAAGATGCTGGAAGCATTCAGCCGGTCTGGCAGCATTTGCAGACAGAGAAACGGTTGATTAATCTGGGCGGGACTATGCGGCCGCACCCGCCGGCAAGCGCCTTCCGGCGGGCAGACAACGGGAAACCCCATTGGCAGTGGCGAGACCGGGAGATCCCGCCGGCAGCCGATGGCAGGCCACCTCCACTGCCGCAAAGCACACCGCGGGGAGGTGGGGGGGGGGGGGGGGGGGGGCGGGGGGGGGGACGACGACAGGGGCCGCGGGAGCGAATCCCGCCCGCTGTTTCTTTACATCGCAACTCAAACGCCGAAGCGTTAACTCTGTTCTCTGTTTCTCTCTCCGCAGGGGCTGTTTAGCACAGGGCTAAATCGCTGGCTTTGAAAGCAGACCAAGGCAGGCCAGCAGCACGGTTCGATTCCCGTAGCAGCCTCCCCGAACAGGTGCCGGAATGTGGCGACTAGGGGCTTTTCACAGTAACTTCATTTTGAAGCCTACTTGTGACAATAAGCGATTTTCATTTCATTTCACAGATGCTGCCTGACCTGCTGAATATTTCCAGCATTTTCTAGTTTTTAGTATAGATTTCCACCTCCACGATGCTTTGCTTCCTGAAATTCAAGAGATTCAGCATGATTTTCCCGGCCGTTTACTGAGGTGGACAGGCATTTCCTCGGATGTCAAAGGGCAGGCTTCCTCTGAACCCGATGCACCATCAGAAAAATAACCTTGATTAGCTGCACCCGAGTACAAACGCACAAAACACATTTACCAGTAGTGTCGAATGAATGCTACCTACCGACAATGAGGCCCGTGTATCCAACTGTGGGGTCGTAAGGACATTTCTCTTTCCCCTCAAAGGCAGCTGACAAAGTGAAGTTCTCGATCTCCTTAATGGGGGGGGGGGGGGGGGGGGAGAAAGAATCAAGTTAAAGTGGCAAGAACACCTGTAGAAGTCATGCATCGCAGGAGAATGTTTTTACCAGCAGCGTGCCATGGGGAAATACTTACAATGTAAGCACAATGGGGATGGAAGGCATGCGTCCCACAGGTAAATAAATGGGTTTCATTGAACCTTTTCAAAAGGCGGATATAGTTGAAGCAGTCGATCTGTAAAGAGCGCAAGATATTTTACAGTCACTTTAAACCTCCAAAGCATTCATTCAGTCTGCCAACAACAACTTGGAACAAGATGTCTCAAAAGACTCCCCGGGGATGTTCTCAAAATAAAATCACACAGAAAATTTGGCACCAGGCCAGGGGGGGGGGGGGGGGGGGGGGGGGGGGGGGGGGGGGGGGGGGGGGGGGGGGGGGGGGGGGGGGGGAGGATGATGGGTTGATGGGGCTTGTTGTGAGGTTGGACATGGGCAGGAGAGGTTTGGATGAGCTCAAGAGGTTTAATCCGTACCTCAGTGTAACCCCGTTTCTCTAGACAGCCAATTCTTTCCTCTGAAGAGACTTTCCAATGTATCTGTTAACAAAAAGGTATTTAAATACATTAGTGAAGCAAACTTCAATCCCTCTGAAGAGACACATTAGAGGCAGCAATGAGAGTTTGCACGTTATCGATCAATGAGCTCAGGTTCAATTCAGCTCAGCTCCTGATCGGAGACATACTGGGATTCACCTGATTCTGGGGTTTCTTGGCTACTGAGTGAGATTATTAGTATTTACACTGGAGTAAGGGTAAGTGGGATGGACTCACCAGAGAGGAGGAGGGGGGGGTTGGCTATTGCAACAGTTTACCGCAAGGTGCCCAAACAGGAGGGACCGCTGTCCACTCACCCCCGCACTGAGCAGTTAGGTCATCAGGTCACCCGACGGCCTCACCACGTGAGAGGCTTCAACTGGCCAATGGGCGGGTGAACGAGATGCCAGACACTTACCCTGCCACGGGTAAAATACCATCAGAGGTTAGTAGAAAACAGGCACAATGCCCCTGCCATGCCACCTAATTTTAAGCACTCCACACCTGCCTACGCATTCCCAGGGCCGGAGGTTGGGAACAGCAAACGTCAGCCATTGTTTTTAAGGCGTTTTTGTACACGTTTTCCTTATCATACACCAAAAAAGAATCTTGATAATGCATGCATGTTACCATGGGGATCCTTACAGTCCGAATCAAAAGTTTCCTGCTGACAATGTTCAATGGAATAACACACTCCATATAAAGTAACTTCTGCCATGCTGATCACACAGGTTAAGAAACACTCTCCCAGCTGTGAAGTGTTCCGTCTAAAGTATTGGCTTGCCCAGTACTGGAGCCTAAAAGCGAGATGTGCTGTTTCTATTATAAATGTGAGCGTAGGAATTTACAATGGAATATAAAAGGACAGAATCTATGGCTTTACAATGGAGACTGAGTTACTGGACCCATGCTCGGGTCCAATTGTCGCTGCTCTCTAACCCTAACCTGGCCCAAGGCTAACTATGGTATGCTCTCCCACACGCCCACCTCCCAGCGCACCCACCCTTAAGGGGTATCACATTGCAAAGTACTGCTGACAGTGGAAAGCACTGCCTGAAAGAGTGGCAGTAAATGATCAGAGGGTTAGATAGGGTGGACAGTGAGAGCCTTCTCCCGCGGATGGAAATGGCTAGCACGAGGGGACATAGCCTTAAACTGAGGGGTAATAGATATAGGACAGAGGTCAGGGGTAGGTTCTTTACGCAAAGAGTAGTGAGGCCGTGGAATGCCCTACCTGCTACAGTAGTGAACTCGCCAACATTAAGGGCATTTAAAAGTTTATTGGATAAACATATGGATGATAATGGTATAGTGTAGGTTAGATGGCTTTTGTTTCGGTGCAACATCGTGGGCCGAAGGGCCTGTACTGCGCTGTATTGTTCTATGTTCTATGTTCTATGATTCAATAGCCACTTCCAAAAAGGAAACTTGATCAATGCTTGAAAAGAAAATCCTTTGTTGAGCTATAGATTAAATAGGGTTACAGGGATGGGCAGGGAGGGGGAATGAGCCTAGGTAGAGTGCTCTAGGTAGAGGGTCACTAAAGACCCGATAAGCCAAATGACCTCCTTCTGCACTGTAGGAATTCTATGGTTCTATCGTAGGTAGAGTGTGACTATTTGGACAGCTCTCTCAAAGAGCTAGCATGGGCACAGTGGCCTGAATGGCCTCTTTCAGCACTCTACAATGTATAATTCTTACCACTCTTGTGGAGCTGTCATTGATGTTGCTTATATTCAGGGCAAAAATGGCTCCTCTCGCTCCAACATAAAGAAGCCCCAGTTTCTCCTCGAGCCAGAATGTGGTGTAGTTGTACACGGTGTGACTGAATTGCTTGTGATCAAGTAAATCTGCAAGAGAGAAAAAAGGCGTTTGGAAGATTAATTTTTTGTGCATACTTCAGGAGAAGGTACAGCAGTGGCTTGGAATTTATTCAAAGCTTCGGATCAGGAGGAGATGCCAAGTTGCCCCTCAAGCTTGTTCCACCCGTCAGTCAGATCATGGATGATTTGTATCTTAACTCCATCAACCCTTAATACCCTTGTGTATCAAAAATCTTTCAATCCCAGCTTCTCCAATAATGCACACAAAGTCACCTGAATGTGCCCGCCCTCTGTCGTGGTTCAGACGAATAATTCATACTTGGGAGGAGGTATCAGAATCACAGAACCTTTACAGGGCAGAAGGGGCCCATTCGGCCCATCGAGTCTGCACTGGCCCTCTGAAAGAGCATTCAGCCTGTGGTGTTAATAATAATCATCTTTTGACTTCCGGGTGCGGCGATGACCAGCTGAGTCGCACGTTTCGGCAGCTCCCGGTGTAACGGACTTTTGGGCTCTTAATAAGAGCCCCAACGGCAATTGGGTGAACCAGAAGGGAATCCCCCCTGGATACGGATGGAAAAAGGAGAGGAAGGTGGCCGGATTGCGGTGGATCCTTTAGAGCAGCGGCAAGGAAGGCAAGCAAAAACCAAGATGGCGTCGGAAGGTGGCAGTTTAATAAGGGGCCCTGAACAACACGAGTTTTTGAAACGCTGCGTGGAAGAACTCAAAAAGGAAATGAAGAAGGAGCTGTTGGCCCCGATATTACAGGCGATCGAAGAGCTAAAGGAGGAGCAAAAGACCCAGGAGCGGGAGCTTCGGGTCGTGAAGGCAAAGGCTGCCGAGAATGAGGACGACATACAGGGCCTGGTGGTGAAGACGGAGATGCACGAGGCACACCATAAATGATGTGTGGAAAGGCTGGAGGCGCTGGAGAACAACGCGAGGAGGAACAACCTAAGGATTCTTGGCCTTCCTGAAGGTGCGGAGGGAGCGGACGTCGGGGCATATGTGAGCACGATGCTGCACTCGTTAATGGGAGCGGAGGCCCCGGCGGGTCCGCTGGAGGTGGAGGGAGCATACCGAGTGATGGCGCGAGGACCGAGAGCAGGAGAAATTCCTAGAGCCATAGTGGTGAGATTCCTCCATTTTAAGGACAGAGAGATGATCCTTAGATGGGCAAAGAAAACTCGGAGCAGTAAGTGGGAGAACGCGGTGATCCGCGTATACCAAGACTGGAGTGCGGAGGTGGCGAGAAGGAGGGCGAGCTTTAATCGGGCCAAGGCGGTGCTTCACAAAAAGAAGATAAAATTCGGAATGCTGCAACCGGCAAGACTGTGGGTCACATATCAAGGGAGGCACCACTACTTTGAGACGGCGGATGAGGCGTGGACTTTTATCGTGGAAGAAAAATTGGAATGAGCGGGTTATTAAAAAAAAGAACGTTTGAAACAAAGTGGTGGGGCGAGTATGGGGGGCGAAGAAGGGGGGAAAGAGGAGTTTTATGTTATTAATCCTGCGATGTGGTAACTTTTCTCTCTTCCACAGGAGGTGGTCGGGGGAGGAAAGGAGGTGGAAGAGATGGGGTGTTGGCCATTGGGGGCGGGGCCAAGGGGGAAGCGTGGGCTCGGTTCCCGCGATATGATAATCATGGCGGGAATAGGGAAGCAGGAAGGAGGGGGCATCGCACGGTGCGAGCCGAGGTGGATGGCTAATCGACAAGGGGGGGGGGGGTAAAAAGCCCCCCAACCCGGCTGATCACGTGGAACGTGAGAGGGCTGAACGGGCCAATAAAGAGGGCACGGGTACTCGCACACCTTAAGAAACTTAAGGCAGACGTGGTTAGGTTACAGGAAACGCACTTGAAACTGATAGACCAGGTGAGACTACGCAAAGGTTGGGTGGGGCAGGTGTTCCATTCGGGGCTAGATGCGAAAAACAGGGGGGTGGCTATATTAGTGGGGAAGCGGGTAATGTTTGAGGCAAAGACTATAGTGGCGGATAGCGGGGGCAGATACGTGATGGTGAGTGGCAAACTACAGTGGGAGACGGTGGTTTTGGTAAACGTATATGCCCCGAACTGGGATGATGCCAATTTTATGAGGTGTATGCTAGGACGCATCCCGGACCTAGAGGTGGGAAAGTTGGTAATGGGGGGAGATTTCAATACGGTGTTGGAACCAGGGCTGGACAGGTCGAGGTCCAGGACTGGAAGGAGGCCGGCAGCAGCCAAGGTGCTTAAAGATTTTATGGAGTAGATGGGAGGAGTAGACCCGTGGAGATTTAGCAGACCTAGGAGTAAGGAGTTTTCGTTTTTCTCCTATGTCCACAAAGTCTATTCGCGAATAGACTTTTTTGTTTTGGGAAGGGCGTTGATCCCGAAGGTGAGGGGAACGGAGTATACGGCTATAGCCATTTCGGATCACGCTCCACATTGGGTGGACTTAGAGATAGGGGAGGAAACAGAAGGGCGCCCACCCTGGAGAATAGACATGGGACTAATGGCAGATGAGGGGGTGTGTCTAAGGGTGAGGGGGTGCATTGAAAAGTACTTGGAACTCAATGACAATAGGGAGGTCCAGGTGGGAGTGGTCTGGGAGGCGCTGAAGGCAGTGGTTAGAGGGGAGCTGATATCAATCAGGGCACATAAAGGAAAGCAGGAGAGTAGGGAACGGGAGCGGTTGCTGCAAGAACTTCTGAGGGTGGACAGGCAATATGCGGAGGCACCGGAGGAGGGACTGTACAGGGAAAGGCAAAGGCTACACGTAGAATTTGACTTGCTGACAACGGGTACTGCAGAGGCACAGTGGAGGAAGGCACAGGGTGTACAGTACGAATATGGGGAGAAGGCGAGCAGGTTGCTGGCCCACCAATTGAGGAAAAGGGGAGCAGCGAGGGAAATAGGGGGAGTGAGGGATGAGGAAGGAGAGATGGAGCGGGGAGCGGAGAGAGTGAATGGAGTGTTCAAGGCATTTTATAAAAAATTATACGAAGCTCAACCCCCGGATGGGAGGGAGAGAATGAACGGCTTTCTGGACCGGCTGGAATTTCCCAAGGTGGAGGAGCAGGAGAGGGTGGGACTGGGAGCACAGATTGAAATAGAGGAAGTAGTGAAAGGAATTAGGAGCATGCAGGCGGGAAGGCTCCGGGACCGGATGGATTCCCAGTTGAATTTTACAGGAAATATGTGGACTTGCTCGCCCCGCTACTGATGAGGACCTTTAATGAGGCAAAGGAAAGGGGACAGCTGCCCCCGACTATGTCTGAGGCAACGATATCGCTTCTCCTAAAGAAGGAAAAGGACCCGCTGCAATGCGGGTCCTATAGAACTATTTCCCTCCTAAATGTAGACGCTAAGATTCTGGCCAAGGTAATGGCAATGAGGATAGAGGATTGTGTCCCGAGGGTGGTCCATGAGGACCAAACTGGGTTTGTGAAGGGGAGACAGCTGAATACGAATATACGGAGGCTGCTAGGGGTAATGATGATGCCCCCACCAGAGGGGGAAGCGGAGATAGTGGTGGCGATGGATGCCGAGAAAGCATTTGATAGAGTGGAGTGGGATTATTTGTGGGAGGTGCTGAGGAGATTTGGTTTTGGAGATGAGTATGTTGGATGGGTGCAGCTGTTGTATAGGGCCCCAGTGGCGAGTGTGGTCACGAATGGACTGGGATCTACATACTTTCGGCTCCATAGAGGGACAAGGCAGGGATGCCCTCTGTCCCCATTACTGTTTGCACTGGCGATTGAGCCCCTGGCAATAACATTGAGGGGTTCCAAGAAGTGGAGGGGAGTACTTAGAGGAGGAGAAGAACACCGGGTATCTCTGTATGCGGATGATTTGTTGTTATATGTAGCGGACCCGGCGGAGGGGATGCCAGAGATAATGCGGACACTTCAGGAGTTTGGAGAATTCTCAGGATATAAACTGAACATGGGGAAAAGTGAGTTGTTTGTGGTGCATCCAGGGGAGCAGAGCAGAGAAATAGAGGACTTTCCGCTGAGGAAGGTAACAAGGGACTTTCGTTACTTGGGGATCCAGATAGCCAAGAATTGGGGTACATTGCATAGGTTAAATTTAACGCGATTGGTGGAACAAATGGAGGAGGACTTCAAGAGATGGGACATGGTACCCCTGTCACTGGCAGGGAGGGTGCAGGCAGTTAAAATGGTAGTCCTCCTGAGATTCCTCTTTGTGTTTCAGTGCCTCCCGGTGGTGATCACGAAGGCTTTTTTCAAAAGGATCGAAAAGAGTATCAGGAGTTTTGTGTGGGCCGGGAAGACCCCGAGAGTGAGGAAGGGATTCTTACAGCGTAGTAGGGATAGGGGGGGGCTGGCACTACCGAGCCTAAGTGAGTACTACTGGGCCGCCAATATCTCAATGGTGAGTAAGTGGATGGGGGAAGAGGAGGGAGCGGCGTGGAAGAGATTGGAGAGGGCATCCTGTAGGGGGACTAGCCTACAAGCTATGGTGATGGCCCCATTGCCGTTCTCACCGAAGAAATACACCACAAGCCCGGTGGTGGTGGCGACTTTGAAAATTTGGGGACAGTGGAGACGGCATAGGGGAAAGACGGGAGCCTTGGTGGGGTCCCCGATAAGAAACAACCATAGGTTTGCCCCGGGGAGAATGGATGGGGGATTTGGAATATGGCAAAGAGCAGGAGTAACGCAACTGAAAGATCTGTTTGTGGATGGGAAGTTCGCAAGTCTGGGAGCGCTAACCGAGAAATATGGGTTGCCCCAAGGGAATGCATTCCGGTATATGCAACTGAGGGCTTTTGCGAGGCAGCAGGTGAGGGAATTCCCGCAGCTCCCGATGCATGAGGTGCAGGACAGAGTAATCTCAAAGACATGGGTGGGGGGCGGTAAGGTGTCAGATATATATAGGGAAATGAGAGACGAGGGGGAGATTATGGTAGATGAGCTGAAAGGGAAATGGGAAGAAGAGCTGGGGGAGGAGATTGAGGAGGGGCTGTGGGCGGATGCCCTAAGTAGGGTAAACTCATCGTCCTCGTGTGCCAGGCTAAGCCTGATTCAATTTAAGGTGTTACACAGGGCGCATATGACTGGAGCATGGCTGAGTAAATTTTTTGGGGTAGAGGATAGGTGTGCGAGATGCTCGAGAAGCCCAGCGAATCACACCCACATGTTCTGGTCATGTCCGGCACTACAGGGATTCTGGGTGGGGGTGACAAAGGTGCTTTTGAAAGTAGTGGGGGTCCAGGTCGAACCAAGCTGGGGGTTGGCTATATTTGGGGTTGCACAAGAGCCGGGAGTGCAGGAGGCGAGAGAGGCCGATGTTTTGGCCTTTGCGTCCCTAGTAGCCCGGCGCAGGATACTGTTGATGTGGAAGGAAGCCAAGCCCCCGGGGGTGGAGACCTGGATAAATGACATGGCAGGGTTTATAAAGCTGGAACGGACTAAGTTCGTCCTAAGGGGATCAGCTCAAGGGTTCACCAGGCGGTGGCAACCGTTCGTCGAATACCTCACAGAAAGATAGAGGGAATGGAAAAGAAGAAGGCAGCAGCAGCAGCCCAGGGGGGAGGGGGAGGGAGGAACCAGAAGGAGTCTCAGGATTATTAATATATATGTATAATATGTATAGGTCGTTGCTATAAATAATTGTATATTGGATTGTTAAACCATATTTTTGGAGAGTGTTTATCTGAGACAAGGCAGTTGCCATTTAGTTTTAGTTTTCGTTTTTGTTATATATTATTTATTCTTTGTTTATAAAACAGGTCATTGTTATTTATACTGTTATATTATTGTGTAAAGGATACACAATGTACTGTGATGGTTGACCAAAAATTTTCAATAAAATATTCTTTAAAAAAAAAATAATCATCTTTATTGTCACAAGTAGGCTTTCATTAACACCGCAATGAAGATACTGTGATTCCGTCGGTACACAGAGGGAGAATTCAGAATTCTTAGCTGGTACGGGAATTGAACCCGCGCTGCTGGCCTTATTCTGCATCACAAACCAGCTGTCTCGCCTACTGAGCTAAACCAGCCACAAAGTGTTCTTTGTGTTGCTAAATTCAAGATGGTTGGCGTAGACCACAAATAGCTTTTAAATTGAACAAAGCTATAAATTTATTAACACTACTTAATTGGATTCAACACTTACTCCTATATAATACACAGTTGATAGTTAACACATAATCTGCATTCATCTACTAATCTCTACACTATTACATTAACTATGATCTGCTCTCACTCACAGTATCTTTCCTTCAGTTTGTGCTCTAGCTTTCTCCTCAACCTCTCAACCCAAGGCTTAGCATCAATGCCTTATATAGTTGTACATCTAGCTCTCCCTAGTGGCTGATTTAGACATTTAATTAACCCCTTACCATTCTTACAATTATGATGTCACTGCTCAGTCCCGCTACCCCTTCCTTACCCCCGGAAGGAGTAATAGGTGTCTATGGAGTCATAGGGCAGATTCACCAATCTCACCAGCCTCCCAATGAGCAGCCAGGTCTTAAGGAAACCCGAGATTGAGAATCAGTATTAGAATGTTTTACTTTTATGTCTGAAGACCTTACCTTGAGGCAGATCCCTGGTGGGAATGCAGAATTGCTCTGACATCGAAATAAAGAGTCAATGGTTTGAGCTGTAGAAGTAAGTGATGAGAAATAAGGAGAGAAGATCGGGAAAGTAAACTCATTTATCGAGGGAGGGAGGGATAGTCGGCGGGAATTGCAGCCAATTGAGTACTTTCTGAAGTGCAGTCACTGTTGTAATGTAGGAAGCACAGCAGCCAATTTGCGCACAGCAAGCTCCCACAAACAGCAATGTGATAATTGATGTGTTAAGTGAGTTGGTTCAATGATGACTGCAACAGGATGCAGTGAAACGAGAAACAGGCTGCCGACACAGGAGATGGTCCATCTGTTTTATTGAACTTGCTGATTACTGTACATAATCTGCTGTGGGGTGACACTCTATCAATCTAACTGTTAACCTCCTACTGGCTTGACCAGACTAGCTCTCTACCACATGGAGATGGTGCTCACTGGCTTGTGCACTCTAACTATCTCAGTAGCTGTGTCCTGTGAGAGAGAGGGAGAGTCTTAATGCCCTGTGGGCTTTATAGTGGTGGTGTCCTGTCTGGTGATTGGTTGTTCTGTGTCGTGTGTGTCCATTGGTTATCCTGTGTGTCAATCACTGCCTGTCTGCACCTCATTATATACATGAGTGGAAATTATTACAATAATGATCAGATTGTGGGATAAATGCTGGCCAGGGGGATAACTCCCCTGCTCTTCTGCAGAAATAGGACCATGGGATCATTTACATTCTCCCAGGCAGGCAGGTGGGCTCTGTTTGATGTCTCATGCTTGGAATGTGAACAAGAATTTACAATTAATCATGTTTCTGAGTTTATTCCAGTTGTATGACTTGTTTTTTTAAACAGGAGTGAAAGATTCAGCTGGATTGATCATGGCACTGTGTCAAACAGGCAAGGAGCTCTAATGAAACAGCTCAATCAATTAGGTGGCAATCAGAAGCACTTTTCTGATCCCGGCACGGATGATTCTGAGTTGATGAATGATGATCCCTGGTTTGTTTTCAATTCTTCCTGTAGTATGTCGGTGGAGGTTTCTCACTGCTAGATTATTGGAAAGCGTACAGGAGACCAACAAGAATCTTCAGGGAAATGCAAGAATCTTCAGGGAAAAACCCAAAGTTAGGCACCTCTTTGATAGATGAGCAGCAGCAATCTCCTTCTCACTGTATCCCTCAACTCTTTCAGCAAAGAAAACATTGAAATGAAAAAAATGAAATGAAAATCGCTTATTGTCACAAGTAGGCTTCAAATGAAGTTACTGTGAAAAGCCCCTAGTCGCCACTTTCTGGCGCCTGTTCGGGGAGGCTGGTACGGGAATTGAACCGTGCTGCTGGCCTGCCTTGGTCTGCTTTCAAAGCCAGCGATTTAGCCCTGTGCTAAACCAGCCCCTATAAGAAGAACATTCATTGGGTCAGGTGGCTCACTTTAGGGTGGTAGTTGGGATTTTACCATTTGTGCAATACATTGAAGAGACTCTTTTTTTCTATCTAATAATAATAATCACTTATTGTCACAAGTAGGCTTCAATGAAGTTACTGTGAAAAGCCCCTAGTCGCCACATTCCAGTGCCTGTTCGGGGAGGCCGGTACGGGAATTGAACCCGCGCTGCTGGGCTTGTTCTGCATTACAAGCCTGCTGTCTTAGCCACTGTGCTAAACCACAGAATTTATAGCACAAACAGGCCATTCAGCCCAAAGGTGACAGGGAATGCAGCGAAGGTTCACCAGACTGATTCCTGGGATGGCAGGATTGTTGTACGAGGAGAGATTGGCTTGACTAGGCCTGTATTTACTGGAGTTTAGAAGAGATGAGAGGGGACCTCATTGACATTTGTACAATTGTGACAGTGTTGGACAAGCTGGGTGTAAGGATGTTAGCTGCAATTTAACAAAAGGAGTCAGCGGCAGGAATGACCTGACCGAGGTCGCACTCATTATTTCCTGCACTGAGGAACTCCATGAAACCATTGTCGAAAAAACCCATCTGCTTCACTAATGTCCTTTCGGGAAGGAAATCTGCCCTCCTCACCTGGTCTGGCCTACATGTGACTCCAGACCCCCAGCAATGTGGTTGACTCTTAAATGCCCTCAAGGATGGGCAACAAATTCTGGCCCAGCCAGCGACGCCCACATCCCATAAACAAATAAGAAAAATGTCCATAGCCAATGCTACATTATGAAGCTTGCGTTAAATTGCTTCTTTTTACAATCCACAAACTCCGTTACTTTGTGATCAAAGCAAATATAGTGTTAAAACATAATTCGTTATTAACTTCCCAACAGAGATTGCAGCTATTTTGTATATGCAAACAAAATCATATGAAAAGTCTGGCTTCTGGGGGGGCGACGCAGCGGCGCAGTGGTTAGCACTGCTGCCTCACGGAGCGGAGGTCCCGGGTTCGATCCCGGCCCTGGGTCACTGTCCCCGCGGAGTTTGCACATTCCCCCATGTTTGCATGGGTCTCACCCCCACAACCCAAAGATGTGCAGGTGGATTGACCACGCAAAATTGCCCCTTAATTGGGAAAAAAAAGAACTGAGCACTCTAATTTTTTTCTAATTGAAAAAGAAAATTTAATTAAAAAAGAAAGTCTGGTTTCTGTTTCGTGCTGTTAATGCAGACAATTGGAACGCTCTCTCATTTTAAGCCACCAATTAAACACCCCCAGGTTGGTGATAGCACGGGATGGGTTTGTAGTCTCAAAATCTTTTGATTCTGCCTCTACAATGAGAACATTGTCCAATCTTCAGACTCGCACTCCCAGCTCCGTTTCTCAGAGTGAACCTGACAATTAGACAAATCCTCCCAGGAGCGGGGTAGAACCCTGCTCACTTCACACCAGCGTCATCGATCCAGATTGAATTTCAATGCAAGTCTGAGGAAGACACGGGCAGCTCGCCAACCCATTGTGGTGCCAGGTCAGCCGCTGGTCCATTTGGCTCTGTGTGCGTGTTGCTGTTTTTATTTCGATGCCGTTTTTCCACACCTCTGCTCAACCGCTTGTGGCCGCTTGTGGCTCAGTAATGGAGAAAACCTGGAGTGCAAGTTTTGCCGAATACAAATGAGTCCAAACTGAGAAGTTTCAGGAAAACCTGGCTTAATACAACACACAAATATTTATAACATACATCAGATCCCAGCCGGGTCTGTCTTGTTTGTCCCACACCTGGCAGACTTGATACAGAACTTAACCATAGATGGAATGGATGATTTAAGGTTCCCCCGCCCCCTTAGCTCGTATTCGGTGAGATTCATGGGGAGACTTTGACTTGATTTGATTTGATTTATTGTCACATGCACCGAGGTACAGTGGAAAGTATTGTTCTGCGTACAGTCAAAGAACAAAGAACAAAGAACAAAGAACAAAGAAATGTACAGCACAGGAACAGGCCCTTCGGCCCTCCAAGCCCGTGCCGACCATACTGCCCGACTAAACTACAATCTTCTACACTTCCTGGGTCCGTATCCTTCTATTCCCATCCTATTCATATATTTGTCAAGATGCCCCTTAAATGTCCCTATCGTCCCTGCCTCCACTACCTCCTCCGGTAGTGAGTTCCAGGCACCCACTACCCTCTGCGTAAAAAACTTGCCTCGTACATCTACTCTAAACTTTGCCCCTCTCACCTTAAACCTATGCCCCCTAGTAATTGACCCCTCTACCCTGGGGAAAAGCCTCTGACTATCCACTCTGTCTCTGCCCCTCATAATTTTGTATACCTCTATCAGGTCGCCCCTCAACCTCCTTCGTTCCAGTGAGAACAAACCGAGTTTATTCAATCGCTCCTCATAGCTTATGCCCTCCATACCAGGCAACATTCTGGTAAATCTCTTCTGCACCCTCTCTAAAGCCTCCACATCCTTCTGGTAGTGTGGCGACCAGAATTGAACACTATACTCCAAGTGTGGCCTAACTAAGGTTCTATACAGCTGCAACATGACTTGCCAATTCTTATACTCAATGCCCCGGCCAATGAAGGCAAGCATGCCGTATGCCTTCTTGACTACCTTCTCCACCTGTGTAGCCCCTTTCAGTGATCTGTGGACCTGTACTCCTAGATCTCTTTGACTTTCAATACTCTTGAGGGTTCTACCATTCACTGTATATTCCCTACCTGCATTAGCCCTTCCAAAATGCATTACCTCACATTTGTCCAGGTTAAACTCCATCTGCCATCTCTCCGCCCAAGTCTCCAGACAATCTAAATCCTGCTGTATCCTCAGACAGTCCTCATCGCTATCCGCAATTCCACCAACCTTTGTGTCGTCTGCAAACTTACTAATCAGACCAGTTACATTTTCCTCCAAATCATTTATATATACTACAAAGAGCAAAGGTCCCAGCACTGATCCCTGTGGAACACCACTGGTCACAGCCCTCCAATTAGAAAAGCATCCCTCCATTGCTACCCTCTGCCTTCTATGGCCTAGCCAGTTCTGTATCCACCTTGCCAGTTCACCCCTGATCCCGTGTGACTTCACCTTTTGTACTAGTCTACCATGAGGGACCTTGTCAAAGGCCTTACTGAAGTCCATATAGACAACATCTACTGCCCTACCTGCATCAATCATCTTAGTGACCTCCTCGAAAAACTCTATCAAGTTAGTGAGACACGACCTCCCCTTCACAAAACCGTGCTGCCTCTCACTAATACGTCCATTTGCTTCCAAATGGGAGTAGATCCTGTCTCGAAGAATTCTCTCCAGTAATTTCCCTACCACTGAAGTAAGGCTCACCGGCCTGTAGTTCCCGGGATTATCCCTGCCACCCTTCTTAAACAGAGGAACAACATTGGCTATTCTCCAGTCCTCCGGGACATCCCCTGAAGACAGCGAGGATCCAAAGATTTCTGTCAAGGCCTCAGCAATTTCCTCTCCAGCCTCCTTCAGTATTCTGGGGTAGATCCCATCCGGCCCTGGGGACTTATCTACCTTAATATTTTTTAAGACACCCAACACCTCGTCTTTTTGGATCACAATGTGACCCAGGCTATCTACACCCCCTTCTCCAGACTCAACATCTACCAATTCCTTCTCTTTGGTGAATACTGATGCAAAGTATTCATTTAGTACCTCGCCCATTTCCTCTGGCTCCACACATAGATTCCCTTGCCTATCCTTCAGTGGGCCAACCCTTTCCCTGGCTACCCTCTTACTTTTTATGTAAGTGTAAAAAGCCTTGGGATTTTCCTTAACCCTATTTGCCAATGCCTTTTCATGACCCCTTCTAGCCCTCCTGACTCCTTGCTTAAGTTCCTTCCTACTTTCCTTATATGCCACACAGGCTTCGTCTGTTCCCAGCCTTTTAGCCCTGACAAATGCCTCCTTTTTCTTTTTGACGAGGCCTACAATATCACTCGTCATCCAAGGTTCCCGAAAATTGCCGTATTTATCTTTCTTCCTCACAGGAACATGCCTGTCCTGTATTCCTTTCAACTGACACTTGAAAGCCTCCCACATGTCAGATGTTGATTTGCCCTCAAACATCCGCCCCCAATCTATGTTCTTCAGTTCCCGCCTAATATTGTTATAATTAGCCTTCCCCCAATTTAGCACATTCATCCTCGGACCACTCTTATCCTTGTCCACCAGTACTTTAAAACTTACTGAATTGTGGTCACTGTTACCGAAATGCTCCCCTACTGAAACATCTACCACCTGGCCGGGCTCATTCCCCAATACCAGGTCCAGAACCGCCCCTTCCCTAGTTGGACTGTTTACATATTGTTTTAAGAAGCCCTCCTGGATGCTCCTTACAAACTCTGCCCCGTCTAAGCCCCTGGCACTAAGTGAGTCCCAGTCAATATTGGGGAAGTTGAAGTCTCCCATCACCACAACCCTGTTGTTTTTACTCTTTTCCAAAATCTGTCTACCTATCTGCTCCTCTATCTCCCGCTGGCTGTTGGGAGGCCTGTAGTATACCCCCAACATTGTGACTGCACCCTTCTTATTCCTGATCTCTACCCATATAGCCTCACTGCCCTCTGAGGTGTCCTCTCGCTGTATAGCTGTGATACTCTCCTGAACAAGTAGCGCAACTCCGCCTCCCCTTTTACATCCCCCTCTATCCCGCCTGAAACATCTAAATCCTGGAACGTTTAGCTGCCAATCCTGCCCTTCCCTCAACCAGGTCTCTGTAATGGCAACAACATCATAGTTCCAAGTAGTAATCCAAGCTCTAAGTTCATCTGCCTTACCCGTAATGCTCCTTGCATTAAAACATATGCACTTCAGGCCACCAGACCCGCTGTGTTCAGCAACTTCTCCCCGTCTGCGCTGCCTCAGAGCCACACTGTCCCTATTCCCTAGTTCTCCCTCAATGCTCTCACCTTCTGACCTATTGCTCCCGTGCCCACCCCCCTGCCATACTAGTTTAAACCCTCCCGTGTGACACTAGCAAACCTCGCGGCCAGGATATTTATGCCTCTCCGGTTTAGATGCAACCCGTCCATCTTATACAGGTCACACCTGCCCCGGAAGAGCTCCCAGTGGTCCAGATAACAGAAACCCTCCCTCCTACACCAGCTGTTTAGCCACGTGTTTGTCTGCTCTATCTTCCTATTTCTAGCCTCACTGGCACGTGGCACAGGGAGTAATCCCGAGATTACAACCCTCGAGGTCCTGTCTTTTAACTTTCTGCCTAGCTCCCTGAACTCCTGCTGCAGGACCTCATGCCCCTTCCTGCCTATGTCGTTAGTACCAATATGTACAACGACCTCTGCCTGTTTGCCCTCCCCCTTCAGGATTCCCTCTACCCGTTCGGAGACATCCTGGACCCTGGCACCAGGGAGGCAACATACCATCCTGGAGTCTCTTTCACGTCCACAGAAGCGCCTATCTGTGCCCCTGACTATAGAGTCCCCTATAACTATTACTCTTCTGCGCTTTGACCCTCCCTTCTGAACATCAGAGCCAGCCGTGGTGCCACTGCTCTGGCTGCTGCTGTTTTCCCCTGATAGGCTATCCCCCCCGACAGTATCCAAAGGGGTATATCTGTTCGAGAGGGGGACAACCACAGGGGATTCCTGCACTGACTGCCTGCCCTTTCTGGTGGTCACCCATTTCTCTGCCTGCACCTTGGGTGTGACCACACTTACATAACTGCGATCTATGACGCTTTCCGCCACCTGCATGCTCCTAAGTGCATCCAATTGCTGCTCCAACCGAACCATGCGGTCTGTGAGGAGCTGCAGTTGGGTGCACTTTCTGCAGATGAAGCCATCCGGGACACTGGAAGCCTCCCGGACCTGCCACATCTCACAGTCAGAGCACAGCACCCCTCTAACTGACATTGCGTCAATTAATTAAAATTAAAATTTGTCTTTTTTTTTTTAATACTTTTTTAAATTTCAAAGTTACTGTCAACTATCTGTTTCCTAGCACTAGATTTCTAATAGAAATGCGATAGCTAACTATAATATTCTCCGATCTCTGGCTTAGATATCCTCTAAATTATAATTAAGTTATTATGTTTAATTAGATCCCAAATACTCAAAAAAATTTAGGTTAGAATCCCAACCAGCCACTCAGGTCACAGCTTTTCTGTGATGTCACTTGAGTTTCCCCCCGACACACACAATTTGAAAAACAGGTATAAAAGTAAAAATCACTTGCTTACCTTCTGAGATGTTCTCAGGTTCCCTCGCTGACAGAGACTGCTCCTCCACCTCCAATCCTTGACCTGCACAATGCTAATAATATAATAATATAATATGGCACTTACCTTACACCAATGGGTCTTATTATTAGGTTAGAGGAGGAGGGCGGGTGGGAGACACTACACGTGTAGTGTCTCGGGTTTCCTCTCCACCAGAATTTATTGGGGGGGGGGGGGGGCACTTGCCAGAGGTCGAACTTCCGGTTCCCGCCGAAATCCAAAGGGCTGCTCCTGTAAAGGTAAGTGCTTTTAAACTAACTACTCACCTCCCAGAAGGCCCCTGCGCACCGCTGCCGCCGAAATCCAAAGGGCTGCTCCTGCAAAGGTAAGTGCTTTTAAATTCACTACTCACCTCCAAGAAGGCCCCTGCGCACCGCTGCCGCCGAAATCCAAAGGGCTGCTCCTGTAAAGGTAAGTGCTTTTAAACTAACTACTCACCTCCCAGAAGGCCCCTGCGCACCGCTGCCGCCAAATTCCAAAGGGCTGCTCCTGCAAAGGTAAGTGCTTTTAAATTCACTACTCACCTCCAAGAAGGCCCCTGCGCACCGCTGCCGCCGAAATCCAAAGGGCTGCTCCTGTAAAGGTAAGTGCTTTTAAACTAACTACTCACCTCCCAGAAGGCCCCTGCGCACCGCTGCCGCCGAAATCCAAAGGGCTGCTCCTGCAAAGGTAAGTGCTTTTAAATTCACTACTCACCTCCAAGAAGGCCCCTGCGCACCGCTGCCGCCGAAATCCAAAGGGCTGCTCCTGTAAAGGTAAGTGCTTTTAAACTAACTACTCACCTCCCAGAAGGCCCCTGCGCACCGCTGCCGCCAAAATCCAAAGGGCTGCTCCTGCAAAGGTAAGTGCTTTTAAATTCACTACTCACCTCCAAGAAGGCCCCTGCGCACCGCTGCCGCCGAAATCCAAAGGGCTGCTCCTGTAAAGGTAAGTGCTTTTAAACTAACTACTCACCTCCCAGAAGGCCCCTGCGCACCGCTGCCGCCGAAATCCAAAGGGCTGCTCCTGCAAAGGTAAGTGCTTTTAAATTCACTACTCACCTCCAAGAAGGCCCCTGCGCACCGCTGCCGCCGAAATCCAAAGGGCTGCTCCTGTAAAGGTAAGTGCTTTTAAACTAACTACTCACCTCCCAGAAGGCCCCTGCGCACCGCTGCCGCCAAAATCCAAAGGGCTGCTCCTGCAAAGGTAAGTGCTTTTAAATTCACTACTCACCTCCAAGAAGGCCCCTGCGCACCGCTGCCGTCCAGACAGATCATTCCATCCGTGAAAAAACATAGGACATAGGATAAATAGCCAATGTAAATACATAGACAGCGACACCGGGTGAGCATACGGAGTGTAGTACTACTCAGTAGAGGAGATGTGTGGAGAGATCAGTTCAGTCCATAAGAGGGTCATTTAGGAGTCTGGTAACAGCGGGGAAGAAGCTGTTTTTGAATCTGTTAGTGCGTGTTCTCAGACTTTTGTATCTTCTGCCCGATGGAAGAGGTTGGAAGAGTGAATAAGCCGGGTGGGAGGGGTCTTTGATTATGCTGCTCATTTTCCCAAGGCAGCAGAAGGTGTAAACAGAGTCAATGGATGGGAGGCGGGTTCGTGTGATGGACTGGGCTGTGTTCACGACTCTCTGTAGTTTCTTACGGTCTTGGGCCGGGCAGTTGCCATACCAGGCTGTGATGCAGTCAGGTGGGATGCTTTCTATGGTGCATTTGTAAAAATTGGTAAGAGTCAATGTGGACATGCCCAATTTCCTTAGTTTCCTGAGGAAGTGTAGGCGCTGTAGTACTTTCTTGGTCATAGCATCGACTTGGGTGGCCCAGGACAGATTGTTGGTGATGTGCACACCTCGGAATTCGAAGCTGTCAATCATCTCCACCTCGGCACCACTGATGCAGACAGGGGGTGTGTACGATAGTTTGCTTCCTGAAGTCAATGACCAGCTCCTTAGTTTTGCTGATGTTAAGGGAGATTGTTCTCATTACATCATGCCACTAGGTTCTCTGTCTCCCTCCTATACTCTGAGACTGATTGTTCCAACCCTGTAGGTCTCGTGCGGGTTCAAAAAGTGGTTAGCACTGCTGCCTCACGACGCCCAGTAATCCTGGTTCAATTCCGGCCTCAGGTGACTGTCTGTGTGGACAGTAAGAAGTCTTACAACACCAGGTTA
The DNA here is from genome assembly GCF_047496885.1 of Scyliorhinus torazame. Taxonomy (NCBI): domain Eukaryota; kingdom Metazoa; phylum Chordata; class Chondrichthyes; order Carcharhiniformes; family Scyliorhinidae; genus Scyliorhinus; species Scyliorhinus torazame. Next base: position 182,866,724 of record NC_092722.1, read on the forward strand.
AAGTCCAACAGGTTTGTTTCGATGTCACTAGCTTTCGGAGCGCTGCTCCTTCCTCAGGTGAATGAAGAGGTATGTTCCAGAAACGTATATATAGACAGATTCAAAGATGCCAGACAATGCTTGGAATGCGAGCATTAGCAGGTGATTAAATCTTTACCGATCCAGAGATGGGGTAACCCCAGGTTAAAGAGGTGTGAATTGTACCAAGCCAGGACAGTTGGTAGGATTTCACAGGCCAGATGGTGGGGGATGAATGTAATGCGACATGAATCCCAGGTCCCGGTTGAGGCCGCACTCATGTGTGCGGAACTTGGCTATAAGTTTCTGCTCGGCGATTCTGCGTTCTAGCGCGTCCTGAAGGCCGCCTTGGAGAACGCTTACCTGGAGATCAGAGGCTGAATGCCCTTGACTGCTGAAGTGTTCCCCGACTGGAAGGGAACATTCCTGCCTGGTGATTGTCGCGCGATGTCCGTTCATTTGTTGTCGCAGCGTCTGCATGGTCTCGCCAATGTGCCACACTTCGGGACATCCTTTCCTGCAGCGTATGAGGTAGACAACGTTGGCCGAGTCGCACGAGTATGTACCGCGTACCTGGTGGGTGGTATTCTCACGTGAAATGGTGGTATCCATGTCGATGATCTGGCATGTCTTGCAGAGATTACCATGGCAGGGTTGTGTGGTGTCGTGGTCACTGTTCTGAAGGCTGGGTAGTTTGCTGCAAACAATGGTGTGTTTGAGGTTGCACGGTTGTTTGAAGGCAAGTAGTGGGGGGGTGGGAATGACCTTGGCAAGATGTTCATCTTCATCGATGACGTGTTGAAGGCTGTGAAGAAGATGTCGTAGTTTCTCCGCTCCAGGAAAGTACTGGACGACAAAGGGTATTCTGTCGGTTGTGTCCCATGTTTGTCTTCTGAGGAGGTCGGGGCGGTTTTTTGCTGTGGCGCGTTGGAACTGTAATGTTCCAATGCCTTCAGAACAGTGACCACGATACCACACAAACCTGCCATGGCAATCTCTGCAAGACGAGCCAGATCATCGACATGGGTACCACCATTACGACTCGGCCAACGTTGTCTACCTCATACAATGCAGGAAAGGATGTCCCGAAGCGTGGTACATTGGCGAGACCATGCAGACGCTGCAACAACGAATGAACGGACATCGCGCGACAATCACCAGGCAGGAATGTTCCCTTCCAGTCGGGGAACACTTCAGCAGTCAAGGGCATTCAGCCTCTGATCTCCGGGTAAGCGTTCTCCAAGGCGGCCTTCAGGACGCGCGACAACGCAGAATCGCCGAGCAGAAACTTATAGCCAAGTTCCGCACACATGAGTGCGGCCTCAACCGGGACCTGGGATTCATGTTGCATTACATTCATCCCCCACCATCTGGCCTGCGAAATCCTACCAACTGTCCTGGCTTGACACAATTCACGCCTCTTCAACCTGGGGTTACCCCATCTCTGGATCTGTAAAGATTTAATCACCTGCTAATGCTCGCATTCCAAGCATTGTCTGGCATCTTTGAATTTGTCTCTATATATGATTCTGGAACATACCTCTTCATTCACCTGAGGAAGGAGCAGCGCTCTGAAAGCTAGTGCCATCAAAACAAACCTGTTATACTTTAACCTGGTGTTGTAAGACTTCTTACTGTGCTCACCCCAGTCCAACACCGGCATCTCCACATCATGTCTGTGTGGAGTTCTCCCCGTGTCTGCGTGGGATTCCTCCAGGTGCTCCGGTTTCCTCCCACAGTCCAAAGATGTGCAGGTTAGGTGGATTGGCCAGGCTAATTTGCCCCCTGGTGTCCAGGGATGTGCGGGTTAAGTGTGGTTATGAAATGGCAGGGATGGGGTGAGAGCCTGGTTAGGGTGCTCTCTCAGAGGGTCGCTGCAGACTCGATGGGCCGAATCACCTTCTTCTGCACTGTAGGAATTCTATGATCTCCAACAGTGCAGCAGTAGATTGTGCGCTTAAATGACCAGTGTGAAATTTGCACCAGCAACAATCTAACTCGGGGCCAAGAGTGCTATCAACTGAGTCAAAAGTTGAAACCACTTTAAAGACGTTTAAGATGTGGTAACAAGTTTGTGCACAGTGCTTCCACTTTGCCACAATTACTGTTGCTGGCAATAGGTTAACAAACCCTCAGTAAGAATCTGCTGACTGCCGCTGATGGCTCTCCCAATCTTACATGAATTGAACAGTCTGCTCCGTCCACTGAATTTTGCAGGTTGACTAAATACATTTCCATCCCCGACTGCATTTACCCTAATTTACAGCAGTCCTATTTTCCTGCAGTGAGGAGATTGGCAATGGTAAACCTCACGTGCCAACTTCACTACTGACAACTCGCTGCATACTTTCGATCATTTCTCATTTACAATCCTCACAATGACCACTGGAGTGAATCTGAAGCGACACAGCCAATGGCCACTGTACTGCCCATCGCTCCATAAAGCATTCCTGACCCCGGAATACACAGCGGCATTTAACTGATGATTCACCGGCAACAAAAACCATCCTTTCAAATATTTCCCAACCAGCGGCCAGAAATAGAAGGCTGTCACTAACTAGCAGTAAGAAAAAAGTAACCAGTACGAAATTCAAGCACCTTCCCGTCAAGAGAGTGGGACTCGCAATCACACGGCACAGTTCAGATGAATGGCTTAGATAAATTTAAGGAAACGTTGGCTAAATGCATGATGGAGGAAGGAATAGACGGGTAGGTTGGATAGGGTTGGATGTAGGAGGACGTTCATGTATATCAGGATAGGCATGTTGGGTCAAATGGCCTGTTCCTGTGCACAAGACATTTTCCTGCAGGGTCAGTTTAACCTCGCCACATCTTTTAACCACAGTTACCACTTTGTCATTTTACAGCAAAGATCCACAGCTTCAAGGTTATTGGTGCAAGCTTTGACTTCAGCAGTTGTCAAGTATTAGATGACTAATTGGAGAGGAGGGGAACGGGTGTATAATGTGTTCGACTCATCATCTCAGTGTGGTCACAAGGCACGATAGCCTTGACGTAAAAATGAAGCCAAAGGTTATGATTCACAACAAGAAGAAGAAGCCACGGTGACGGTATGAAGAACTGACTGACCTTGGTGAGGAACAGACCATTTCACGTAATCCTTTAATCACAAGGGGTTTTTTGGTATTCCCAATTCATCCCACAGTCAGTCATGTCCCAAGGAGACATATTTTCATAGATAAAATGTGGAGCTCGTGTTTGTCCATCATCACAATCACCTGCCTGTCCACCGACACCCATCGACATCCGGGTCACCGCTAACATTACGGTGAGAATGGCAGCAATGTGAAAACTGGCTGAACTGCAGCAAAAACCACCATGTCGGGGGAGCTACTGTAATGACATTCAAACTGCTTTCGCCAACAGTGCAGCTCTCCCACTGGTACTGCCCACTCGAGTCAGCCAAGAATTTGTACTTAAACCTCGAGAGTGGTACGTGCACATTTTTAAAAAAAATTTAGAGTACCCAATTCTTTATTTTTTCCCAATGGAGGGGCAATTTAGCATAGCCAATCCACCTACCCTGCACATCTTTTTTGGGTTGTGGGGGGGGTGAGACCCACACAGACACGGGGAGAATGTGCAACGTCCACACGGACAGTGACCCGCGGCTGGGATCGATCCCGGATCCTTGGCGCCGTGAGGCAGCAGTGCTAACCACTGCGCCACCGTGCTGCCCGGACTTACACCTTCTGACACAGAGATGAGAAACGCCTTCTAAATGAGCCATGGCCAAGAGGAGAGGGAACCAATTATGTATGAGGCTACAGCACTGAACCTTGCACTCGAGAAGACTTTGGAACTTTTTTAACAGAGGATATCGCTGGCAAGATAATCTGCCACATAAACAGTGACCGCATCTGTGCATGGACTATAAACTGGTGATCTATGATTCCAAAGCATCGATTTAATAATACAGGACAAAACCTGACACTCTCCAAGTCATGCAAAGTATGTGCAGTTGTGTCAGCCCCATGCCATGAGATAACTAACCAGCCTCTGACAGCCAATCTATCCAGTCCAGTTACAGCTACTGAGAATAATTGCCTCAGCACTTGATAATCAGGCCCCGCAAAGCACACAAAGGAAGAGGGAGAATTGGCCCTGGCAGGTCTCTGTAATTACCGGGCCGCCTGTAATATATCATCGGTGCGTCGTTCGATCTCCAGGAAGTGTCTCCGGGGTAAACATCCAACAACGGACCCATCAACGCGTCATCAATAAGCTGTGGTGAATGGCACCATCCGTCAAAACATGGCATATACATGCGTCAAAAAAAAAAAGAATGGCTCTCCAAACACTCATATTGACAGTAGGATAATAGAGGGTTTAGGGTGAGTTACAAGGCAGTCGCTGAATTGAGTAGTGATGATGTGTAAAGACTAGGATCAGATAACGCTGTTAAATTCACTGCCAGTCTTATCTTATTGCTCCACGTGTTCTGTTTTTGTTCTGGCAGGTCTCAGACTATTTCTTTCAGAGGACGTGGGCGGCGCTGGCACAGCCGGCATTTGTTGCCCATTCCAAATTGGAGGTGGTGGTGGTGAGCCACTTTCTCGACCCACTACAGTCTGAGGAGTAGGTCCAGCCACAGTGCTGTGAGGGAGGGCATTCCAGGATTGTGACCCAGTGACAGTGAAGGAACGGCGATATATTTCCAAGTCAGGATGGTGTGTGGCTTGGAGGGGGACCTGCATCTGCTGCCCTTGTCCTTCTAGATGGTAGAGGTTCTGCGTTTGGAAGGTGCTATTGAACGAGCATTGGTGAGATGCTACAGCACACACGTAAATGATACACAATGCTACCACAGTGGGTCGGTGCATGAAGGATGTTTGTAGATGGGGCAATAATCAAACAGGCTGCTTTGTCCTGGATGGTGTGGAGCTTCTTGAGTGTTGTTGGAGATGCACTCACCCAGGCAAGTGGACAGCATTCCATTACACTCCTCACATCCCACGAATTAATAAAAGAAATTGCAAACACTTTTACCCTCCCAGAGCTCAATCACTTTACGGGTGATGGGAAGGCACTGATCAGGGCACCAGAGAGAAATTCTAAAAGATATTGGGCGGGATTCTCCAGTCACATCCGTAGCGGGGAGCCGTTGCGAGTGAGAACGGAAAATTTGGGGTTCTGGCCAAAACTCCATTCACTTTCAGCGGCTCCGGAAAATCGCAGCCACGAACGAGGCCCGGAAAAGTTTGGCCACTGTTTTGAGCAGGCTTTTAAAGGTGGTGGAGCGGGTTAGGGAGGAGGGAAAGGGTGGAGATTCGATGTGGCAGCGGTGTTTAGGAAAGGGGTTCCCAAGAGAAAGGATGCGGTGGTTGGAAGCTCTTCCAGTGATAGAGAAATAAAAGACAGATTGGGTGCTTGGCGGGACACGTGGGACCCTCAATGGACCAGAGATTTGTGTTCTCAAGCACAGGCGTAATGGGCCTCCTTCTGCACTGTATGATTCAAGTCTCTCCAATTCCCCACGGTAGGCTATTGCAGAAAATACAGAGGCATGGGATTCAGGGTGATTTAGCAGTTTGGATCAGAAATTGGCTAGCTGTAAGAAGACAGAGGGTGGTGGTTGATGGGAAATGTTCAGACTGGGGTCCAGGTACTAGTGGTGTACCACAAGGATCTGTTTTGGGGCCACTGCTGTTTGTCATTTTTATAAATGACCTGGAGGAGGGCGTAGAAGGATGGGTGAGTAAATTTGCAGATGACACTAAAGTCGGTGGAATTGTGGACAGTGCGGAAGGATGTTACAAGTTACAGAGAGACATAGATAAGTTGCAGAACTGGGCTGAGAGGTGGCAAGTGGAATTTAATGCAGAAAAGTGTGAGGTGATTCATTTTGGAAGGAGTAACAGGAATACAGAGTACTGGGCTAATGGTAAGATTCTTGGTAGTGTGGATGAGCAGAGAGATCTTGGTGTCCATGTATATAAATCCCTGAAAGTTGCCACCCAGGTTAATAGGGTTGTTAAGAAGGCGTACGGTGTGTTAGCTTTTATTGGTAGGGGGATTGAGTTTCGGAGCCATGAGGTCATGTTGCAGCTATACAACACTCTGGTGCGGCCGCATTTGGAGTATTGCGTGCAGTTCTGGTCGCTGCATTATAGGAAGGATGTGGAAGCATTGGAAAGGGTGCAGAGGAGATTTACCAGAATGTTGCCTGGTCTGGAGGGAAGATCTTATGAGGAAAGGCTGAGCGACTTAAGGCTGTTTTCGTTAGAGAGAAGAAGGTTAAGAGGTGACTTAATTGAGGCATACAAGATGATCAGAGGATTAGATAGGGTGGAAGTGAGAGCCTTTTTCCTCTGATGGTGATGGCTAGCACGAGGGGACATGGCTTTAAATTAAGGGGAGATAGATATAGGACAGGTTTCAGAGGTAGGTTCTTTACTCAGAGAGTAGTAGGGGCGTGGAATGCCCTGCCTGCAACAGTCGTGGACTCGCCAACATTAAGGGCATTTAAATGGTCATTGGATAAAAATATGGATGATAATGGAATACTGTAGATAGGCTTTAGAGTGGTTTCACAGGTCGGCGCATCATCGAGGGCCGAAGGGCCTGTACTGCGCTGTAATGTTCTATGTTCTGTGTAATTCAGCACTGAGTGAGCGTTACACGGGATGTAGCCTGAATAACCATTGTTTGAGTTACCTGAAGGTCTAATGAGTAACTGTATCAAAAAATACATGGCGCAGCTGGCGCATAAATACACATTAAACTTCTGTGTAATTATAGTCATTTAATTGCCCCAGGCTTAATTGTAAAGAAGTGTTTTATGAATGGCATGACATTGAACTCACATCAGCAAGTGTATTGAACAGCTGCAGAAAGTGAACAAGAGGAGACCTCCATTTGCCAAGAGCCAGATTGGTGCCTGGGATTTCAATTCCCAAGTGACCCAATAACTTGGTAAATGTTGTGCTGCTCAATGCAAGGGTTGCTGTGCTGAAGATAGAAACACTTTTCTATTTTGGCTACCCAATGTCAACATCAAACATTGTAAGCTACAGCAGAGCGCTCTTTCAATGCACAGTAAAGCTTCTGGAGAGTGGACTTCAGCCGTGACTTCAGGAGGGCATTCCTGCGGTGCCAGTATCAATTTTCCGATTCCTTCCAAGTGCCCTGTGCACTCTGCAAATGAGATCACCAACCTGAAGGCATTTTTCCACTTGAAATCCTGGCGCACCTTGCCAGGACCAGTAAGATGGGCAGATTGGACGCCTCTGCTGCGCCGTTCTGTGATCTAACCCGACACTCCAGTGCCGTACTGAGGGAACGCTGCACTGTACGAGGCATTGGCACGAGGTTGAAATGTTGAATGGTCTGCCCTCTCGGGTGGTCGGAAATAAAGCTGCCCTGAGGAAGAAGAGGATTGTTTTCCCCAGAGTCCCAGCCAGTGTTCCCTCTAAGCTGCGTGGCCCTCTGTGCAGCAACCTGAATGTTCCTGTGCAGAAGGCAGGCAGGCAAGTGACCATGTAGCCTGATTAGCCTGTAGCATGGTCACTTTAAGTGACCATGCAAAGAAAATTAAAGGGACCATGTGCTTAAGCAGCCTGTCTACTCCAAAAGAAAACTGGATTTGGCCCAAGCTGCCAGCATTTATCCGTCAGTAAAACATGGTTTAGCCGCTTCTCTATCTCATTGCTTTTTTGTGCACATGTTGGTGGGCACTGACCACAGTCACCCACATCGCAACAACAACTACATCTCGGAAATAACTCCATGGGTGTAAAGCTCAGCGGGTCGTCCTGACGATATGAAAGGGATCTGGGCCTAGAATACACAAAGCCATTTCCTGCAGCAGCCAGCAGCAAGGAACCTCCACTTTGGGTCAGATTTCAGACCAGGCTTCAAAAATCCAAAAGTCCAGTCCCCAAATTGCTCCCTGTATATCCAGTCCTTCAGTCTCAAATGTAGATTGCGGGCTGGTCTAATTGGGCAGCATGGTAGCATAGTGGTTAGCACAGGTGCTTCACCGCTCCAGGGTCTCAGGTTCGATTCCGGGCTTTGGTCACTGTCTGGGCGGAGCCTGCACCTTCTCCCCGTGTCAGCGTGGGTTTCCTTCGGGAGCTCCGGTTTACCCCCACAGTCCAGGGATGTGCAGGTTAGGTGGATTGGCCACGCTAAATTGCCATTAGTGTCCAAGAAGGTTGGGTGGGGTTGCTGGGTTGCGGGGATGGGGTGGAGGCGTGGGCTTGAGTGGAGTGCTCTTTCCAAGGGCCGGTGCAGACTCGATGGGCCGAGTGGCCCCCTTCTGCACAGTAAATTCTATGAAACTTTTCCATACAAATTAATCTGGAACCTCTTCCTCGACAAAAGCTTTTGATGCTGGGGCGGGGGCAGGGGGGCGGGCTTCTAAAAGTTTTAAAATTGCAATTCATAGAGTTTTGTCAATTAAGGTTATCAAGGGATTTGGACCAAGAGGTAAATGGAGTTGATATTCAGATCAGCCATGATCTTACTGAATGACGGAACAAGCCCAAGGGGTTGAATGGCCTCCCATCCCGTACAAGTAATTGCACAAGCAATGGTGTCTCCAAACACACAGTCCTGTTACGCAAATGAAAAATACATAAGAAAGGCAGCATTGACTGCATGCCCGGCAGTTAACGGTCAGTCACCATTAACTGGTGATTTCTCCAGGACAATGCCTCTATGTGTCTACCAATCAATACCTTCTTCTCCTCCAGTAAGGTGAAGTCGCCATTGTCCCAGATGACCACAGGCTGCTTTCCCCTTTGAGGGAGGAGAGCTGACTGGTGGCGGTTTAACCCGAGGATCCTCACACCTCAGGCGAGGGGCAAGGTTGAGAGGGCGGGACCTTTATGAATAACCTCATACAGTATAAAATGGTTGTTTCCCCTGACATTGGTATTCTTGCAATTGTCCTGATGAGTGCAAGATGAAAAACTTCAACAAGATTTATTTTTTCAGCAACACCCAAGTTCTGCCCTATCAAACAACTATTTTGGTGATCGGTTAAGAATGCATCTCGGAACTAATTGAGAAAAGAGTGCATTGAACTTAGTCCAGGATGCATGATGACAAGGTTTGATCTATCGCATGAATGAAGTTACAACAGGGCTGGCATTGGGGTGGTTCACAGTTTGTACATGCCTCTGACGTATGATGCCTACTGCACCTGGCCCAATGCCCTGTCGCTGTTAATCAGTGGCCTGACCTTTATTTCCTTCAGCATTCACTCACCACTTATTAACATCCTCTTTCTTAACATTCAATTCTAATATGGACGAGACAGTCCATGATCAGATTAAACTCCCACCACAACCATCTCACCATCAGAGTCGGTAAATACATCATGTGCCATAGAACAGAGATTAGGAGATGTTGTAAGTTCATTACCTGGCATGTTTAGCAATGCGAAGAGGCTGAATAGACTCTGACTGTTTTCATTAGAACGATGGAGGTTGAGGGGTGACGTGATACAGGTCTACAAAGATTATGAGGGGCACGGATAGAGTGGATGGGCAGGTACTCTTTCCCCGGGTGGAGGGGTCAGTCACCAGAGGGCATTGGTTTAAGGTGCACGGGGCAAATTTTAGAGGAGAAGTGTGAGGTAGGTGATTTACACAGAGGGTGGCGAGTGTCTGGAACGCGTTGCCAGGGGAGGTTGTGGAAGCAGATACATTAACAACGTTCAAAAGGCATCTTGACAAATACTTGGAAAGGATGGCTTTAGAGGGATACGGTACAAGGAAGTGCTGAGGGTTTTGGCCAAGGTTAATATCGTAAGCGGTACAGGCATGGAAGGGCTATATTGTTCTTTGTTCTTTTGAGATTGCTCATCCCACCGAGGATGGTGGTAAATTCCATGCATTTGACCTCAGTGCCTAGGCCAGGGAGAGAAAATAAATTGGGCCATGATTCTGGTTCCAGTTCTGGTCCTGGTCCTATACCCAGCGACAACCCCCCCCCCCCTTACAGTACACTGTGGTATTGGCCAAGAGCGAGATGCTCTGGACTCAAGATACTCACTGTGTCAAGGGGGGTAATTCTACGCGAAGCCAGTTGGAGCAAACCCATGGGATTGCGCGGAAGATATGTTTTTCATCCTGTCTAATACTGTTCTCCACTTACCTCACTCTCTGACTGGCCTCTGAGTCAGAACACTGTGGCTTCAAGTCCCATGCCAAGACTTGCGTATGAACATCAAGACTACATCAATACAGTACTGTGGGAGTGCTGCACTGTCCGAGGTGCTGTCTTTTGGATGAAATGTTAAACTGAGACCTTGAATTGAAAAGATCCCATGTCATTATTTCAATAGGGGAATTATTCCCAATATTGAGTCCTCAATTAACATCATAAAAACAGATTATTTGTGAATTAACACATTGCATTGTGGAACTTGGCTGTGTGCGGATTGGCTGCTGCGCTTCCTAATCGCACCAGTGACTACATTTTAAAAGTACCTCATTGGCTGTAAAGCACTTTGAGATGGCCCAAGGTCCTGAATGATGCTATGTAGGGGCGGCATTTGGTGCAGTGGGTACCACTGGGACTACGGCACTGAGGACCCAGGTTCGAATCCCGACCCTGGGTCACTGTCCATGTGGAGTTTGCACATTCTCCCCATGTCTACGTGAGTTTCACCCCCACAACCCAAAGATGTGCAGGTTAAGTGGATTGGCCACGCTAAATTGCCCCTTAATTGGGAAATAAAATAATTGGGTACTCAAAATTTATTTTTAAAAATGAATGAAGCTATACAAATGCAAGTCGTTCCTCTTTTTCAATTGCATAGTTACCTTCCCTTGTTCTGAACTCTAGTTTAAAGATTTCCTCAAAATGTCCGCTCACTGTGTAAAGTCATGCATGAAGATTGACTGCCTGGGTGAAGCAATGGAGTATTCCTCCTCTCTCGCATCTGTACATCAGAGTGGGGGAACCAACAAGAGAACACAAAGAGTATTGCTGAAAAAGAGTCATGCTGTTGAAGCTTTTAGTCTTCCACTCATCAGGACAGACAGGATTTTGAGAGGGAGGAACAATTTAAACTGCTTGAAAAAAGGCTGCTGATTGATTGGCATGGCAATTCTGGTTCCTGTGTTACCATGGAGAATGCACCAGGGAGATACTGGCCTCACGCTTTTGTTTAATCCAAGAAAGGCACAATACTTGGACATGTTCCTTTTGCCTGCACCGGAAAGGTCCCTGAACATGAATGTATGTCGCTTCTAGCAAGCATAAATAAGCCACATTGCGAGATTGACTGATAATCTTAAATTGGGTGCTTATGTAATTCTTTCTTAGCGCACTTGGAATTGCTCAGCAAGTGCTGTTCAAATGTCGAATGACAGCAGCACGGTAGCATTGTGGATAGCACAAATGCTTCACAGCTCCAGGGTCTCAGGTTCGATTCCGGCTTGGGTCACTGTCTGTGCGGAATCTGCACATCCTTCCCGTGTGTGCGTGGGTTTACTCCGGGTGCTCCGGTTTCCTCCCACAGTCCAAAGATGTGCGGGTTAGGTGGATTGGCCATGCTAAATTGCCCATAGTGTCAAAATTGCCCTTAGTGTTGGGTGGGGTTACTGGGTTATGGGGATAGGGTGGAAGTGTAGACCTTGGGTGGGTTGCTCTTTCCAAGAGCCGGTGCAGACTCGATGGGCCGAACGGCCTCCTTCTGCACTGTAAATTCTATGATTCTATGATGCTATGACAAATGACGTGAGACATTATGTTTTGAGTTTTACAAGCATTGGCTGGTTGACTACGGTCTGTGCTCTGCCTTTTACGAATAGCCGAAGCGATGTACTGTTGGATGTGGCATCAAGGGATCTGAGGGTGGCATTGCGGCAGATGATGAGCCATGATCTCATTGGAAAGGCAGAGCAAGTTTGACGTGCTGAATGGCCTACTCCTGCTTCTATGTACCCATGATCCGCGAATCGTTGGGACATAAGACAAAAGTTCTTTAAAAATACAGATCACAGGACATGATATTGAAAAATAAACGTACAGAGACAGATTTTGCTGGGTTGGATTGACTCGGAGCCTCCAAAGTCGGAGGTCTGGGTCAGTGACATGGCGGGGTTTCTTAAGCTAGAGAAAATTAAGTTCGCCTTAAGGGGCTCACTATAGGGGTTCGCTCGGAGGTGGCAGCCGTTCATCGACTTCTTTAAGGAAAATTGACCATCAGCGGGAGGGGGGGGGGGGGGGGGGAGGGGAGGCATGGAAGGGCGGATAAGGGCAGGGAATCTAGTGTGTGGGTAGTTAAGGTTTAGGGATGGGGGAGTTGGGTCTGCTTTTTCATGGTTTTTGCGTGTGTTGGATCTCTGTTTAAAATTATAAAATTATAAATGCCTCAATAAAATATTTTTTTAAAGAAATGTACATCAAATAGAAGTAGATGACAGAACCAACCACATTTAACACAGTTAGCAAACCCATTGAATACAATTGGATAAGATAGTTCCTTCAATCCAATACCGTTTGTCCTTTATGAAGTGAATTTTATTTCCTGAGATAGATTCCCCCAATGTCTTTCTTCAAATCTCTGGTGGACCTGGACATATTAGGCAGCATTTACAAATGGTTTTGTAATATGCTGGATGCCTTGTTACATTTTCCACTGGTGATAGATAGTGCAGTTGTATTTCTGCACCTGAGACAGGGCAATGCGCAGGTACGAGTTTCAGATCATGACACACTTTGGGCGAAATTCTCCCCCAACGGCGCGATGTCCGCCGACTGGCGCCAAAAACGGCGCCAATCAGACGGGCATCACGCCGGCCCAAATGTGCGGAATGCTCCGCATCTTTGGGGGCCGAGCCCCAACATTGAGGGGCTAGGCCGGCGCCGGAGGGATTTCCGCCCCGCCAGCTGGCGGAAATGGCGTTTGTTGCCCCGCCAGCTGGCGGAAATGGCGTTTGGTGCCCCGCCAGCTGGCGCGGAAATGCGGCGCATGCACGGGAGCGTCAGCGGCCGCCGACAGTTTCCCGCGCATGCCCAGTGGGGAGAGTCTCTTCCGCCTCCGCCATGGTGGAGGCCGTGGCGGAGGCGGAAGGGAAAGAGTGCCCCCACGGCACAGGCCCGCCCGCGGATCGGTGGGCCCCGATCGCGGGCCAGGCCACCGTGGGGCACCCCCCGGGGCCAGATCGCCCCGCGCCCCCCCCCAGGACCCCGGAGCCCGCCCACGCCGCCTGGTCCCGCCGGTAAATACCAGCTTTGATTTACGCCGGCGGGACAGGCAATTTCTGGGCGGGACTTCGGCCCATCTGGGCCGGAGAATTGAGCAGGGAGTCCCGCCAACCGGCGCGGCCCGATTCCCGCCCCCGCCCAATCTCCGGTACCAGAGACATCGGCGGGGGCAGGGGCGGGATTCACGGCGGCCAACAGCCATTCTCCGACCCGGCGGGGGGTCGGAGAATGACGCCCAAGGGTTATCCAGCTTTTGCTTTGTCAAATGCTAGATCAGAAAGACATAGCAAGGACATAAACCTATGGGAACCGTGAGCCAATCCCACCATTCAATTAGGTTTCTATCTTTGTATTTATAAATTTAGAGCACCCAATTATTTTTTTTTCCCAATTAAGGGGCAATGTAGCATGGTCAAACCTGCACATCTTTGGGGTGTGGGGGTGAAACATAAGCAAACACAGGGAGAATGTGTAAACTCCACACGGACAGTGACCCGGGGCCGGGATCGAACCCGGGTCCTCAGCGCCGTAGCCCCAGTGCTAACCACGTGCCGCCCCTGCTGATTTCTATCTTGACTCCATCTACCCATCTTGGTTCCAAAGCTCTTTATCCTTGCCCAACAAAAGTAAAGACCTGCAAAGATTATTCAGCCAGTGCAATCAATCGCCCACTGCCGTCTCTAGAGGTTTGGAATCACTCCCTTTGTATGTCGAAGTCCAAAATGGCGAAAGTTCAGATGGTGCAATGTGTTATCAGCAGCAAAGGCATTTACCCACTCTTAGAAAAAAAGAATTGAACACGATCTTGACAAAGGTAGTAACCTATTTAGAGTCGCACCGCTCCATCTCACCGCTCCACCTCACCTCTGGAGTTTGAAGCTCTAGTTGTTGATGAAACATTGAGATTCACACCTGCCCACCATCTATTTATAAGTCACAAATCAGCATCATCACTGGTAAGTCTGGAATTTATTACCCATCCCTAATTGCCCTTGGTGAGCTGCCTTCTTGAACCGCTGCAGTCCCTATGATGTAGGTACTGCCTAGGTTTTTGTCTCAGCAATGATTTGTTTTTCCAATTAAGGAGCAATTTAGTGTGGCCAATCCACCTACCCTGCACATCTTTTTGGGTTTATGGGGGTGAGACCCATGCAGACGCGGGGAGGATGTGCAAACTCCACACGGACAGTGACCCGGGGCCGGGATCGAACCCGGGTCCTCAGCGCCATGAGGCGGCAGTACTAACCACCGCATCACTGTGCCGCACCGCCTCAGCAATGATGAAGTAACGGGTGACATGTTTCCAAGTCAGGATGATGTGTGACTTGGAGGGTAGGTTGCAGGTACCTAGTTGTTGTTTCCCTGTATCTGCTACCCTTGTGCTTCTAGATGGCAGAGGTTGCAGGTTTGGGAAGTGCCGTCAAGTTAAGCCTTGGCAAGCTGCTGAAGCAGATCTTGTAGATGGTGCGTACTGGCTGCGCTCATGCTTATTTCACCCTGGTTTTGTCATTATCTACTATTTCTTTTTCCAGTCAGAGATGCCTGCGTGAAACATGTGAAATAGTTTCGACCGAGTGCACGTGAGCTTGCATTACTGTACGGCACAAAAGCACATCAGCTGATGAGGTTGGGAAATGAAGCCAAACACACAGTTCTTTCAGTGAAACTAAAGTTCACACATTGTTGCAATGCTTGGTTGCAGAACGGAAATGTTTGATCACAGCCAGGAGGCTCAGTACAGAAACTACATAAATTAACACATTATGCATTAAAATGGAAATCTCTCCCCTCGCCTCCTTCTCTGTTCTCTGGCACTTCGAAGGACATTATTTGGTTCTATGGATTTAAGGTCCTTCAGATGCCAGTGTTCTTCCTTCATGTGAGTCTTACTCTGCTGCAGTCCCAAACTGTATTCCTCCTTCTGCCAACACAACAAAAAACACTTCCATTTTAAAAAAGAATGTTTCCAATTAAGGGGCAATTTATCGTGGCCAATCCACCGACCCTGCACATCTTTGGGTTGTGGAAGTGAGACCCACACAGACATGTGGGCAGCACGGTGGCACAGTAGTTAGCACTGTTGCTTCACCGCTCCAGGATCCCAGGTTCGATTCCCGGCTCGGGTCACTGTCTGTGCGGAGTCGGCACGTTCTCCCCCTGTCTGCGTGGGTTTCCTCCGGGTGCTCCGGTTTCCTCCCACAGTCCAAAGATGTGCAGGTTAGGTGGATTGGCCATGCTAAATTGCCCCTTAGTGTCCAAAAGGTTTAGGTGGGGTTACGGGGATAGGTTGGAAGTGTGGGCTTAAATGGGGTGCTCTTTCCAAGGGTCGATGCAGACTTGATGGGCCGAATGGCCTCCTTCTGCACTGTAAATTTAATGGCGAACGAAAAACACTTCAGTATGCACTTTTGCCATTATGTTTTGGATCCTTGCACATAAAATAGCTGCTTCTTTGCGCTACATAATCGTAGTCACTGCACTTTTAAAGTCATTTATATTATGCCTGGTGTTTCGAGGTTTGTTCTTGTTGCTCTGGAGAAAAAGGCAACTCTGGCCAGGCAATATTTGCTGCTCATCTCTCATTGCCCCAAAAGCATTAGGAGTCATCCACCTGTCAGACCTGGTGGAGGGGACTGATTGTCTTCCAGAAAGGTCAGCAATGAACGAGGTGGGTCTTCGTGACATACCAGCATTTTATGGTCATTTCTTGGTGCCAGCCAGCCTTTCAATCTTAGAGTTGAACGGGAGTTGAACTTATGAATCTCATGTTACCCTGTGCCATAACAGTGAAACATCCTGAGGGGACTTGACAGGGCGGATGCTGAAGGAATGCTTTATCTTCAGGAAGAGACTAGAACTAGGGACCATAGCTTAAAAATAACAAGTCTCCGAATTAAGACTGGTTGTGAGTCTTCGTATCAATGCAGAAATCCCTATAGCATCGAGCGAGTTCCAATATAACCAGTTAGATTTTTTTTTAAATGGCCGATTCCCGTTCACCACGTTATGGCTTGGGCAGTGTAATAAACAAGCCAACTGGCTGATTGACCAGGTCAATTGGTGGTTAATTATCGTTTTAAACATGGCAGAGTGGGTAATCAATTTCAGTGCCCTCCACCCACCATATTGTGGGGACACCGAGGGTGAATGGGAAGTGGGCGGGCAGCATTTACTGAACAATCTCAAGTGTGCCAAGACTTAGACTAACAATCGATGGAAGATTATCAGCCGGGCTCACAATGTAGCTCACTTACACTTGCTAGAAGCTACATGCATTCGTACACAGTGGCTTCTCTGCAGGCAAAAGGAATATGCCCAGGCATTGTGCCTTTTTTGAATTTAACAAAAGAGGCTAATAGTGTCCTGGTGCATTCTCCATGGCAACACCGTGACCAATCAGGTTTGACTCGCAAACCAATCATCACCCTTTTCGCGTGCAGTATAAATTGTTGTTGCCTTTGAACTTCAGCATCTGTCCTGATGAATTCGAGAGGGAAAGCTTCGATGGTATGTCTCTTTTATCAGCACTAAAGTGATAAAGGACTGGAAATGAGTCTAAACTACTGTTTGATTGACGATCAAAACTCATTCAGTGTGTTAATGTTAGTCTGTTTACTTTCTTTTTAAAAAAATATATTTTATTCAAATTTTTCGGCCAAACAAAACAGTACAAAGGTTTTCCCCCTTTTTGCAACAATAAAACAATATAAATAACAGTGACTGTTTTTAACAAATAAATAAATAATATATAAACTAAATGGCAACTGCCATAACAAAAATAATAGCTCTCCCAAATAATAAAATCAAGCAATCCAATATACATAACCAAGTACAAATATCTATACAAAAACACCCCTGAGGACCCACCTGGGCCCTTCCCCCCTCCCTCCACATCCCCCCCCCCCCCCCCCGCCTCCCCCCTGGGTTGCTGCTGTTACCTTCCCATTTCCTTTATTGTTCTGCAAGGTAGTTAATGAACGGCCGCCACCGCCTGGTGAACCCTTGAGCCGAACCCCTTAGTGCGAACTTTATCCGTTCTAGTTTTATAAACCCTGCCATGTCGTTTATCCAGGTCTCCACGCCCGGGGGTTTGGCTTCCTTCCACATAAGCAATATCCTTCGCCGGGCTACTAGAGACGCAAAGGCCAAAACATCAGCCTCTCTCGCCTCCTGCACTCCCGGCTCTTCTGCAACCCCAAATATAGCCAACCCCCAGCCTGGCTCGACCCGGACCCCTACCACCTTCGAAAGCACATTCGCCACCCCCACCCAGAACCCCTGCAGTGCCGGGCATGACCAAAACATGTGGGTGTGATTTGCTGGGCTCCTCGAGCATCTCCCACACCTATCCTCTACCCCGAAAAATTTACTGAGCCTTGCTCCGGTCATATGCGCCCTGTGCAAAACCTTGAATTGTATCAGGCTAAGCCTGGCGCACGAGGACGAAGAGTTTACCCTACGTAGGGCATCTGCCCACAGCCCCTCTTCAATCTCTTCTCCCAGCTCTTCTTCCCATTTTCCCTTCAGCTCATCCACCATGATCTCCCCCTCGTCTCTCATTTCCCTGTGTATATCCGACACCCTACCATCCCCCACCCATGTCCCTGAGATCACTCTATCCTGAATCTCCTGTGTCGGGAGCTGCGGGAATTCCCTCCCCTGTTGCCTCGCAAAAGCCCTCAGTTGCATGTACCGAAATACATTCCCTTGGGGAAACCCATATTTTTACGTCAGCGCTCCCAGACTCGCAAACGTCCCGTCTAGAAACAGATCCCTCAGTTGCACAATCCCAGCTCTCTGCCATGCTCTAAATCCCCCATCTATTCTCCCTGGGACAAACCTATGATTATTTCTTATCGGGGACCGCACCGAGGCTCCCGTCATTCCCCTATGCCGTCTCCACTGCCCCCAAATTTTCAGTGTTGCCACCACCACTGGACTTGTGGTGTATTTCTTCGGGGAGAACGGCAACGGCGCCGTCGCCAGTGCTTGTAGGCTGGTTCCTATGCAGGACGCCATCTCCAATCTCTTCCACGCCGCTCCCTCCCCTTCTCCCATCCACTTACACACCATTGAGATATTAACGGCCCAATAATACTCACTTAAGCTCGGTAGTGCCAGTCCCCCTATCCCTGCTACGCTGCAAAAAACCCCTCCTCACTCTCGGGGTCTTCCCAACCCACACAAAACTCATGACACTTTTCTCGATTTTCTTGAAAAAAGCCTCCGTGACCATCACCGGGAGGCACTGAAACACAAAAAGGAATCTCGGGAGGACTACCATTTTGACCGCCTGCACCCTACCCACTAGTGACAGGGGCACCATGTCCCATCTCTTAAAATCCTCCTCCATCTGTTCCACCAATCGTGTTAGATTTAGCCTATGTAAGGTTCCCCAACTCCTGGCTATCTGAATCCCTAAGTACCGGAAATCTCTTGTTACCTTCCTCAGCGGTAAACCATCTATTCCCCTACTCTGCTCCCCCGGGTGCACCACAAACAACTCACTCTTCCCCATATTCAATTTGTACCCCGAGAATTCCCCAAACTCCCTGAGTGTCTGCATTATCTCAGGCATCCCCTCCACTGGGTCCGCAACATACAGCAGTAAATCATCTGCATACAATGATACCCGGTGTTCTTCTCCTCCCCTGAGTACTCCCCTCCACTTCCTGGAGCCCCTCAATGCTATGGCCAGGGGCTCAATTGCCAATGCAAACAGTAACGGAGACAAGGGACACCCCTGTCTTGTCCCTCTATAAAGACGGAAGTAGTCAGACCTCTGCCTGTTCGTGATCACACTTGCCACCGGGGCCCAATATAGCAGCTGTACCCATCCAATAAACCCTTCTCCAAAACCAAATCTCCTCAACACTTCCCACAGGTAGTCCCACTCCACTCTGTCGAATGCTTTCTCGGCGTCCATCGCCACCACTATCTCTGCCTCCCCCTCTGGTGGGGGCATCATCATCACCCCTAGCAGCCTCCGTATGTTCGTGTTCAGCTGTCTCCCCTTAACGAACCCAGTTTGATCCTCGTGGACCACCCCCGGGACACAATCCTCTATCCTCATCGCCATCACCTTGGCCAGGAGCTGAGCATCTACGTTCAAAAGGAAAATGGGCCTGTAGGACCCACACTGCAGCGGGTCTTTTTCCTTCTTCAAAAGTAACGATATCATCGCCTCCGACATAGTCGGGGGCAGCTTCCCCCTTTCCCTGGCCTCATTAAAGGTTCTCATCAAAAGCGGGGCCAGTAGGTCCATATATTTCCGATAAAATTCCACCGGGAACCCATCCGGTCCCGGGGCCTTCCCCGCCTGCATGCTCCCAATCCCCTTTATCACCTCCTCCACCTCAATCTGTGCTCCCAGTCCCGCCCTCTCCTGCTCCTCCACCTTCGGGAATTCCAGCTGATCCAGGAAATGCATCATTCCCTCCTTCCCTTCCGGGGGCTGAGCTTTATACAACCTCTCATAAAATGCCTTGAACACTCCGTTCACTCTCTCCGCTCCCCGTTCCATCTCTCCCTCCTCATCTCTCACCCCACCTATCTCCCTCGCCGCTCCCCTCTTCCTCAATTGTTGGGCCAGTAGCCGGCTCGCCTTCTCTCCATACTCATACTGTACACCCTGTGCCCTCCTCCACTGTGTCTCTGCCTTATCCGTGGTCAGCAGGTCAAATTCCACATGTAACCTTTGTCTTTCCCTGTACAGTCCCTCCTCCGGTGCCTCTGCATATTGCCTGTCCACCCTCAGAAGTTCTCTCAACAATCGCTCCCTTTCTTTACTCTCTTGCTTCCCTTTATGTGCCCTTATGGATATCAGTTCCCCTCTGACCACCGCCTTCAACGCCTCCCAGACCACTCCCACCTGAACCTCTCCGTTGTCATTAAGCTCCAAGTACCTTTCGATACACCCCCTCACTCTTAGACATACCCCCTCATCCGCCAATAAGCCCATATCCATTCTCCAGAGTGGGTGCTGTTCTTTTTCCTCTCCTACCTCCAGATCTACCCAACGTGGAGCGTGGTCCGAGATGGCTATGGCCGTATACTCCGTCCCTGTCACCTTCGGGATCAGTGCCCTTCCCAGGACAAAAAAGTCTATCCGTGAATATACCTTGTGAACATGGGAGAAAAATGAGAACTCCTTACTCCTAGGCCTAATAAATCTCCAGGGGTCTACTCCTCCCATCTGCTCCATGAAGTCCTTAAGCACGTTGGCCGCTGCCGGCCTCCTCCCGGTCCTGGACCTCGACTGGTCCAGCCCTGGATCAAGCACCATATTGAAGTCTCCCCCCATTACCAACTTTCCCGCCTCCAGGTCCGGGATACGCCCCAACATACGCCTCATGAAGTTTGCATCATCCCAGTTCGGGGCGTATACGTTCACCAGAACCACCGCCTCCCCTTGCAATCTGCCACTCACCATCACGTATCTACCCCCACTGTCCGCCACTATGGTCTTTGCCTCAAACAGTACCCGTTTCCCCACTAAAATAGCCACCCCCTTATGCTTCGTATCTAGACCTAAATGAAACACCTGTCCCACCCATCCTTTACGTAGTCTAACCTGGTCTGTTTGTTTCAGGTGCGTCTCCTGCAACATAACCACATCTGCCTTTAATTTCTTTCGGTGTGCGAGTACCCGTGCCCTTTTAATCGGCCCATTCAGCCCTCTCACGTTCCACGTGATCAGCCGGGTTGGGGGGCTCTTTACCCCCCCCCCCCCCCCCCCCCCTTGTCGACTAGCCATCCCCTTTTTTAACCCAGCTCCTTACCCGGTTCCCACGTACCCGTATATCCCACCGACGGTGCCCTCCCGTCTCGACCACCCCACCCCATAACAGCTCCCCCTTCCCCTTAGCAGCAGCAACCCAGTTAACTCCCTCCCCCCCCTCCGCTAGATCCCCCTCTAGCGTAATTACACCCCCCATGTTACTCCCAGAAGTCAGCGAACTCTGGCTGACCTCGGCTTCCCCGTTTGCCCTCGGCCTCTCACTGTGCGAGGCCCCCACCTTCCTGCGTCCCTGTTCCCGCCATAATTACCCTAGCGCGGGAGCAACTCCCGCGTTTCCCACTCGGCCCCGCCCCTAATGGCGCAGTTCCCTTCTCCTTCCCCTTTCCTTCCCACCGGCGCCCACAGTTCCTCGTACTCCCCCCTCCCCCAATGAGGGGAAGAGAGAAAAGTTACAGGATTGAAAAATTAACAAATTGAAAAATCATCCCCCCCCTTCCCCCTTCCCCTTCCTCGCCCCACATAATCACCCCACCACTTTATCCCAGAAGCTCTTTCTCTCGCCAGACTATTCCAGCTTCTCGTCCACAATGGATGTCCACGCCTCTTCTGCCGTCTCAAAGTAGTGGTGCTTCCCTTGGTGTGTGACCCACAGTCTCGCCGGTTGCAACATTCCAAATTTAACCTTCTTTTTGTGAAGCACTGCCTTAGCCCGATTTAAACTTGCCCTCCTTCTCGCCACCTCCGCACGCCAATCCTGGTATACGCGGATCACCGCGTTCTCCCACCTACAGCTCCGAGTTTTCTTCGCCCATCTTAGGACCATCTCTCTGTCGTTGTAGCGGTGGAACCTCAGCACTATGGCTTGAGGTATTTCTCCAGCCTTTGGTCTTCGCGCCAGAACTCGATAAGCTCCCTCCACCTCCAAAGGGCCCGTCGGGGCCTCCGATCCCATTAACGAGTGAAGCATCGTGCTCACATATGCCCCGACGTCCGCCCTCTCTGCGCCTTCGGGAAGACCCAGGACTCTTATATTCTTCCTCCTCGAATTATTCTCCAGGGCTTCCAACCTCTCCACACACCTTTTGTGCTGTGCCTCGTGCGTCTCTGTCTTCACCACCAGGCCCTGTATTTCATCTTCATTTTCAGCAGCCTTTGCCTTCACGAACCGAAGCTCCAGCTCCTGGGTCCTCTGCGCCTCCTTTAGCCCTTCAATCGCCTGTAGCATCGGGGCCAACACCTCCTCCTTCAGCTCTTCCACACAGCGCCGCAGGAACTCTTGTTGCTCCGGGCCCCATACCAAACGGCCACCTTCCGACGCCATCTTGCTTCGAGCTTCCCTTCCTTGCCGCTGCTCCAAAGGATCCACTGCAATCCGGCCGATATCCTCTCCTTTTTCCATATATATCCGGGGGAATTCCCTTCTATTGCACCGCACAGTGATTTTTGCCGTTAAAATTGCCGTTGGGGCTCCTAATAAGAGCCCAAAAGTCCGTTCCAATGGGAGGTGCCGAAACGTGCGACTCAGCTGGTCATCGCCGCACCCGGAAGTCTCTGTTTACTTTCTAATTGACGTGCGAAGATTGAGCATTGTGAGAATGGGTGTGTTGGGACCATAGTCGGGAGGTGGAGGAGGGAGGCAGCTGGAGGCTGGGCCCATGTGATGAAACTTCCTGGAATGTGCCCCACCAGAGTTGGTAAACCGAGGAGCATTCTGTCCTCAGCCCTCCTCGGGAAATACGTGTTCTATTGTAGTTCCCCCCCGATAAATCACCTGTAACCTGGATGGTGAACATGGTGCCCACGCACCCTCCCTTCAATGCACGGCTACTGTTTGGCGACTTGGAGATGGCAGAGCGCTGGCATGTCAGCCAGTTAAAATCCAATTAACCAGCTTTTCATCTGTGCTCGCCACCACACTTATCATCCGACACGTAGAGAGCAAGACAAAGTCCAAAGTTTTATTTGCTCATTTCTAAGCGCAGGAGGATTGTGTAAACATTGCTAATTCCCGACATTGGAAACAGTCCAGTGGGCAACATTGCTTGGAAAGTTAACCAAAAAGTTAAGAAACTGTTTATTAAAACCGGTGTGTTTTTATTTTCCCTGCTGATCCTCAAGTGACACATTTGCTGAGAATCAAACTATCCCTCAAAAATCCCAAATCATTAGAAGTCTTCTGTGGTTAAAAATTCAGTCCTCAAGTACCTATCTATTTATATCGTTTCGAGCTCTTGTGTGTTTGTGAGTCCCGACTTAATTTAAAAAGAAATGATTAAAGGCTTTATCGGCGTGGGATGTTTAAAGGAATATTGTCACCTCTTTTACAAAGTACTTGGCAAGTTTGTATTGTGTTAAAATGGGTGACGCATTGACGCTGTCACACATCGTCAGCTTTCAGCTGTTAGCTTTTCTAGCTTTTAGTTCATGTCGGCCTTGGCTCAGCACGCTTGCCTTGGAGTCAGAGGTTCCATGTTCAACCTCCCAGGATTTGGGTGCAAGAATCAAGGCAGATACAAACACTGAGAGAATGCTGGTCGTTGACATCTTTTGGGTGAGATGTTAAAACCAGGTCCTAATTGTCCTATCCACTCAGGTGGATAGAAACGATCTCAGGGTACAATTTCAAACAAGAGCCATTCTTTATTCTTCAATCAACTTCAGAAGGAACGGTTGTCTGGTCATTATCACATTGCTGTTTGTGGGAGCTTGCTGTGTGCAAAATGGCTGCCCTGTTTCCCACATTACAACAGTGACCGCATTTCATTGAACCTGGGCCATTCTTGCTTCCCGTGCTTAACGACTCGGCAGTTGGAATGGACTATTGGTCCAGTGATTGTGTAACTGGAGGGCAGCTTGTGATGTTTGTACGAGGTCAAGGGTTACACAAAATTTCTGTTAGACAGCTAACTTATCCCAGCAGCTTGAAAGCATCAATAATAGTCACAAACCACACACCATATACAAAACACACATCCACACACCACAGACACCATACACACACACACCATATACAAAACATACATCCACACGCCATACACAAGCTATGCACACACACAGACCATATACAAACTACACAAACACACCATACACAAACCACATACAAACCATGCACGCACCACACACAAACTATACCCAAACCACACATATATGTCATACACAAACCACACACCTACAAACCATACACAAACCACATACACCACATGCAAACCACACACACAACTATACACACACCACAAGCGCATCATACATTCACATAGACACACCACACACAAAGCACACACATACCACAAAGAAACCACACACAGCCACACCACACACATACCATACACAAACCACACACAAACCATACACAATCCACACACCATGCACACACCGTACACAAACCACACACATGCAAACCATACACAACCACACACAAATCGTACATCACGCACACACAACCATACACAAATCACACACATCATACACAAACCACACACACACAAATCATATGCAAACCACACATATACACACTAGTTACACATACACACCAGACACACTCACAAGAGTACACAAACCACACATACACACAAAGGCCACGCACACACATGCCCCCAGACACACAAACCCCCACACACGTGCATCCCCCTCCCCCACCCCACATGCACACACAAGCCATTCACACACACACACACACACAAACGCCAGTGATGGGACTCTGAGAGATGCCACTGGAGTTCCTCCTCTTTACAATCCTTGGATTCTGTAGTCGTTCAGTCCCTCCCTTTGATGCCGAAGGCAAAGCCTTGGATGAAACAACAGAGGGTGACTGGTCCCAATTCAACTCTCCGGCTACCAAGCAGAGCTTTCCATTTGTTCAAAACATGCAGCTTCTCTGCTGCTAGACCTCTGAAAAGTGTTGGGAGCTCCCTAATGAGTTAGACCACAAAATTCAATCTCTTACCTAATGTACACGATGCAGGGGACCAACATGGAACCTCTACAGTCTTCAGTTACCGTACCAGAGCTCGCAAAGGGACAATGCACTCATTTGTAGCAACACCGTCTACAAGCCAGGAGTAATATTTCCCAAGGGTTCTCTGATATGAACAGGATGATATAATACCTAAGAGCTCACGACTGACAGCTTTATTGCATATTCAAGGTCACTTTATCATTTCCAAGGGGCAGACGAGCACAAAACTGTCAATATAATATATTTTGATTATTCCGACCTTGTTATAATCAACCTTCTCAAAAACAGGCAAATGCTCTCAGTTGCTTCAAGCTGACGAGGGCTATTGCCCTCGATCGGTCCCTGCGAAGCCAGAGAGAGCAGCATGTGACCCAGATTGAAAGGGTGTGCCAGGAGGTCTGAGAGTTCGCAACCCTGGTGACCCCGAGAGGGAACGAGCGACAGAAGAAGATTGTGTATCGGTGTTTGTTGTGAACAGTCCTCTTGGTTCTGAGTCAGAAGGTTTTGAGATGCAAGTCTCCAGTTCTTCAGCACTTCATTGGGGAAGGCACTCCAGTGCTCAAGAAGCGCTGATGCCGTCTTTCAGGCGAGCCATTAAATCGAGGCCTTTCAAGTGGATGCAAGAGATTCCACGACACTACTTCGAAGGAGGTCAGGAGAGTTTACCGCAGCATTTATCCCTCACCCAGCCTCTCTAAAACAAAGTATCTGCTCAGTGCTTTTTGTGGAAGCTTACTGTACACGAAATGGCTGCTGCTGCCTTTCCTTTTTTACAATCGTGATTACACTTCAAAAAGACTTCATTGGATGCAAAGTGCTTTGGGGAGCCTTGTAGTTGTAAACGGTGCTACAGAAATGCAGAGCCACAGAATTGTTGCGGTGCAGAATGGCCCATCCTGTCCGCACCGACTCTCCAAACGAGCAGCGTGACTTAGAGCCGTTCCCCTGTCTTTTCCCCGCACCCCTGAACATTGTCGCTATTCATCTAAGCCCCTCTTGACTTGACTCGATTGAACCTGCCTCCACCACATTCCAGGCAGTGCATTACAGACCCAAACCACTCGTCGCGTCAAAACCTTTTTTTCTCACGTCACTTTTACCTCTTTTGGAAATCAGTTCAAATCTGTGCCCTCTCGTTCTTGATCCTTTTCACCAATGGGAACAGCTTCTCCCTGTCTACTCTGTCCATCTCCCTCATGATTCTGAGCACCTCCATCAAATCTCCTCTTCGCCTTCTTCTCTCCAAGGGGAACATTCCCAACCTTCCCAATTCATCCTCACAACTGAAGTTTCTCGGGCGGGATTCTCCCATCGGGCGGCTAAATGCTGACGCCAGCGGATAAACGGGAGTATTTTACTCCGGCGTCGGCTCCCGTTCCGGGACCCCATTCTGCGGCCAACAGTGGGGTAGCACGCAGCTGGAGCAGCCCACGCCGCTCCAGCTTCGATCCCGGCCTGAACCCGGCGCCGCGGGGTCCGCGCATGCGCAGTGGCCTTCTTCCCCGCGCTGGCCCCAACACCAAATGGCGCAGGGCTACAGGAGCCGGCGTGGAGGAAAGGAGGCTGGGGGGGGGGGCAGAGAGGCCGGCCCGCCGATCGGTGGGCCCCGATGGCGGGCCAGGCCACTACGGAGCCCCCCCCCCCCAACCCTCCCTCCATCTCCCGCGCCACTACTCTCGTCCCCTCCCCTTCCTCCCAGAACAAGGATAGAGGCCCCCTCGTTCTCACATTTCACCCCACCAGCCTCCGTATGCAAAGCATAATCCCCCGCCATTTTCGCCAACTCCAGCGTGATTCCACCACCAAACACATCTTCCCTTCACTCCCTCTGCCAGCATTCCGCAGAGACCGACCCCTCCGAGATAATCTAGTCCTCTCCTCCACCATACCCAACACCTCTCCCATCACCCATGGCATCTTCCCATGCAATTGCAGAAGGTGTAACACCTGCCCCTTTACCTCTTCCATGCTTCACATCCCAGGCCCAAAACACTCATTCCAGGTTAAGCAGCGTTTCACTTGCACCTCTTCCAATTTGGTCTATTGCATTCGCTGCTCCCAATATGGTCTCCTCTATATCGGAGAGATCAATCGCAGACTGGGTGATCGTTTCGCTGAGCACCTTCGGTCTGTGCGCATTCAGAACCCTGACCTTCCTGTTGCTTGCCATTTTAATGCAAGACCCTGCTCCCATGCCCACATGTCTGTCCTTGGCCTGCTACAATGTTCCTGTGAAGCTCAACGCTAACTGGAGGAACAACACCTCATCTCCCGGCTAGGCACGCTGCAACCTTCCGGTGTCAACGTCGAATTCAACAACTTCAGATGATTAGGTCTACCCATCTCGACCCATTTGTTTTCATCCCATTTCATTTCAACTGTTTTTTACCATTTCTTTCTCTCTTGTTTTTCTTTACATAGCCCCCATCTTATCCACCTTTCCTTCCCCTTTCTCCCCTTTGCTTCCCCCTTCCCCTCCCCCCACATCTGTCACAGTTTACCCTCTGATGTTAGTTTCTCTGCAGTTTGGCCTTCACATCTTTTGTTCTCTCTGGGGACTGCCATTAGCACTCTTTCCCTTTGCTCTCTGTGCTATTAGCACCCTATTTCCCTGGGTTTTTGTGGCTATGACTCATCTTTCATTCTCACTCCACAGTACAAATATTTCCCACTTTCTCTGTCTTTAGCTTTGACAAAGGGTCACCTGGACTCGAAACGTTCGCTCGTTTCTCTCCCTACAGATGCTGCCCAGGCCTGCTGAGATTTTCCAGCATTTTCTTTTAGGAACAAGGGAGGAAGCTCCACGGGAAATATCTGCAATGTCTGTAAATAAGATGCAAAAGCAACTTACACAGAGTGGACGTTGGACAAGCTCAACTTCTGCACCCTTCTGATCTGTCAGTCAGCCCGATATACCTAATAATGTACTATGACATAGTCAGTAGGTCACACATTGACACAGAGAGGGAGGTAGCAGCAAGGGGTCAGGGAGGGATTACCTGCCATTGTTTAGAGTAAGAAGTTTTACAACACCAGGTTAAAGTCCAACAGGTTTGTTTCGATGTCACTAGCTTTCGGGGCGCTGCTCCTTCCTCAGGTGAATGAAGAGGTCTGTTCCAGAAACATATATAGAGACAGATTCAAAGATGCCAAACAATGCTTGGAATGCGAGTATTAGCAGGTGATTAAATCTTTACAGATCCAGAGATGGGGTAACCCCAGGTTAAAGAGGTGTGAATTCGACACCGAATGAACAGACATCGTGCGACAATCACCAGGCAGGAATGTTCCCTTCCAGTCGGGGAACACTTCAGCAGTCAAGGGCATTCAGCCTCTAATCTCCGGGTAAGCGTTCTCCAAGGCGGCCTTCAGGACGCGCGACAACGCAGAATCGCTGAGCAGAAACTTATAGCCAAGTTCCGCACACATGAGTGCGGCCTCAACCGGGACCTGGGATTCATGTCGCATTACATTCACCCCCCACCATCTGGCCTGCAAAATCCTACCCACTGTCCTGGCTTGACACAATTCACACCTCTCCCCTTTCGGGAGAGTCTAGTACTATGGAACACAGTTTAAAAATAAGGGGTCTCTTGTTTAAGACGGAGCTAAGGGGAAATATTTTCTCTCAGAGGGTCGTGAATATTTGGAATTCTCTTCCCCAGCGGTTGGTGAAGGCCGGGTCACTGACTAATTTTAAGGCTGAGGTAGATAGATTTTTTTTTAAATTATTACTTTTTCTGAGTTACCAAGCCAGGGCTCAGAGTGTGGTCAGGGGCGAACCCCTAATCCAGCTCCTTGCCTGCTCCAAAAACCAATTCAAATTGAATCCAATTCATGGTCCCCACAAGAGACATACCAGGGGCGCGATTCTCCGACCCCCCACCGGGTCGGAGAATCGCCGGGGGCTGGCGTGAATCCCGCCCCCGCTGTGTCCCGAATTCTCCGCAACCAGAGATTCGGTGGGGGGCGGGAATCGCACGGCGCCGGTCGGCGGGAATCACGCCAGTCGGCGGGCCCACCCCCGGCGATTCTCCGGCCCGCGATGGGCCGAAGTCCCGCCGCTGTCAACCCTCTCTAGCCTGCGTGGATTAAACCACCTACCTTACCGGCGGAATCAGGCAGCGCAGGCGGGCTCCGGGGTCCTGGGGGGGGGGGGGGGCGCGGGGCGATTTGGCCTTGGGGGGTGCCCCCACGGTGGCCTGGCCCGCGATCAGGGCCCACCGATCGGCGGGCGGGCCTGTGCCGTGGGGGCACTCTTTTTCTTCCGCCTTCGCCATGGTCTTCACTATGGCGGAGGCGGAAGAGACCCCCTCCCCTGCGCATGCACGGGGATGCCGTGAGCGGCCGCTGACGCTCCCGCGCATGCGTCGCCCGGCGAAGTCCTTTCGGCGCCAGCGTGCATGGCGCCAAAGGCCTTTCCCGCCAGCCGGCAGAGCGGAAACCACTCCGCCGCGGGCCTAGCCCCTCAAGGTGAGGGCTTGGCCCCTAAAGGTTTGGAGAATTCCACACCTTTGGGGTGGCCTGACGCCGGAGTGATCCGCGCCGTTTTTGGCGCCGGGTAGCGGACATCGCTCCAGTTTGCGGGGAATCCCGCCCCAGATCTGAGCCAAATGGCAGAGCAGATGCTACACTTGATATTAGCCAAAAGGCCGAGAAGTGATGGTAGAGATGATTCTTGACTAACATGGGAATCAAAGGTTATCGGGGTAGTCGGCAATTTGGAGTTGAGGCAACAATGTCAGCATGATCTTATTGAATAGGGGAGCAGGCTCGAGGGGCCGAGTGGCCTACTCCTACTGTTAATTGCTGTTTCGTACAATGATCAATGACATCAATTCTTTCCTCTCTGCTGCTCTTTTGTGTCTCAGTTCAAAACTTGATTTTCAGACCATAAGAATTTTTAAGCAGGGACAGGAGTAGGTTATTCGGCCCCCATGGCTCCTCCATCATTTGCAAAGAATCATAGAATCCCTACAGTGCAGAAGAAGGCCATTCGGCCCATCGTGTCTGCACTGACGCTCCGAAAGAGCACCCTACCCAGGCCCAATCCCCGCCCATAACCCTATCTAACCGATCTAGATGGCACGGTAGCACAGTGGTTCGCACTGTTGCTGCACAGCGCCATGGTCCCAGGTTCGATTCCCGGCTTGGGTCACTGTCTGTGCGGAGTCTGCACGTTCTCCCCGTGTCTGCGTGGGTTTCCTCCGGGTGCTCCAGTTTCCTCCCACATGTCCCGAAAGACGTGCTGTTAGGTAATTTGGACATTCTGAATTCTTCATCTGTGTACCCGAACAGGTGCCGGAATGTGGCGACTAGGTGCTTTGCACAGTGACTTCATTGCAGTGTTAATGTAAGCCTACTTGTGACAATAAAGATTATTATTATTAACCTAGCCTTTGGACGCTAAGGGGCAATTTAGCACGGCCAATCCATCTAATCTGTACATCTGTGGACTGTGGGAGGAAACTGGAGCACCCGGAGGAAACCCACGCAGACACGGGGAGAACGTGCAAACTCCACACAGACACCCAAAGTCGGAATTGAACCCGGGTCCCTGGCGCTGTGATGCAGCAGTGCTAACCACTGTGCCACCATACCGCTCATAGTTGATCTGTCTCAACTCAACCTTCCTGCACTATGTCCACATCTCCTGATTACCTCAGGGTCCAAACATCTATAGATCTCAGCCTTGAATTAACTCACTGGCTCGGCATCCGGAAACCACTGCGGCACAAAATTCCCAATATTCTCAGTCCTTTAGGCGAAGAAATTTCCCCTCATCCCGATGCTAAATGGCCGGCGATTGTTCCGAGTCAGGGACGGTGTGTGGCATGAGGGAAACATGCAGCTCGCGGTGTTCCGATGTGTCTGCTGAACCCTCCCGTCCTTCTAGCTGGTAGACGTCACGGATTTGTTGCTGCTGTTAAAGGAGCCTCACGGAGTTGCTGCAGTGCATCTTTTACATGGTATACACCCCGCCACCGTGGACTGTGTGCTCAGACTGTCACCCCAAGTAACTCCCCGGCCAGGGGGGGAACATCCTCCCAGCATCAATCCTGTCATGTTCCTTAAGAATGTTACGTTTCAATGCATTCTCCTCTCATTCTTTTAAACTGTGGTGAATAAGAAGTTTACTCAATCTCTCCGCGTAGAACAATCCCCTCTTACAAGGAATTAGTCCAGTCGCACTCCTTCCAAAACAATTATACCCTTCCTCAGGTATGGAGACCAAAATTGCACTCCAGAATATGGCCTCACCAAGGCTCTATATAATTCCAATCCCTTTCTAATAAAGGCTAACATACCCTTTGCTTTCCTGATTGCATAACCCGCATGTTAACTTTCTGTGATTTAGGTGACCCAGGTCTCTCTGAATGCCAACGTTTCCCAGTCAATCACCATTTAAAATATATTCTGCCTTTTTGTTCCCTAAAAAGTGCATCACTTCTCACTTGATCATATATCCCAAGTGCCTCCAGCCTCTCTGCAGCCTCTTCTAAATCCTCCTCAAAGCCTACTTCCCCTCCTAGCCTTGTTACTGTCAGCCTACTTGGGTATGTATACCACCAAGTCATGGTTCAGTGTTAGTGAGAGTTTTGTTTTTTTGGCCTGAAGTCCTCGACTCTCGAGAGGGAGGTTTGCTAAGGAGTTCAGATGCTTACTAAAGCAAACAAAGTTTCCAGCATCACCTTGGACAAATTGTAATCATTAACCCATGTGCAGTGCGCAAACATTTGACTGCACCATGTGGCTGCTGTGTTTTGCTACACAGTGACATTGTACCACCAGAGTGCTGTGGTCAAAGGTGTGTAATATTATCACAGAGATGGGGAGGGGCAGGGTTATGTCCAAATACATCTACAGTGTTTTTAGTTAAGTATGATACAGCGTGTTGTATTTTCGGATGAGACGTTAACCTGAGGGCTGACCCTTCATGTGGGCACAGATTGTATTTGAATAGCACGACGCTGCCCTGCCGAATAGTCATCCCGTAATCATCATCACTCAAACAGAATGTCTGATTCTGCGTCTCACTGCTCTTTTTATAGAATCCCTACAGTTCAGAAGGAAGCCATTCGGCCCATTGAATCGGCACTGACAATCTGAAGGGACACCCTACCTAGGCCCTCTCCCCAGCCCAATTCCCGTAACCCCACATAGCCTTTGGTCACTAAGGGGCAATTTAGCACGGCCGATCCAACCAACCTGGACATCTTTTGGACTGTGCGAGGAAACTGGAGCACCCGGAGGAAACCCTCGCAGACAGGGGAGAAAGTGCAAACTTCACACAGTCACCCGAGGTGCAATTGACCGCGGGTCCCTGGCGCTGTGAGGCAGCAGTGCTAACCACTGTGCCACCCTGCTGACACCTTGCTGCTTGCAAATTGGCTGCTGTATTTCCTTTCATTCAGTAGGGATATGGGCCAAATGGCATCCCTTTTGCATTGTATGATTATTATGATGTAAATGCAATTTCATTCTTCGTTCTTACGGGCTAGAAAAGCGTTTAAAAGTTCAATCTGTCTGGGTTACATTGCTGTGGGTCTGGAGTCACATGTTGGCCAAACCAGGCAAGGCTGGCAGATTTCCTTCCCTAAAGGACATTAGTGAACCAGATGGGTTTTTAGGAAATCGATTCATGGTCATCATTGGACTTTTAATTTCAGATATTTTATTGAATTTAAATTCCGCGAACTGCCTTGGTGGGATTTGAACCGGTCCCCAGAGTATTACCCTGGGTCTCTGCATTACTAATCCACCACTACGCCACTGCCACCCCCTTATGGCCTGGTCGATAATGTTCTTGCGAAGCATCTGCAAACACTTTACTGCTCTGGAGGTGATATATCTGCAAGTTGTCATTGTCACAATCATCTATCTCACTGCGAACTGTGGAAACTGGTTGCCTGCAAATGAGTTATTATTGTCGCCTGTTTAACGAGAGAAGACATTTCCCAAGCAATTAACTGGCTCCGGCATGTCTTGTGACATCCTGAGGTTGTGAAAGGTACCAGATGTAAATGGCAGTTCTCCCTTCCTTAAATAACCATTCCATCTTCAGCGATCATCCCTTACCTATCCAGCTCCAATACCGCAACCCCCCCCCCCCCCCCCGAGACGTTGCTTCAGGAAACAAAAACATCCTTCAAACTGTGAGGCATAGATCTGCCGGATTGACAAGTTATGTAAATAAAAACAAATACAGAACCTGGCAGCTTTGCATGCTCTGGGGATTTTCATTCTAATGAATAATCATTTGAAATCTTCTTCCCTTCAAAGGCTTTAGGAAGTCTCGCCTGACAGGCTGAAGACACATTGCTACGTGATGGCTCATAAATAAATCACAAACTGCAGAGCCCAAAATGCACACCAAGGAAACGATAATGAGGTTCTGACATCTGCACTGTTCCCCGGGAGCCTTGTATTACTCACACTGAACACTGCCTCTCGGGATAGGCAGGTCAGCACCACTGGGTGTCTGCAAATTCCCCCCAAAAATATTTAACCAAGGCGCTTGATTTCTTTTTAAAGGCAGGAATCCCAAGTTTTCTACCCGAGCCAGACAAAGGTGGAGACAATTCGCTTCTGAAAGCTTAGCTCTCTCTAATTATGCGATCGATCATCTGTCCTACTGATTATTCTCTGGCTCCAGTGAAGCCCCGAGGGACATTCTTTACCGTGTTAAAAGTAGTTGTTGTATTATCGGTCCTCAAGGATCCCATCAGCACTGAAAATACAATATGCATTCGAGCCAACCTTTTAAAAAAAATTTAGAGTACACAATTCATTTTTTCCAATTAAGGGGCAATTTAGCCAGAGGACGTTAGTCAGTCAGAAGGGGCTTTCCAGCAATGGTTGATGGGTTCATGGTGCATGGCCCATCACCAGAGGAATGGAATGAATGTTATTTTATGAATCTGCACCGCAAGTCGGAAATCTGTGCGCAGGCTGTCCAAAATTCACCCCCATTACAAAAATTCCCTGATTAAATGGGATATCAGACCCTGTGTGCAATACAAGATCATTATACCATGGTCCTTGTGGGAGTTTGCAGTGTGACTGCCCATTGTGGGTCCACCCACTATTTTGTGTTGGAGAATCTTGACGTTCAGATATTTTGGGTTGATTTTAATTCATTGTGGTATTGCTCACATTTATGTTTACGGGTGACAGTATTTTGTGCCATTAATCCTCCCTACACTTCTTTAAAAATAAATTTACAGTCAGAGAGACTAAAGTGATGGCTTTACAGCAGCACAAGTTAAATTTGTCTTTTAAGAACAAATGATAAGATGGTGCCTGTGATGCCAAAATAATAATAATAATCTTTATTATAATAATCTTTATTAGTGTCACGAGTAGGCTCGCATTAACGCTGCAGTGAAGTTACTGTGAAAATCCCCTCGTCGCCACATTCCGGCGCCTGTTCAGGTACACAGGGAGAATTCAGAATGTCCAATTCCCGTCTCTCGGCACTTGTGGGAGGAAACCGGATTAGGAGACGGATAGAGATTAGCCAGAGGTAATTTTGTGAAGGTGAAGAATGTGTTCAGAGCAAAAAACCCAAAATTGTAACAAGGGAAAAATTCACTCGAGGCCACATTCCATCTTGTGTACCTCGGAACCCCGGACAATGAATAAAGATCTGTGGAAGAAAGTAAAGGCCTTTGAAATGTGGATGTTACGACGTACGCTAAACACGCCCATGTGCAGACCGTAAGACGAATGACGGGGCGTGTGAAATTACAAGACCAAAAGAAAAAAGCAATTGTCAGTATTTCGGCCAATTAACCGGAGCTGAGAGACTACAGGAATATCTCTTCCGGAGGGAAAAGTGGGGGGGCAGCTGAAACAGGGGACGACCTAGGGGTAGGTGGGTGATTGACATCACAGAGTGGTTGGAGGAGAGCTACAGTGGACGCGGGAGGATGGCGCAAGATGGACACACCTGACGTAGACAGCAGATTTTGTGGTGCGAGCAGCTGCAGCAGCAAGAAGGACTAAATACACACTTATCACGATCACTGTTTCTCGAAGTACTACCAGGGGGTCAGAGTCCACCAATGGCAAGAAGCTGGTGCAGCATGACCTCAATCAAAGCGGCAGTTACTGCTCCACACGCCTCCTGCCGCAGTGATATTGACTTTTGTTTCCCTGGATATTACAGGATTGAAAGACGCCTTGTGCCAACGGCCACAAGCAGGGATCTGCAGCAGCCACACGACTTGAGGGAAAATTATCTTCTTCTAAGCGAAGTAACTGAAGCTACAGTGTAGGTCAGAATATTTCACAATGTTTCATGAAGCTTAGTGACAGCACCAACAGCAAATTGGATTTATGAAGCAGCCTTAAGGTAGTACAGTATCTCTAGATCTGGGGTGACTCTGCACCCATCTTCTTGGAATCTGGAAACCCAGCATCTCAGTGTCAGGTCTAATAAGACCATAGGATATAGGAGCAGAATTGGGCCATTCGGCCCATCGAGTCTGCTCCGCCATTCAATGATGGCTGATATGTTTCTCATCCCCATTCTCCTGCCTTCTCCCCGTAACCCCTGATCCCCTTATTCATCAAGAACCTCTCTATCTCCGTTTTAAAGACACTCAGTGATTTGGTCTCCACAGCATTAGTCAAAGAGAAGGCAGCACTCTCGGCCAACGTTCTTCCCTCAGCCAAGGCTAGCTAAAAATGGATTAGCTGGCCAGCTCATGGAATATTGCTGGCTGAGAACATTTGCTGCATTAGTCCTCTTGCATCTGAGTCGGAAGGTCATGGTGTTCAAGCCCCACTGCAAAGCACATATGCTAAGCGAGTGCTGCACTGTTGGAGGTGCCAGCTTTTAGATGAGCTGTTAAAGTGAGCCCCCAGCTGCCACAAACCAGAGCTTCTCCCCGGTCTTGACGACCACCACCTGAGCTCTCCAGGGGCTATTGCGGGCCTCTATGACTCCTTCCCGCAAGAGACGCAGGACCTCAGACCTAATAAATATTCTGTCCTGCATGCTATATCGCCTGCTGCGAGTGGCTACTGGCTTGCAATCAGCGGTGAGATTACGAAGAGGGAAGGAGGGTTGTCTTTCAGAGTGGCGAGGCTGCACACCGTGAGGGGGGGCAGGGGTCCGTCAAAGCTAAGCGTCAGGCTCTTGAGATTACATTGAAAATCGAGCCTTAAAAGGAGGGGGGCGCAGAGGTCTGGGAGCACATACAGCTGGAAATTAGTGTACTCAGCGCCCTGGACCGCTAAGGTTACCGTAGTGCACCCTCGGATTTGTACCAAGTGCGACCCGGAGGCGAGGGAAATTGTTGCGCCGGGAATATCGGGAGCGAGCAGCGGCTTACCAGATCCGGGTGGATGAAACTCTAGGTGCTCCCGGAGTCGAACAGGCAAGGTGTCTCGTACCCGTTAACCCGCACGGCCATCATTGAGCTCTTGACGTGCATGGGTCGCGACTGGTCCAAGGTGACTGCGCTGAGTTGAGGGTAACTGGCGGCGTGGTCGGCTGTGCTGAGGCGGCCCCCCGGTGACTGTCCGAGCAGGTCGTACGCGTCGAGCGGCGTAGCAGATGGCGGCCCCCATTGATCAAGTGTGGCGGGCATCGAGGAAGATGGCGTCCAAGGTCGCGGTCCCCATGGATCGCACGTGGCCGGCCGCGTGGGGGAAGATGGCCAAAATGGCGGCCCCCGTGAGTCGCACGTGCTGTGCGGAGTCGGCAGGCACGCTGCCACATTGCGAGGTCTGCGGGCCTGAGAGTCGGTAGTCCGGGTCTGAGAGTTCGCGTGCTGAGGCTTGGCGAGGCAGACCTTGGCGAAGTGCCCTTTTCGGCCGCAACTGTTGCAGTGCGCATTGTGGGCCGGGAAGTGCTGTCGAGGGTGTTGAGGCTGGCCGCAAAAATAACAAGGCAACCCCCCATGATGAGCGGGTGGGCGCGCAGCACAGGCCTGGGGTAGTCTCTGGTCGGGAGCCCACGAGAGGGTCGAGTGTTCGGCCGGAATTGCAGTGAGGCTCTGGAAAGCGACCTCCAGTGAAGTCGCCCGTTTCACCGTCTCGGCCCCTTTCTCGAGCAGTCGTTGCCGCACGTAATTTGATCTGACCCCCGCAACGTAGCCGTCTCGGACGGCGAGCTCCATGTGCAGAGTGGCCGGAACGGCCTGATAGTTGCAGTTGTGCGCGAGGGCTTTGAGGTCGCACAGATAGTCGTCGAGTGACTCCCCGGGGCACTGGCATCGAATAGTGAGAATATGTCACGCATATACCTCATTCACAGGCCGCACGTAGATGCGCTCGAGGATTGCGAGAGCGGCGGTATATGAGGTGGCCTCTTCGAGTTGCACAGAAATGCGGTGACTCACCCGTGCGTGGAGGAGACTCAATTTTTGTTTGTCCGTGACTGATGGAGTTGACGACGCGGCTAGGTAGGCCTTGAAACACCGCAGCCAATGTGAAAACATTTCCTTCACCTCCGCGGCCTGTGCATCGAGCTCCAGTCTGTCAGGTTTGAGGGCTGACTCCATAATCGTTTTTGTTCAGATAGTTAATTAAATTGATGTGACCATCAATCCACTCAAGGACTCGTGTCAGAGTAAAACAGTGGTTTTAATTAACCATCAACTTTGCCTGCCTGCGACTGGCACATACTGAGGACAGTCCCACAGGCCAGCTACTCTTATACTCCTTCAAAGGGGCGGAGCCATGGGCGGAGCCCGTACATGCTCCAACATCCTCCAACATCTCCCCCTGTGGGTGAAGCCATACGATGGCCCACAGATAAAACCCACAGGGTTAATAACATAGAACATAACTGGTGAATTAACTGTATTTACAAACATAGAACATAACCGGTGAATTAACTGTATTTACATTCACCACAGGTACGATCTCGTAACAGCCTAGAATTCCATTCATTTCAGTTCCCAAAGCACAGCCCACCAGTACCCGCAAAGCAATACTTAGGCCACACACTGCCAAGAGTGCAGTTTGGGGTGTGCCATTTTGGAAAAGGCAACACGCCATCAGAAAGTGGCACCCTTAACAAAGTAAACCAGCCCAATGGGCTTGAAGGCACAGCAAGCTTACAATCCCGAGCCACCCTAAGAAAAGCAGCTGATCGTAAAGAGTGATCAGTTTAAACAGATGAACAAGGGTGCAGGTTAGGAAAATGTCTTTAACAGATGATTGCTGGAACTTGAAAGCCTTGATTAAAGTAGGGATTATTCATTCCGTTAAGGGAAAATTAAATGGATATTTGAAACTGTTCCGATCAGTTAGAGACCAGTAATTTTTTGTTTAAAGTGGACAAAGTTTGAAATCCCAGTTATCGTCTAGGAGACTAAAGCCTCAAGATTCCATGGTTTTAAACCAACAAAATAAACCTTCCTATAGAGAGTCAACAAAGTAAATAGTACAATATCTATCTAATAATCTAACATTCAGAATTAGCATGAGGTAAGTCTGAACCAATGTGTAAACTGTGGTCAGCACATTAAATGACAGCTGTGATGAAAACAGATCCCGTGGATTCCACAGCGTCCCATCCAGCTGTCAGTGGCCACTGTGAGTCACACAATCTTATTAAAACTCTGTCTTCCTCACAAGATTTAATTTTCAAAGATCGAGCCCTTGAATTTCTCCATTGCTGCTCTGACTCGGACTCACTCAATGACTGCTCACTGATGGTTCAATCTCTTCTCCTGAAACTGTGTTCCACGGGAGTCACAAAGATGCACTGCCGCCTCTAATTACCAGCATACGTCCAACTCTTTAGCCGACCGCTAACTTCATTAAGCTGGAACTGCCCCTGGGCTTCTCCAAACCCTAGTCTCTTGGCTACACTGAGCTTTGGTTGGCTCTCAGGGATTCTTCTGAGCCCTCACGCTCTCCTGCATGGAACCTGTGACCATATGCTACCTTTTCAGCTCCGCAGGACATCTCCTGAACACCGGATGGCTCCCAGGGCCTATCTGTGAGCTACATTCAAAATGCATCCAACCACCTCTCCCAGCAATGCACAAATAAATTGATACCAAAGAATGTTTTTAAGCTCCACCCACCTCCATGACAACATCGTTTTTCAGGTGTCACTGAATTCTTTTAAACTAATTTAGCTCTAACTTCCAAAACAAAACAAATCTCTGTGTTAGCAGTGTAGACATCATCCCTCCAGCTCTTCAGCTAAGTAAGCCTCCCTGTTGTTATAGGATCTTTCCTTTCTAACTATTAACCCCTGAAGTCAATAAGGCCCAGTATTTTAAGTGTAATAGACTCCAAGCTGCTTTAATTGCATTTATAGTTAAACTTTAATCTTCCAGGGCTACAAATTACCTCCCAGGTAATAAGAATAATCATGAACTAGATATTTGCCACAAAACAATGGGGGCTTGAAGCTACAATGTTTGTAGTGAGAGGCACGAATGCTTCCAACTGAGTCGAGCTCAAACCTGCACCCTGCAGGACAAGCCTATAAATCTGAGTTCCTGGCTGGGAGCCTCCCAATCGGAAGTGTCATCAATGTTATGAGTTAAGGTAGATGTTGCCCATGATCTGTTGACTATTAAAACAAATGGTTATAAAATCTTGAGTAGGGCAGCACGGTGGCGCAGTGGGTTAGCCCTGATGACTCACGGCGCCGAGGTCCCAGGTTCGATGCTGGCTCTGGGTCACTGTCCGTGTGGAGTTTGCACATTCTCCCCGTGTTTGCGTGGATTTCGCCCCCACAACCCAAAGATGTGCAGGGTAGGTGGATTGGCCACGCTAAATTGCCTCTTAATTGGAAGAAAAAAATGAATTGGGTACTCTCAATTTATTTTTAAAATAAAATAAAATCTTGAGTAACTGAGGAGCATTGTAATAATTTACCCCTCTTAATGTTAGGTACAAATGTATTTGTAATTTTTCAAAGCCCTAGTGCGAGATTCACCTTTGCCCGACGGTGATATCGCAATTGCCGATCGGGCGCAGAATACCTTCCAATGCCCAAATCGGGGGCGGTGGTGGTTTGACCCCAGTTTTCAAGTCTCCGCGTCCTCCAAAATGGCATCATCGCACTGCGCACCGCACGGCGTTGAAACAAAGTTTGTGCGTCATTGGAAGGCCCTCCCGCAATGCTCTGCCCCCGATAGGCCATGTTCCCGACCGTGCGATTGGCGTGTTGTCTGAGCGGTCGGGAACCCGGCGTGGTGGCTGTGTCCAGCGCCGCCACGCTCGACCGGGATCCATGCCGCTGGCCGAGGGGGCTTCCGCGAGGGCTGGGGGGACTGGTGGAGAGGGACTAGGAGGTGGCAAGGGGGCAACCGGTGGTGTCGCTTTTGGCAGGTCGTGTTTGCGCACCGCCGGCATGTTGTACGGCGCGACCGCTGCAGGTCGACACCATGCGTATGCGCGGCCATGGACACGGCCATTCTCTGGCCGTTTTTGGTGGGGTAGCCGGGTGTTTCACCCGCTGTCGCCGCTAGCCCCTCACCTGTCCCAGAATCAAAGAACAAAGAACAAAGAAAAGTACAGCACAGGAACAGGCCCTTCGGCCCTCCAAGCCTGCGCCGACCATACTGCCCGTCTAAAATAAAATCTTCTACACTTCCGGGGTCCGTATCCCTCTATTCCCATCCTATTCATGTATGTCAATTTGCCCCTTAAACGTCACTATCGTCCCTGCTTCCACCACCTCCTCCGACAGCGAGTTCCAGGCACCCACTACCCTCTGTGTAAAAAACTTGCCTCGTACATCTCCTCTAAACCTTGCCCCTCACACCTTAAACCTACGCCCCCTAGTAATTGACCCCTCTACCCTGGGGAAAAAGTCTCTGGCTGTCCACTCTGTCTACGCCCCTCATAATCTTGTGGACCTCTTTCAGGTCACCCCTCAACCTCCGTCGTTCCAGTGAGAACAAACCGAGTTTATTCAACTTCTCCTCATAGCTAATGCCCGCCACACCAGGCAACATCCTGGTAAATCTCTTCTGCACCCTCTCTAAAGCCTCCACATCCTTCTGGTAGTGTGGCGACCAGAATTGAACACTGTACTCCAAGTGTGGCCTAACAAGGTTCTAATCAGCTGCAACATGACTTGCCAATTCTTATACTCAATGCCCCGGCCAATGAAAGCAAACATGCCGTCTGCCTTCTTGACTACCTTCTCCACCTGTGTTGCCCCTTTCAGTGACCTGTGGACCTGTACGCACAGATCTCTCTGACTGTCAATACTCTTGAGGGTTCTACCATTCACTGTATATTCCCTACCTGTATTAGACCTTCCAAAATGTATTACCTCATATTTGTCCGGATTAAACTCCATCTGCCATCTCTCCGCCAAAGTCTCCAAATGATCTAAATCCTCGGTGAGGGTTCGGCACCGATTTTAGTGTCGTAAAACGCCCGCAAATTCTCCATTTCAGCTGGCACTTGGCTGCTGAAACGGGAGAATCCAGTCCCTTTTTTTTAACTGCAAAGTTTTAAGAACATTGCAAAGATGAGAATGTTGATATGTCACGAGCAACATTCTTAACACGGGGGGACTTCCGGTGAGGTAATGTAGGGGGAAGAAGCGCACAAGGCAGCTGAAGTACTGCACTTTGTGCTCATTGCTCGCAGTATCGGTGCATTTTCTTTTGAAAACCCGTGGAATTAATGGGATAAGGATTCTGTATGATTGAAAGGCCCAGAAACGCCAGGAAAGTGAAGATGGACAGCAGAAGTTCATTGACAGAGTCTTCTCAGAGTTCATCGGCAGATAAAATGATGGAGGTACCCTCCACGCTGTGGGAAGCCCTTAAGGTGATCCTGAGGGGAGAGATTATCTCCTACAGTGCACGTGGTGAAGACTGCGAGGGCGGAGCGGCAGAGGATAGTGGTCTCAATTCTTTTTTTCCTCTTTTTAAAAATAAATTTAGAGTACCCAATTAATTTTTTCCAATTAAGGGGCAATTTAGCATGGCCAATCCACCTTGCCTGCACATCTTTGGGTTGTGGGGGCGAAACCCACGCAAACAAGGGGAGAATGTGCAAACTCCACACGGACAGTGACCCAGAGCCGGGATTGAACCTGGGACCTCGGCGCCGTGATGTGGTCTCAATTCTTGAGGAGGACCACCAGTACTCACTTGTCCCTACCCCAGAGTTATTGGCAAGTAGGAAAAAGCTGGAAAGACAATTCACTGGCCCGGATGGCCTTCCTATTGAATTCTGAATAAGACGTTCACAGAGCAATTGGTGCCTTTAATTCCGGACTTGTTTAATGATTCCTTATCCTGGGGTTCATAGAATCGTAGAATTTACAGTGCAGAAGGAGACCATTCGGCCCATCGAGTCTGCACAGGCCCTTGGAAAGAGCACCCCACCTAAGCGCAGGCCTCCACCCCATCCCCATAACCCAGTAGCCTCACCTAACCTTTTTGGACACTAAGGGCAATTTAGCATGACCAATCCAACTAACCGGCACATCTTTGGACTGTGGGAGGAACCCGGAGCACCCGGAGGAAACCCACGCACACACGGGGAGAACGTGCAGACTCCGCACAGACAGTGACCCAAGCCAGGAATCGAACATGGGACCCTGGAGCTGTGAAGCAAATGTGCTAACCACTGTGCCACCGTGCTGCCCACTCATATGCACTCTACCCTCACACAGGCCTACATCTCCTTGATTCTTAAGAAGGACAAAGACCCAACAGAGCATGGGTGGTATTGACCTATCTCACTCTTGAACATGGATGTTGTTACTGGCCAAGGTGCTGCTCTGCGGCTGGAGCCCTGCCTCCCAGAGGTAATCTCAAAGGATCAGACAGGCTTCATTAAGAGCCGGCAATTGTCGGCCAATATATGTCCTCAGCTAAACATTGTCCTCTTGCCCTCCTCAGTGCCGAAAAAACATTTGATAGAGTGGAGTGGGAATATCTGTTTGAGATTCTTGGCGGTTCAGATGTAGTTTATTCCCTGGATTTGACTACGGTATAGGGTCCCCACTGCTCTCCCTTGGCACCACCCTTTCCCTGTTGAAGAGGATTTTGCCTTTGGCCAGGTCTGATAGGGGGGCTGTTTCGGGCATACATGGCCATATCCTCTCAGCGGAGTCAGCTTCGTTGAATGAGATGAGGACAAAATGGGAGGGTGAATTGGGCCCCATTCGGGAT
Source organism: Scyliorhinus torazame (assembly GCF_047496885.1). Taxonomy (NCBI): domain Eukaryota; kingdom Metazoa; phylum Chordata; class Chondrichthyes; order Carcharhiniformes; family Scyliorhinidae; genus Scyliorhinus; species Scyliorhinus torazame. The sequence continues at coordinate 182,909,751 of NC_092722.1, forward strand.
GGTGAGGTATGGAGGTCCTTCACAGAGGCAGCTCCACGTCTTCATGTGCTCGGCTAAGTCTGATCCAATTCAAGGGTTTGCACAGGGCGCACATGACGAAAGCGAGGATGAGCGGATTCCCCTCTAGGATGGAGGATAAGTGTGAGTACTGCTCTTGGGGGCCAGTTAACCACACTCATATGTTCTGGTCTTGTCCCAAGTTGGTAAGCTCCTGGGCCTCTTTCCTTAACTCCGTGTCGGAGATACTCAATGTTGACTTAGACCCATATCCGCTGGTGGCCATATTTGGGGTGTCAGACTCGCCGATGCTTCAGTCAGGGAGGGTGCAGGTGGACCTCCTCGCCTTCGCCTCATTGATGGCCCCGGGGATGAGTTCAGCTTGTGTGAAGGCTCTCCTAATCTGCCCAGTGCCACGGCTTGGCTGGGTGACCTCATGTCTTTTCTACATTTGGAGAAGGTTAAGTCCACCATCAGAGGGTCGGGAGAAGGGTTTTACCCAAGATGGCAGCTACTCATTTCCTTTTTTACGGAGATAGCCACCGTCAGCTGTTAGAGAGTTTATTTTAGCTTTTTGGGTGAAAGTTAATATGTGTTATTGCTTGTCTGGCTCTTTTTTCTCGTGTGTATTTTTGGTTAATTATTTTGGATGGGTTTGTTTAGTATGAAAGATTTTTAATATACATTTATAATTTTTAAAAACAGTCCTGACACAGCAATAACAACTGGCATTTACACGGCACGTTGATATGTGATCAACGTGGCTTCACAGGAAGGTTACCTGACGGAATCTGACACCCAGCCACATCAGCAGATATTAGAACATGTGATCAAAGGCTTGGTGAAAGAGGGTAAGTTGAAAGGAGAAGGAGAGGCTTAAAAAAGTAAATCCAGAGTTTAGTTCCCAGGAAGCTGAAGCTGCCAATGACGGGAGTGATTAAATCAGGAATACGCAAGAGGCCTATGCTGGGCGAGCACGGAAATATATGGGGGATTGGAGAAGGTTCCAGTGATGAGGAGAATCATGGCAGGATCTGAAAACAAAGTTGTTTTTTTAAAACTTAGAGCATTTTTTCCAATTAAGGGACAATTTAGCGTGGACAATCCCACGTAAACACTGGGAGAATGTGCAAAATCCACACAGGCAGTGACCCAGAGCCAGGATCGAACCTGGGACCTTGGCACCGTGATGCAGCAGTGCTAACCACTGCGCCACCGTGCCGCCCTTTTTGAAAACAAAGTTGACCAAATCCTCTTTAACCAAGCTTTCGATCACCTTGCTGCTTCATCAGGCGAGGGCCTGGCTGTAGGATAAAAGTTCGCTGCAGAAACCACCTATTAGGAAAGTGGCCTTTGGTTGCCACTTTCCTAATAGCGATCAATACATATATTTTTTTAAGATTGATTGTCTTTTAGAAACAGCACTTGGGGGTGTGGATGGACAGAATGGTTGCCAACGCCTCTTCGGGCATCTGCATGAAGGACAAAAACGGCAGCCGAGAATCTCACCTAAGCCCCTCCTCTTCAAGCTCAGTTTACCCTAAGCCCCTCCTCTTCAAGCTCAGTTTCCCCTAAGCCCCTCCTCTTCAAGCTCAGTTTACCTGATCTTGTGTAGTCGGAAAGTCAGCGGAATTTCAACACTTGGACACTAGGTCAGGATGCTTCTACCCGAATGTAAATTCTCTGCAATATAATTAAAGTGCTCAAACAGCGCCTATACTTCCTCAGGAAACGAAGGATATTCGGCATGTCCACATTGACCCTTACCAACTTTTACAGATGCACCACAGAAAGCATCCTATCGGGCTGCATCACAGCCTGGTATGGCAACTGCTCGGCCCAGGACCCCAAGAAACTTCAGAGAGTCGTGTACACCGCCCAGCCCATCACACGAACCTGCCTCCCATCCATTGACTCCATCTACACCTCCCGCTGCCTGGGGAAAGCGGGCAGCATAATCAAAGATCCCTCCCACCCGGCTTACTCACTCTTCCAACTTCTTCCATCGGGCAGGAGATACAGAAGTCTGAGAACACGCACGAACAGACTCAAAACAGCTTCTTCCCCACTGTCACCAGACTCCTAAATGACCCTCTTATGGACTGACTTCATTAACACTACACCCTGTATGCTTCATCCGATGCCAGTGCTTATGTAGTTACATTGTATATGTTGTGTTGCCCTATTATGTATTTTCCTTTATTCCCTTTTCTTCCCATGTACTTAATGATCTGTTGAGCTGCTCGCAGAAAAATACTTTTCACTGTACCTCGGTACACGTGACAATAAACAAATCCAATCCAATCCAATCCAAGATTTGCTAATCTCTCCATCAGAATTTAAAAAAAATGTTGTTCTTCAAAGGATCTTGGCGCTGTCATTAGATTATGTCCAGCAATAAAACGCAAACCCACTTTCCCACAAACACATTGAAGAAACAGTTCATCTGTGCGCGAAGAGGCAATGGGTCAATGTCACTTTGAGATCAGTACATCTGAAAATGTCTCACTATCTATTGAAAATAGATCGAGGATACGGGGAATATACCTTACTGTGGGCAGGAGTGCATTTAATTTGCACTTTGTGTATATCACAGGGCGGTTCTATGTAGCAGCTAAGAAAAAGCTCATAGAAAGTTTACCGGATATTTATGGCACATTTTTCTGAAGTTATTCATTTCACCTCTTTAAGTTCCCCCCTCACACATGAACTAATCTCCGTGTGAGATTATCTGTTGACCCTTAGAAATTATTGCTAATCCTTTAGATAGCTGATCACGAGCTGAATGCCTTTTTGTCAAACGACAACACAAGACATTGCCGACGGAATCGACAATGGCCAGTCATTTTGTCCCATCCTCCAAGTGTCACCTTCACCCATCGTCCTTTTTTCTGAAAGCAGCAACTCATGGTTAGCAGAGTTTCACTGATGCTGGCAAAGGTCACACCCGTCCTTCACTGAGAACGCCAAACTGGCCATGGCTCAGTTGGCCGCACCCTTGCATCTGAGTCAGAAGGTTGAGAGTTCAATACCCACTCCAGAGATTAGAGCATACAATCTAGGCTGGCATTCCCAGTGTAGGACTGAGGGAGCGCTGCGCTGCTGGGACTGGATTGGATTGGATTTGTTTATTGTCACGTGGACCGAGGTACAGTGAAAAGTATTTTTCTGCGAGAAGCTCAACAGATCATTAAGTACATGAGAAGAAAAGGGAATAAAGGAAAATACATAATAGGGCAACACAACATATACAATGTAACTACATAAGCACTGGCATCGGATGAAGCATACAGGGTGTAGTGTTAATGAACTCAGTCCATAAGAGGGCCGTTTAGGAGTCTGGCGACAGTGGGGAAGAAGCTGTTTTTGAGTCTGTTCGTGCGTGTTCTCAGACTTCTGTATCTCCTGCCCGATGGAAGAAGTTGGAAGAGTGAGTAAGCCGGGTGGGAGGGATCTTTGATTATACTGCCCGCTTTCCCCAGGCAGCGGGAGGTGTAGATGGAGTCAATGGATGGGAGGCAGGTTTGTGTGATGGACTGGGCGGTGTTCACGACTCTCTGAAGTTTCTTGCGGTCCCGATGCCCTCTCAGGTAGATGCAAAACAGCCAAGGAAGAGCAGGAAGCTTCTCGCTGATCTTCCGGCCAATATTTATCCCTCATTCAATACCTAAAACCAGACCACCTGTTCATTACCTGCATTGCTGTTCCTGGGAGCTTGCTGCGTGCAATTGGCTGTCGCATTTCATGGTGTCACTTCAAGAGTACGTCATTGGTTGTAAAGCACTTTGTAACTTTATAAAAAATAAATTTAGAGTGCCCAATTATTATTTTTTCCAATTAAGGGGCAATTTAACGTGGCCAATCCACCTACCCTGCACATCTTTGGGTTACGGGGGTGAAACCCAAGCAGACACGGGGAGAATGTACAAACTCCACACGGACTGTGACCCGGGGCCGGGATTTAACCCGGGTCCTCAGTGCCGTAGGCAGGAGTGCTAACCATTGCGCCACCGTGCCGCCCAAGCACTTTGTAACGTGCTAAATAAATGGAAGCCTTTCTTAATCCTGTGAGTCTACTCTGTGCATATCACCAGATTGTCTGGTCATAACTAAACTCATAATATTCTGGGCTCCCATTTTCAGGCGGCCATTTTCTGACAAGGGCCATGGGACTGGGATTCGGAGCGTGTCACCTGAATGAATTTTTAAACCCTGCTCTAGCCTTGGGTCAATAAGATCAGCTGTTGGAACCCAACTGTTGTCTTGTTTGACACCAGCAAACGCACTCGGAAGGGTCTCGATCGTGATCCCAGTCGCATGCATTTAACAGTCAGCTCCTTTCCTCCAACTTTCAAAGGAGCACATGGTGCAAAAGTGATCATTAGTGAGACCAGTATCAAAGAGTCACAGCTGCAATGAAATAATGAGAGATTTTGATTGCTTTCATTACTCTGTGAACTATCACGGCTTGCCCGAGGTAGGATTACTGCCTGCTGCTAGGAAGCTTCTGGAATCATGAATTTTACACTTGCTGCTTTCTGATTGATTCGGCTTCTATCGACTGTGTTTGTGCTGTTAGAAGCTAAGCACATAATTGGATCCTTCTTTATGAAAGATTCATTAAACACGCCGGTAATCTTTTGGAAGTCGCATGTGACGTCCCGATGATATTAGACCGCAACAGCAATCTCTGCAACTCACTGCAGACCTGCGTTCCGCACAGGCAGGGAGTGTGAGGGAGGTTGCGCTGGAGGCTGATGCTACCATAAGAGACCACAGCAGCTTTGTAAGTAGGTCAATGTTAACTCATCGCATTCCCTGTTCAGGCAGCGAAGATCCAGCGCCACCTTTTTTTTTTAAACAATGCACATCGAGCTCTGACCAAATTAATAATAATCATCGTAATTGTCACAAGTAGGCTTACATTAACACTGCAATGAAGTTACCGTGAAAAGCCCCTAGTCGCCAGACTCCGGCACCTGTTCAGGTACACGGAGGAAGAATTCAGAATGTCCAATTCACCTAACGAGCACGTCTTTTGGGACTTGCGGAAGGAAACCGGAGCACCCGGTGGAAACCCACGCAGGCACGGGAGAACGTGCAGACTCCGCACAGACAGTCTTGGCTGGGATTTAGTCTTTCACTGTTCTCAGGGAAATGGAGCAGAATCGTGCTACGCGGTCCGCAAAATATAACTTGGGAAGAGAATGTGGCTTATTTGCTTCCAAGAAATTATTAATTTGACAATGGATTGCCTGGTGGCTATTCAACTCGAATACCCAAGCCTGAATTCCAGTTTAAAGTAATTTTCAGGAGATCAATGTTGAGGTGGTTGTGGTCCTTGTTGAGAAAATTAAAGGCCGTGAGTTCAGATCTCAGGGCGGCAGGTTCCTGGAAATTCGGTCAACTTTGGCTAAAATGATGAAACCTGGAAATAATCAAGTGTTTCATTGCTTTCCTGCAAATAAGAAACATGTTCTCGCTTTCCCCCTTATACACAACCTTCACATGACCCCAGTCAACCATACACGGTTGGCTCTTCATGCTATCTGACCCCGAGCAAGCTCTTTGGTTGAACTATTTAAGGGAAAGGCAATGAAATAAGGCTTTAGCAGGGTCATCCACAAGATGTAAGCTAATTAGTTAAATAGGTAAAGTTCTGCGATTTGAAATGGTTCAGATGGTCTGTATAGAAATGGAAGGATTCCATTTCAAATGCCAGCCTTATTTTTGATCCATTTTCAGATTGTGGGTATCGCCAGCAAAGTTGGTGTTTATTTTCCATCTTCGAGTCGCCCCGAACTGGGTGACTCAGGCAACTTCGGAGGGCAGTTAAAAGTCAACCATGTTGGCGCGGGACAGGAGTCACATATATAGTCCCCCCCCCCAATCGGGTAACGACGACCGATTTCCTTCCCTCAAGACAATGCGTGAACCATTTGGGCCTTTACCACAATCTTGACAGCTTCATAGTCACTACTGATAACAGTTTCTTAGAAATTGAATTCAAATCCCCGAACTGCCACGGTGAAGATTGAACTCATGGATTTTTATGGTGTCAAGTCGGTCTCAGGTTGGAGCATTTCAAATCTGCGCATTCTGTGCCTCTTGAGGGCAGAGCCCCAAGGGTCATTTCGCAATGGTGAGCAGGGAGGCAATCACAGGCATTGGCTATCAGAGTATGCATTTGACACCGGCTTCACATCCGCACCAGTCCCCGAGAGCCATAGGGCAATTACCAGCTGAAATAACAAAAAAGCCAATAATACCATTTGGAGCCCCTGCACAAAATGGTATATCGAGAAGCTGAGCAGAAACTGTACAAGTTATAATCTGCACAATTACTGGATTTCAAGAGCTCCTAAGGGCTAAGGCTTCCAGCTGAAACCCTTCCTTCAATAACACGACAGAACCATCACAAGCAAATAAACGATGTAAGGTGCATAAACGGTGCATTTTCACTTAAATTTCCATCATTTAATCTCTCCCTTAGTAGGAGAACATTGGGACTGCAATTCAATTTAAAGTTGAAAATATGAACTACAGCAGGAATATCAGTCAAGAAGGCAAGGATGATGTGGATTCGGTAAAACCACCTTCAAGCTAGTGGCAAAAACATACATTACGTGGGCTGCGGAATGAGGGCAACACGGTAGCATTGTGGATAGCACAATTGCTTCACACATCCAGGGTCCCAGGTTCGATTCCCGGCTTGGGTCACTGTCTGTGCGGAGTCTGCACATCCTCCCCGTGTCTGCGTGGGTTTCCTCCGGGTGCTCCGGTTTCCTCCCACAGTCCAAAGATGTGCAGGTTAGGTGGATTGGCCATGATAAATTGCCCTTAGTGTTCAAAATTGCCCTTAGTGTTGGGTGGGGTTACTGGGTTATGGGGATAGGGTGGCGGTGTTGATCTTGGGTAGGGTGCTCTTTCCAAGAGCCGGTGCAGACAAGATGGGCCGAATGGCCTCCTTCTGCACTGTAAATTCTATGATAATCGATGTCCATCTAAATGAACATCTCACATCGGAACGCCCGAAGAAAAAGGGTGTTTTTGCATTGGGCTGTGTATTTTGGTGAAATATGTTATTTCACTGCTTTCGGAGATAGATTTCTTTGCAGAAAGTAACATTTTCGGACACATTGGGCTGAATTCTCCCGCCGGTGGGATGCTCCATTTTGCCGGCAGCCTGAGGTTTCCCGACGGTGTGGGGCTGCCCCACAAGGGGAAACCCCATTGACCAGCCGGTGAAACGGGGCATCCCGCCGGCGTGCTGAACCAGAAATCTGGCGGGACGGAGAATCCCGCCCATTATGTGAGCAATTTGACGCACGATGTGGGACGAGTGTAGCATACCTCGGGAGGAACAGGAGACATTGCCGCAGTTCCCAAACACACCAACACTGTGGATTTCCTCACCTCGGGGGCGATTCTCCGAGCCCCACACCAGGTCGGAGAATCGCCGCAACCGCGCCCCGACGGCGCGAACACTTGGGCTCCATTTGGTAGAATCGCCCCCCTCATGTCTGTGCCTGTTGTAGACTAACTGCTAAAGATCAGTCAACTGTGATTCGTCACAAGCTCCATTGTTGCTGCGTTTTGTGACTGGATGGTAGAAGGCAAACCCATTGCACCTCAGTCTACTTTTGACTAGCAAATGTTTAGGTTTCCATTTCGGTGTATCTTCTATCCCAGACATCATCACTGAATGTCACAGCCTGTTCCCCAGGTCAGTGACTAATGGCTCTCCTTATGATCATGTGTGGCTGAATATCTCCATCCAATGGAATACTACTGGAGATCCAATACACTATGGCCCTGTGCTGCCCTGCACTCTGCTGAATGTATCAGCACAGAGACTTGAAAGTGTCCATCCCAAGACATGCCAGATGGCAGCCAACCCAGCTTTTGTCCATTTTATCCCTGTGATTTCCAATGGTGCATTCCTTCAGATTGGCATGTCTCCCACCAGGAACACTGGGCATAGAATCCTTTTATAATGTGAGGGTTTCTGACCCAAGTCAACATTTATTGGTGATGGCATGTTACAGTTTACTCAAGGAGCCTGTGTTGCTGTGGCAACCTGCACTTTCCCAGGCTTGCCGCAGTCTGGAGCTATGGGTCGTGATGGCAGAGGCTCCAATGTTCTTTCCAGCACAGATATCTCACTGTGTGCCATTCATGTGTGATGAAAGGATTTACAGGATAGTAATCAACCTGTTCTAACTGCGTTGTCAACTTATCTTCTTTGGCCCTCAAGTCCTGGGGTGAGACACAAACCCAGATCAAAAGAAGGGACGTTACCCACTGCGCCACAAGACTAGTATCAATTACCCTTCCCTAATTGCCGTTGAGAAGGTTGTGGTGAGCTGCCTGCTTAAATACAACTGAGCGGTTCTGAGGCCATTTCAGAGGGCATTCAAGAAGTAACCACATTGTTGTGGACCACAAGTGACATATACACCAAAGTGCGTAAGGACCACAGATGTCCTTCTCTATGGGACATTGGTGAACCAGGTATATTTTGAAAGCAATCTGGCACTTTCACGGTCACCACTACTGATACTAGCTTTTTATTTCAGGTTCATTTAATTAATTAGATTTCAATTCCCACTTACCCTGGTGTCATGTGAGAGTACCTTTAAGAAATGGATGTTTAAGCAATGTACCTTTAAGAAATGGAGCTGATCATATTACTGAAGTGATGTCAGAGGGTGGGGCAGCTGAGCTCACTTCTGCTTTTGGTTTCAGTTTGAGGAGGCAGCTGGGAGTGTCTGTGTGTTTTGCTGAGAGCTGCAGGAAGAAACCGAGCGGGTCTGTTGATGTCTGCAATCCAAAGACTATAAATATATTGAATGTAACCTCATGTCTGTTTTGAAGGTTTGAAGCCTTTTGTATGTTTAAAGGAACAGTTTGAAGGATTATTTAGTGTTGTAGTCTTTTGGGGTTATCTTTGAAGGAATGGGTGTTAAGATATTCAATGTTTGTTTTTAAAAGGTTAAATTGAGTTCATAGAATAAACATTGTTTTGATTTAAAAACCACGTGTCCATAATTGTAATACTACACCTGGGGAACAAACCGTGTGCTTCAAAAGCAACAATCCATAAAAGGGGGGGGGTTGGTTGAACTCCATGATATATTTTGGGGTTCTGAAAACACCTCTCCCATAACACTGGGGAGATTTGGACTCTTGTCTCTGGATCAATAGTCCAGGCCTTCAATCATCCTGTTTATATTCTCAACTAATTTTAATCCTGTTTTACAATATTGACCGTAATTCTCTCAAAACATTTCTAAGTGTGGTCTGTGGTGGGAAGCGATTCCCGCCATGTGGATCAGTGCGATTCAGATCGCCATCCAATCATAGAAAAGCTTTTTGGAGCCTGGGGTGACTCATGCAGTGGGGCCCGAAGAGGCTAGCAAGACCAGTTCCACAGATTAACGCTGCAGCTCCACCGCCCCAAAATCACTGGCAACGACCCCCCCCACCTGCCCCCCCCATCCCAATTGCTGGCAAAGAACCCCCCTTTCTGCAAATCACTAGCAAGAACCCACCCCCCAAAAAGAGCAATGCCCCACTATGGGTTTGCCAAAGGCCCCATGCCCCTTTCAGGGACTAGTAGCAACCTTTCACTGCCAGGGTGCCAGGAGATAGCATTCCGGCAGATCACCTGGTCTTTCTAGGAAGGATTTCAGAACAGAGGAAACCCAGAAGAAAAAGAACTGCAGCTAGAAACACCTGTTCTTTCTAGGAAGCACTTCAGAACAATGATACAGCCTCTTTAAAAAACAACTGTGGTTAGAAACAGCACCTGTTCAACAGAGGAAGCATTTCAGAGTTTGTGGACCGTGAAAAGCTACGAAAACAACAAAAGCTTAACCCCCCCCCTTTGAAATTGCCTGTACCTGTCAATCAAGATGTGTGTAAAAGGTAATAGACCGTGAAATAATAATAATTTTTATTAGTGTCACAAGTGGGGTTTCAGTAAGTTACTATGAAAATCCCCTAGTTGCCACAATCCGGCACCTGTTCGGGTACACTAAGGGAGAATTCAGAATGTCCAATTCACCTAACAAGCACGTCTTTCAGGACTTGTTGGAGGAAACCAGAGCACTCGGAGGAAATCCACACAGGCACGGGCAGAACATGAAGACTCCGCACAGACAGTGACCCAAGCCGAGAATCAAACCTGAGCCCCAGGTGCTGTGAAGCAACAGTGCTAACCACTGTGCTACGGTAAATTGAATGAAAACAATGCAGTTCAAATCTTTTAGGCTTCTCAGCAAGCCCGGAGTCTTGAAAAAATTGAAGGGGAATTAAATTAAATGTGAAAAATGAACTCCAACGGTTTCCAACACATCAAAGGGAAGACTTTTACCTTCATCTGACAGATCGTTGAAATTGACATGCCGGGAGAGAGTTTAAAGGCTTTCAAGGCTACAGAGGGAAGACGTGCCGCACAGGAAAGACCCCGGCCTGAGCCTGTCCAGCCCAAACCATTATGTTTGGAAACACTGCAGTCTGGTGTTGTTTAAATTCAGTCGGAAATCGCAATGTCAAATAGGTAAAGACAATAGGTAAACAATGTCGGCCCAGATTCTGGACGGAAACGAATGCCACAGCCCCTCCCCGCCGTATGAGGTTATTTGTCCCCCTCCACGTGCTGTAGTTGTTACTTTGTTGGCCCAATTTTCCTCACCTGAAAGAATTGACTCTTGTCGGTCTAAGATGGCACAAGTGCCTCCTCTCAACACCAGCTCAGAGGAGCATTCGTTGTGTGAAAGCCTGGGCAACATGCAGAATCTAATCAACCCCAGGGGACTTGATACCTGAGCCACAGACAGTCAAGTGATGACTCGTTGGGCAGTGATTGTGACAAGGACAAAGGTTAATCACAGTGACCTCAGAATGTAGCCTCTGGTGTTCATGATTCAGTATCTCGTTAGTCAGTGCACTAAGCAGCTGAACTGTTGGTGAGCCAGGGCCCAGTTTTCATTTATAAACGTGAGCGCAATGCAATGAGGTAAATTGAGCAAAGATACATTGTTATGCAAATACCATTCACGCCAAGATCATCACGACCAAAGCGTGGCTTTATCTCTCCCATAAACTCTGCCAACACCGCGGTGCAGCACGAAAGGAGTGCCGCATTGTTACACGGACCACTTTTTCGGAACGGACCTCAAACCAAAGCCTGCAGGTGGTCTAGGTGGATTATGTGTTAACGTTTAAAGAAAAGTCCGGAATTCTCTTGGGATCAAGACCAACATTCCTCCCTCAGCCAAAGCCACAAAACATAGCTTTGCCTTGTTTGCTGTGCATGGGATGTGCAGAGAACGTTGCTCCATTTGCCTGCTTAACGAGTGGAGGCAAGGTTCAGAGCCATTCACCGCCTGGAGAAACATTAGTAAAGGGGCCACCAAAATGTAATGCTCTCGGGTTGTATTCTCCGCCGGCAAGATGCTCCGTTTTCTTTTATAAATTTAGGATACCCA